>NC_079295.1:44964326-45267356 GCF_023638135.1 Falco biarmicus | reverse complement strand
CAGGGAATAGAGTCTTCTTCATCTCTTTGTTGTCCATGTTAACATGCAGGATACCTGGGCTCTCCTGCCTCTCCTTTTGCCTTGAATGCATGCAAGTTAAAAATGGGTAACTGTACACCCAGCATTGTGGCAGGGGATATGCCATTGTCACATCATTCCAACACAATCAGCAATGCTGGGCCTTGGTCTGTGTTCAGAATCTAATGGCAGAAAGTCACCATGCAGAACATCACCTCAGTGAGATCACCTGCATGTGTCCATGCAGGGACAGGCACGTGAGGAGAGGAGCGATCCCATCTGTAGTCTTTTTTTAAGCACAGTGGTTATGGAGCTCAAAAGACATACAATGGAGCACCTACAGAAGGTCAATATGAAAAACAGCTTGTACCAGAATGAGCATTTCTGATACTGCTCGTCAGTTTGTGGATTGATGCTGTTGTACTGTTCTCTTCACAGTGGTGCAAGTCCCAGCCTCTCCTCATCCCATCCCTGCAGGTCCTATTTCCACTTCGCCATCACCAGCTCCTGCCTGAGTGGCAGTTTGATCCTAGTGTGGTCATTCCTCCTCGGCAGCCAAGTGGGACGTGTCCACAGTGTGGAAGAGTCAAGCCCCCATGCTGAGGGATCTTTGCCAGGAATGTACAGGAGACTGTCAGATCCTGTGGGACACTGGCTTCAGCCTGCCCAGCACCTCCATGGATGCATCTAAATACAGGCATGGATGAAGCAAACACAGGATGACTTACAGTCTCCACAGTAGGAGGAGCTCATCATGGTCACGAAAGGAGGACATCTAAACCCTTCCTCCACCATGCTGAGCAGCCCAGCTCTAGGACCACTGCTCCAGCATCAGCCTCAAGCTGAGCTCTGCCCCTCCAGTCCCAGGCCCCATGCTGCCTGGGCCAGCTCTCTGCCCACTCAGCTTCCTCGCTTCCCTTTACTGCTGTTTTTGTTTTCTTTCCACAGCTCGTTTTCTCGGTCATCCATGTCTCTGTGCATCATATATCACATCTATGTGTCCGGAGGAAAGAAAGATCCCCTCCAACCCAGCAGCCCTGTAACGGATGGACCTTCCCCATTCGCAGCTAGCTGACAGCTTGTGAGAACAACAGCTTGAATTACTGAAAGAACTTTTCCCACTGAGTTAATCTGCAATGGATGTAGGTGACCTTCTAAAGGCATCTATTAATCAAAAAACCAGTGCCCATTCACTGTGCTAGGCTGAGCCCTTTGGGGGAGGGGGGGTACTAATTTCTTTCTGAGATAAATCATAATTTGACAATAATCATCTGCCCTAATCACTCCAATTCTTCCCTTTAATTATTTGTACACACAGCTCTTCCTGCCTGAGAAACACAAAGGATGACATTAGATGTGGCATCTGCACTGTCGACGAGAAAATGCTGAAGGCTCCAGCCAGAGCCTTAAATCACTACACTTGGGCAAAGCCCCAATGGAGTTGAGCACCCAAAGGAGCTGAGCTGCCCGGGCTTTGGCCAGCGCTGGTGCACCCTCTGCCAGGGTGCAGGGACCAGAGCAGCCGCTGCTTCCATGGGGAGGGCAGCGGTCCCCGAGCCCGGGGAGCAGTCCTGGGACCAGAGCAGCAAGGAGAGGGCTGCTGGAGAGGAGACAGCAGAGAGCAGAGGGCTCTCAGAGCTGTCCCGGTATCACCCCAGTGCTGCCCACAGCTGTACCCCGTGGAAAAGGCTGACCCAACCCCTGCACTCCTCCCGCTTAGAGGGCTGTAATAACGGCAAGGCTGCAGAGTGCACGGGGTTAATCTCACATCAGTGCCCCTCGGATGCTCGGAGGAAGGGCTGTGAGCTGGGAGGGAGGAAGAAGGGAGGAAGGAAGGGAGGGAGGGGTGGCTTGGGTGGCCTTGTGCTGTGCCGATGCCTTGCATTGGCCTGGGGCTGGTGAGGGGTCCCCGCCTGGGGTGAGACCCTAACCCAGAGTCAGTGTGTTGCGAGGGGCAGCTCTGGCAGGCATCCGCAGCCCCTGCCCTGGGAAGCTCTCGGTGGTGCCGGAGTGAGTGTGATGCCTGGCCGTGTTCCCAGGGCCTGGCATGGGCGAGGTCTCTGCTTCTTGGCATCTCCCTTGGTGCTGGCCATGGAGATGTGGGTGCGGAGCCAGGTCTAATCACTACCTCCAGCAGCTGTCCCTTTCACACCACCACCTCAGAGCCATCATGGTCCCCAAGGCACACAGGCTTCTCTGATGACCCAGAGGCATCCTTGGGCACCCGCAGAAGCAGAGGGGCTGTTGACAGGGGTCAGATGAGCTTGTTGTTGAAATCTGCATCTGTGGGGCAAGAATATAAATGGCAGGAGTGTGAGAATATGCCCATCACTGTGGCTGAGGTGAGGGCAAGTAGCTGGGTTTCCCCATGACAGCAAGGGTACAGTGATCCTCTGGGTGTGGCTAGCTGAAAACCACTCAGCAAAACTCTTTTTCAGTAGGTTCGTGGGATGAAGCATGCTGTCCCTGGAAAAACTTGACTCCTCCTTTTTCTCCTTGGGAAGAAATCCTCTATAATGGAAACGGCTAGGAAATGCTGTGCAGCACCTCATTGGAAGTGAGATATCTCACTGCACTCATGTCCTCTCTCACTGGCCTGTGCCCACAGCATCTCCCACAGTTCAGGCAGCCAGGCACAGGCTGGGTGCACCAGCTCCTTGCCATCAGTCCCCCACGGGCTACGCAGCCTGGGGATACACAGCCCAGTGTGGGTAGCCAGGATGGGCTCCCAAACACAGCAGCATTACTGCAGAAACACACTACACACGTTTCATCCTCTGCTTAGCAGTGTTTGGGGGCAGGACTTGTTAAGATTTAGAAATCTGCCCTCCCAAAAAACAAGCAAAACCAGAGACAGCCCCCACAAGCTTTCCCAGTGCTACTGGGCTGACTCCTAGTAATTCCCATAGCCCAGGTCAGTAGGATGTCTTGCAAGCTATACCATGGACCTACAGCACCATATGCTGGTCTAGTTTAGCATCTACACAGCAGTACAGCCTGTCTGACTTCGTCCCTGGTCCCTACAAAGCAGCACAGGGCAGAGCAGGCCAGCTGCTGTGGGCCTGGGGGGAGCTGGCTGCAAGTGGTTGGTGGTGCTCCCCACTTCTTGCAGCAGGACAGTCGGTGCCCGGTGGGACCAGCTCTGAGAAGGGAGCATGGCAGCGCTGGACAAGCATCACTTGTGCATGGTCCCCAGGAGAGCAGCTTCCCAGGATGCCATCCAGCTGGGGCTAGCAGAAGGAGGCTGGAGCTCAGCCTGCGCTGTGGGTCCTCCCTGGCCCACTCAGCCCCATCCTTCCCTGATGTGTGCTCTGTCTGCTGCACAGTGCTGTGCCAAACCCACCCTGCAGGAAAGCCCCTCTCCAGTTTCAGCAGCCCCAGGGCCAGCGGAACTCTCCCTTGGGACCCTGTGATTGCCCCAGAGACCCAGTGGCTGTCCAGTTGAGCCAGCTTTGTATCCTGCCCCACCAACAGTGTTCAGACCTGCCAGACTCAGTGCAGCTTGGCTTGTGAGCCTCTCTTAGGTGAGAGGGATGAAGTGACCCTGAGCAACTCTGAAGGCAGCCATGTTCACATTGACCTGGGGAGGAGCAGGCTTCTTCCTGAAGGTCTTATCCAAGGGACCCTATGCCATGAGAGACCAGTGGTGGTAAGAGCCAAGGATAAAGAAATAAAGACTTAATACAATCAATCTACAACCAAAAACTAACTGCATCACTGAGGAAAACAGGCATAATGCTACTACATGCCTGGTACCTTTGTCTCCTGCTCCTCATCATACCATGCCCTATACGCTGTCTAGCATGAACGAGGGAAACGCTACAAGTTTAGATTGCTATGCTTACCTCTGCTGCAGTGAGGCATCACTGAGCATGGGCTTCCTGTAAGAGGGGCTTTGTGCTGCTGTGGTGTTTCCTGAGCCATGGGGGATGGCTCAGAGCTGCATGTTCCTCTGGAACAACGCTGGTAGCAGACCCTGAGAGTCTGGGACACACTTGCTCTGTTTCTGAGTGAGTTCTGCCATGGGCATGAGGGATGGATGGTTCCCACTGGAAGGTGAGACAGCTCTAAAGTGCATGCCCCTGTACAGTAGCATGGCCCAAAACAGAAACTGCTGTGAGAAATCTATCCTCATGCTGAGCTGCACATTGGCCTAGGTCCCTCCTGTTCCCAGAACCTGTAGGGACAGAACTGGAGTTAGCAATGACCCATCCAGACTTTGCATATGTACCATCAGTTCACCACATACTCCAGCTGCCCTTGCTTTTGCAAAGAAATATGTCTTCCTGTTCTGGCTAAGCTGCTCCTCTGTGGTGGGATGTGTCCATGAGGAAAAACACATTTAATGTCCAGCAAGCACAGAGATGACCCTACAGCCTCACAACACCTGCTGTGACCCTCTTACCTGTGGATCGGTCACCAACAAAGATGTGTGGCCCCAGTGGAGAGCCTGGGGAGAAATGTAGAGAGCATTTGCCCCCAGAGACTAAGGATGGAAGAAACCAGAGAAAATGCAAGAGGTCAGCAAACACAATGCAGCAATTAGCACAGGTGGATGGGGAGGAGAGATTGAGACAACGCAATTTATGGAGTTCAGGAGACAGAATTCTCTAGGGGCACTGATCACGCACTATAAATACTTTCAAGGTAATGACATAAATGGAGTGAATTATTCGCCATCTCTGATAGTGGGAGGGCAAGAGGCAGTGATCTGGATCTGAGGAAGGGAAGTCTGGGGGGGAGGAAGCCCGGGCAGCAGGAACAGCCTGGCATGGGGCACTCTCCCTGGCGCAGCCCTTCTTTCTGTGCAAAGCCTGTCTCTAATATGTCCCTGACTGGGCCTATGCCAATACTGGTGCTGGAGGAGCTGAGGCCAGCTCATGGCCTGTGTGGGAGCTCCCAGCCTGCGTGTCCCTGCTGGCATGGAGGGAGTAGGTGAAGCTTCCTGCATGTGATGGCTCTGGCCCATACACGGAATCTGCTGCTCTCCCAGGGCTGCAGCCAAGCGGGCAAACACCTTCCCTTGCCTGTGGGAGCAAACTGTGTCTGCCTGGCCTCACATGGGTGGGAATGGATGGAGCTCAGTTTGGCATTTGTGACAGCCACCAAGCTAGGTAAACCGGTAGAAGGGAGCTAGAAGAAGGCTTTGACTTGGAAAGAAGAACCAGGGTCTGGAAATGCAGCCTCCAGCAAGATCACAGTATCACAGACTGGCTGGGGTTGGAAGGGAACTCTGGATGTTCTCTGGTCCACCCCCCCTGCTCAGGCAGGGCCACCAAAAGCCAGTTGCCCAGGTCTGTGTTTAGATGGCTTTTGAATATCTCCAAGGATGGTGACTCCAAAACCTCCCTGAGCAACCCATGCCAGTGATCAGTCACCCTCATAATGAAAAAGTGTTTCCTGGTGTTCACAGGGACCATCCTGTGTTTCCATTTGTGCCTGTTGCCTCTTGTCCTTTCACTGGGTACCACTGAAAAGAGCCTGGCTCAATCCTCTTTGCACCCTCCCTTCAGGTCTTTGTATACACTGATAAGATCCCCCTTGAGCCTCAAAGATGGAGGTTTCCTGTGCACAGACAAGAAACCTCCTGCATGCTGCTGGGGTCTGTCTTTATCTGTCTCTATTTATCTGTCTGTGGACATGCATGTCTCTGCTAAAGAGTAATGACCACACTGAGACGATACATGTGAGGAGGCCTAGGAAAGTACTGTGCCTCTGCTGATGCTCTTGGCACAGGCTGGGGTTCAGCCCTACTCCTACTCCCCATTGCTTCACAGCAACCTCAGTGGGCAGCTGTGAACAGCTTTCCCAATAGCTGTTCTTTGTTCTCTCTGCTGCTGGATCATGGCCTCATGCCACAAGGGAAATGGAGGAGAGATGGGAGTAGCTCTGCTGTCCCTTTGTCATGGTAACCCATGGAGGCAGGGGTGCCTCCTGAATGCTCTGGCAGCCTGGCACCCTGCTGCATCCGTCCTGTACCTCATCCTACCTAGGCTGCGGGACAGAAAGGTGGTGCAGAAACAGTTTCTCGCTGCACAGACACAACCTGCCACTTCTCCTCACCTTGCAAGAGTCAAGCCTTCCTGTGTGCGGGCAAACACACCCTGGCTTGCACAGGCAGAATTTATTCACCCAGGGCAGCCAAATAGGAAACAAATGCCCCCGTGGCTCCTGGAGATTTGTCTTGATCTCAAGTTTTCCTGTCTGTGAGCAGTGTCCAACCTGTAGGAATATGCGGGGAGCCTGGACTTCTCTTCCTGGCTGGGCTTTAAACCACAGCATGGACTTGATTAGGGAAGATATCAGCCTGATGCCAGGTGGCAAACAAAATGTTATAGCAGGTGCCATCTGGGCACCTCTGATCCAACAGACCAGTTGAGATGCTCACATATGGAGGGGACCCATTGCGTTTGCTAGGAGAGCCACTTTGATCTCTGGAGACTTTTCTATGTCTCTGCAGATGTGTTTTTCCTTATCTGCATCTCCCTTGGAGGGACTTTTCAGTACCTTATCATGGCCAGTAGGCCTGGAAGATAGCTATGGGTTCCCCAGAACTGCTTATGGGGTCAGAGTGGCGCTGAGGTAGCCATCATCAGTCAACCACCAACCTCACTCCTGGCAGAGGCCCATACTGGAAAGCAAGCAACCTGACAGACAAGTGGGTCAGCTTGAGTGGTTCTTGCCACCTCTCCAGGAAGCATTTAGGAAACAATGCTCTGATCTCCTGCCCAACGTGCAGTCACAGCATGAACCAGGAGCCTGGATGTGCTGTCTGAGCCATGCTGGTCCAGAGAGACAGACAGGGAGACTCTTGCACTGCTCATCCACCACAGCCATATGTAGGAGGTGGCGTGGGCTGGAATGGCTTTTGGAAAGCCTAGAGGAGGCTTGCTGGCTCTTCAGCCCACAGAAGCCACAGGGTCTCCTGTTCCCTCTTAGCATGGACAGGTGGCCATGAGCAGGGTGGTCAGCCTGACTGTTGGGGAAGAATAAGGAAAGCAAAATCCACATAGGAAGAACATTATGGCTTTGGCAGCCCAGGGCCTGCTGCCCGATCCGCATCTCCCCTAGAGAAGGACTGTTAAATTCAGTTCCTGGATGCTGCAGTGGCACGGAGCTGTGTAACAACAGCAAGGAAACAACAATCCCTTAGACCCTAGTCAGTTCTGTCCTGCACTGGCAGGGATGCAGTATCTGTCCCAGGCACTGATGCTATATGCAGAGAACAAGGACATGGATCTGGTCCAGCGTGGGGCATGCAGCTTTGCAAGCCAGAGACAGAGGAAAAGCAAAGGAAACTGCCTCCTAAATGTGAAATAACTGGAGGCTGGCTCCAGACCCTCAAGACAAAGCTATAAATCTGCCTAGCCCTGCTGCAAAAGCATGAGACACCCGGAACAGCCACATGGCGTCACAGTGTCCTTGATCTCTGTTTTCTCTTCCATCCCCTCCTTTCATCCCTGCCACCCCCGGAGGCACGTTCTGTCTCCTGGTGACTACGGTTACTCAGCCTGCTCAAACGCTGCTCTCTCCTGTCCTGCTGTGTTTTATGGCAGGCTGGGTCAGGTTGCAGTTGCTAATAGCAGTCCCCAAGCTTGGCACAGAGGGAGGGCAGTCCCAGCCGAAGGACAAGCTTTCCAGCAGGACGTGTTGCACTTCTGCCAGCTGCAGTGGCATCTGGGCCCTGCTCCCCTCTGTCATGTTTTGGGAGGACTGGCCAGTGCAAGGAATGCAAACTGGCGGGTGTTTTCCCCTGGGGCTCACATTAGGTTATGTGGTTGACAGTGCTCTGGCATGTCCTGTCACATGGTGGGGAGCAGGTCTGAGCCAATGCATGACCCATGGCTATGCTGGCCATGAAGCACTGCCCCCAGGCTGGCTGTGGGTCACAGGACCCATTGCTACAGCTCCTTGAACTTTCCTGGTAAGCTGAGATGAAAAGAGGAATCCTCTGGCTGCCCCAGTAAGGGAGAGCCATGTCAACGCCTCTTCCTAATGCAGAGCTGACACCAAGATGTCCCCTGGGAGACATGACCTAGCCCAGCTCCCCAGCTGGTTTAGAAACCACTCCGTTTTGAATCCACAGACCCCCACCACCACCACAACAAGTAAGGATAGAGTCTCAAAGGGCACCCAAACCACATCCAAGCAAGGCCACTGCCTGCTTGTCCCCATTTGACCATGTCCTGGACATTGTCTGGAATTGAGGGAACAAAGCAGAGTGGGCATAAAGCCATTGCCTTGCTCTCCTCCAATTTAGCTCCATGGAGTGTAGGCAGAATCAGCACATAAGCCACAAAAAGTCTGTGCCACATTTGTCTCCTTTGTGTCTCTGGGCTTGCTGCACAAGGAGCAGGGGGAAGAGAAATGTGTTCAGGCTGTAACTAATGCCAGAGCCTAAGAAATGGATCAATTCACCCCCAAACAATTTGCAATGCAAAGGGAGCAGCCCTTCTCTTGGTTTACTCCTCCCCATGCACAGACACATGCACAACCCTTCTTTCCCACATCCCTGCGCTGGGAGAAAAGCAGCTTGTCACCCCAGCACATACAAAATACGCCACCCCGCTGCCCCCACCCACTCTGCCCAGCAGATTGCCTCCTTGCTGATTTAAATCCCTGGCGTGAGCACAACAGTACCCATGCACCCTCTGGCACCAGAGAGTCGGGAGTGGTGAAGACTGGATGCCAGAGAGGGGGTAACCCCAGCACATTGGCAGTACTGCCCGTACACAGCTCAGCTCTCCGTGTCTCCAAAGGTTTCTCTTGCAAGCACACTCGACTGATTAGTAAACGGAGCCTAAACCTTTTGGTCTCAATCGATCTTATCTTTAAACCCTGCAGACAACAATTCCTCAATCGATACCTCATTTAATTGCTGCCACCAGGCTGACAGCTGGGGTTCTGGCTGTGCAAGCCTGGCTGTCACATGGCAGGTTGCCAGCGCGACCTTCTAATCCCAAACTGATTTAGTCTCATGCAGCTCCTCTTCCCCGCCCCGCCCCACAGACCCTATTCCTGCCCTTCCCTCCCTGTGCA
This sequence comes from Falco biarmicus, assembly GCF_023638135.1. Taxonomy (NCBI): domain Eukaryota; kingdom Metazoa; phylum Chordata; class Aves; order Falconiformes; family Falconidae; genus Falco; species Falco biarmicus. The sequence continues at coordinate 45,258,299 of NC_079295.1, read as the reverse complement.
GGGGCAGGGAACGCCCTGGCTACATGCATCCCCCCATGAACACATCTCATCTCTGTGCTCATTCGCCTCTGGACAGGTGTGATCAAACTGTCATGTCGATGAACGCCTGAGCATGGACACGCAGACTCCATGCTCACTGCTGAGGCCTGATGCAGCCCAGTCGCAGCCCAAGAAGCAGATCCCTGCCATGCGGGGGACACCTGGGTGACACATGCAGTGTTTCCCAGCCAGCCCACACTAAGGGACAGGCAGCTGCTGCTCCGTGCATCCCAATACCAGAGCTGGCCTCCATGCATCTTTGCAGCGCTGCCTTCCCCAGCTGGGACCCTGCATGGGCTGGGCTTGATCCATTTGCTAGCTGCTGTTCCTGGCAAGCGCGAGGAACTGGATTTTTAGGGATGCTCATGACCCTCTGAAGAGCAGCAGATATAGAGGCAAGCCACTGCTGCTGTTTTACCACAAGCTGACTCGTGGAATCAGGCATCGACGCCCCCATGGAGTGCTCAGCTTGGGGCTGGGGGAGGAATGGCAAACCGATCAGGCTTCTGTGAAGGGGTGCTAGCCATGGCTGCTCTGTGTTTGCTCTGGCTCAATTTTTACTCTTGTTTTGATCATGGATTTTGCTGTGGTGTAGTGATAATCATAGGTGCAACATGTATTTCCTTCAGTGGCAGATGTGAAATAATTGCTGTAACCCTGATCTTTGAGTTGTGTGTTTGTCATCTGCAGTTCTTGATGGCCTCTCTTTGTGGTGATGCTGATTACTCTGTCCTTGTATCCTCGGGAAACATTCGTGTGTAATTTTGTAAAGAAATAGAGCTGGTATATGAACACATCATCAGCAATACTACCACATTAAAACCTAGGCCTTCCTCTAGACGGAAATCGTGCCCCTCAGTACCAAGCATGAGTCTGGGGTCTGCCCAGCAAGGAGATGTGCACCTTGCTTTCAGTGGTGCCTGTGGCATCAGCGCATCTGCAGCTCAGCCCAGCCACTGGGATCTGGTGCAGACCTGGTCTTGGTCACACCAGCTTTCAGGCAACGCTACCTACAAATCCACAGTGTAAACCACAGTGGAGATACATCTCACTGCAGTCTGTGGCCATCACTTTCTATGTGCGTGCTCTTCTGAAGCTCACTTGTTCCATCTCCAGCTTTATGTGGAGGCAGCAGCTTGCCCAAGCTCTGCTGAACACATCTTGGAAGGTTTCTGAGCCTAGATGCAGTGGGACTGGTGGGCTTGGCTGGTCTGCCAGCAACGCTACCTGCTGTGCCGTTTGCGGAATCAGTGCCTGGGGCTGATCACTGACTTTCCTGAACTCCAGGGGAGGATAGACCACAGCAGAAAGAAGCTTTCAGGTTTGTCTTGCAAGGGGTGACTTACCTACTGGGTACCACCAGTGACATTTTGAGTGTCACCTACCCTTGCGGCTTTGAATCCTTCCACTCTGTGGTGAACCAGAGTCAGTCCCCTCCAAGCAAGAGGAGGTTTGGAGATGTAAAATAAATCACCAGCTCCACTGTTGGCCTTAGCTAGTAAGTATCCTTATTTTGTGTTAAGTAACAGAGATGAGGCCCTTGCTATGCTAAGTGCTGTACAGAGGAAATGGGTCTGGGGAACTCGGGTCTTCCCAGTGTCTGACAAGGATGTGGAAATCTTCTCAGAGGTGACCATCTTGGTACCATTTAAAGCCGTCACAGATGAGCGTTGATGAGCCAGTGCACTAGGAAAGGCAGGTGAACATGCTAACAGCTTACTGGGGACAAACTCAGCTCTGGTGTAAATGGATGCAGTGTCTTTGGGTCCGCTGGGTTAACTTAGAAGACCCTTGGCTGCTGCAAGAGGCGGTGTCTCCTCCAGCTGAAAATAGGTGGGATGCATCATGTCCTACGTGTCTACTCTTTCAGTTTGCTCTTCTCCTGTAACAGCTACGCCAAGCCAGAATGTAACCTTGGGAAAAAAGCCAGATTCTGCTCTTGGTGCAAACTGCTGAGGCTGGAGGACATAGCAGAGGTCAGGCTGAAGTTAAAGGCACCTGAATTCTGGTTCCCTGGGCCAGAAACCATTTCCAGAGCCTTTTGGTCTGGACAGAATCTAGCCTGTACATCCAAGGTATCTTACCACTGAGCTTGAACAGTACCTGTGTAAGCAAGACTCTGTTCTGTCAGGGTGTAATCTTAGGACAAAGTCTGCCCTGTTCCCAGTCCCCCATGCCACAGCTCCCCAGCAAGCCAGGGAGGGAGATGAATGCTCAACAGCTCCATGAATGAGGGTCATGAAAGCTTGCTATCATGCTAGTAGGAGTGGGGGACTTGTCTGTTATCAGCAACCAGAATTTGTTTCCACTGGCCTCTGCTACCGTTCAATAGTCTGCTCTATTCAGGACTGCTGTCTACTGCAGCTTACTCATGCCAGGTCCTCTGTGAGCGAGGCTGGAGCAGAGTGGATCCAGGTAGGCAGTCCTAGTGGGAGAGGTGACTGGTGGCAGAGGAGACCCTCAAGGGCAGGATGGGGGTTGGCTACCTGTGCAGGCAGTGGCATGGGAGTACCCATCCCACAGTCATCCTTCGCCTTGGTGCGAGAAGGTGCCTGACACATACTACTGGGAGATCAGCAGTTGGCCCCGAGCATGCCCCAGATGGTTTGATGCTAGGGTGTTTGCACACAGCTCTGCCATTTAATGGGGAGAGAACGCATAGCTGATCCCAGCTGAAGCCATACACTAAAATGCTGACAGACTGTTTGTCGAGACACAAACATTGGCAAATGGCCCCGCTTGCCATATACTTCGAGTCACGGTAGGGAAGGAGGGAACCCAAGAACAGGGCTGTCTCTGGCAGTGACTGAGAGTCCTCAAAGTGCAGTTCAGTGCATGTTTCTGGGAAGAGGGGAGTCACTTGGGAGATTTGAAGCACCCTTTTTCCAAATGAGTGGAACTGAGATGCCCCAGCTTCTTAAAATGAGGCTGGGGGTGATGGGGACAGCTGGGTGTGTTTCTCATGCAGCACAGTTTGGGGGATGGAGCATCCCACCCATCCAGCCAGGATGGAACCTCTTTGGTCCCTCCGGCTTGGTGTGTTCAGTGGTGTTTCGCCAGAGAAAGCCAGATCGTCAGTATCTTGGGTATGCCAGAGGCTCCTCTCCTGTCAGGTAATGCAGCACACAGGGCTGCCAATGGTGCTGGCTGTGCTCAGCGTCTCTCAGCAGGGCTGTGCCCTACTGATGTGTGCTGTTAGCTCTTCCCACCCGGGGTCTTACACACCAGAAAGGAGTGGATGGGAGCTGTGGGGAAGGTGACGCTGAAAACATGCATCAGAGCTGGGCAGTGTGGGGCAGGAGCCAGGGACCAGTGTTGTGCCCAGCAGGTGGGACAGGTCTGCTTGCCTCTGGGTCAGGCTGGGACCTTCCCATGCTTGTGCCATGAACTTACAGCAGTGCTGGGAGGGGAAGCATTGCTTCCAAACAGCAGCTTGTGGCATCTAGTGCATCCTCTGGGGTACCTGGGTTTGCACCCTGGTAAAGCCAGGTCACATTACTTGAGTTGTCAGTCCAGAAAAGTGAGCTCTCAAGCAGTCTGGATGGCAAGAGGTTCCTGAGATGGACAGCTGCTGTTTACATTTCCCAGCAAACAAGGGAAAGCAAGTATTGCTCCTGTGCTGATCTAGCAGCTTTCATTTTGCCAGCAAGAGTCTTTTGTCTCTCAGATCTCCCTAGCTGGAAAAAACTTTTGAAGCTAATTGTTAACCTGACTGGGCCTCAGTTGGAGACTTCTGCAAACAGGGACTCCTGTGCTTCCAGGAGCAATGCCCTGCAAAATGCTGGATACTTCCAAGGGCAATAGGGCGGGGGAGAGGAGCACCCAGGAAAAGGAAAACATGGCCTATGGGGATGAAGGGCACGGAAGAAGAAGGGTAACAAGGAGGGGAAGGAGCTATCACCTGGGAAGAATTACAAGCAAAGCAAAGCTTTTTACTTTATCTGGACACCACTCTGGAGCAGTCTGATGTTAAAGGAGCCCATAGTTTTAAATTACCACTAATGACCACATCAAAAATATCAAAGTTTGGGGTCAAGATTCAGTGAACTAGGGAAGGATTCTTGTGGTTTGATCCTCTGCTTTGAGGATCATTCAACAGGTACCTGCATCAGAGCAAGGGTAGTAAAGATGCCAGGGACCATCTCTTTCACCAAGCTCGTGCAAAGAGGGTGGGGTCCCTGCAGAGTGTGGGGCTCAGCTTGGCTTGGTGGCAGATGGGCTGTGCATCCCTCCGCCAGCTGCCACTGCAACGCTGTCGCGCTCCATGCTGCACCACACAGCCACATGGGCAGCTCAGCACTAGCAACCAAGCCAGGCTGTGGCACCCACTGACACCCCAGCCTGCAGCACCATTGAGGACCACTCAAGGCACCCACTTGAGGTTGCAGAGGCCTGGGAGAACCCAATTAATTGTCTTCACAGAGTAGCCGTCCCCTAATATGGTCTGTCACTGCAGCCCAGGACTTTAAATTCAGTGCCTGCAACTGCATGGGAGGCTCAGCAAGGCAATGGCAAAGGGTGCAGGGCAGGGCTGTTAGCCTATTTTGTTCTGGGCTGCTTTCTGCTCTCCTCTGGGATGTCTGTGGTGCTGCCAACTTCACAATATATGATTTCATTTCCAATTTTAAATCACATGATAGGAATGTTGGTCACCTAAAAAAGCAAAGAAAGCTTTGGCTTGTGTGAATTGCTGTGAAAAGCATGAAAAGGACTTGTACATAGGTAGAAAAATGCCGACTGTGGGCTTGAGGGGCAGCTACTCACCTTGTACAATGCCAGAGCATGTGTCAGACAGGGACACCCCACTGCCCCAGTCTAGTCTCTGGGACAGTTGTCCAACTAACTTGCACTGGAGAAAGTCCTGGAAGCTGGGTCTTGCATCACCTCCGGTCATCTTTCTCACCATCCCCTGCATTGGGTTTTAGACCCCCACAGCCCCTGAATTCCTTGCCACATCAAAGAAGGGGAGAGAAAAGAGCAAAGTGACTATTTCTCAACCCAACCCGAATGCCCCGGGCAGTGACCCAAGCAGCAGCTTGGCCACTGAAGTGCTCAGCTCCCAGCCTTGCCCTGTCCTCCTGCCCTCCTCTTGCCAGGCTGCCTGTTCAGCCCCCCCCACTGTGGCTTGCACATGCCAGCTGCTTGCCCTGACAAGCCAAGCGAGACCCCCCTCCACGGTCCAGGGAGAGGGAACGGGCTGCTAACGGAAATGTATCGCTTCAGTGTGATCTCCCTGACCTGAAATCCTCTGGAGACCTCTCTCCAGACTAGTTCATCCTGCTGATGCTGAACTCTTTCTTCCTCCTGGTTTTGCCTCCTTTCTCCCCACATTAGAGGTTTCTCTGTGAGGTGTGGGGGTGTCTCTCATGGTACCTTGCTGCATTTTGCGTAATCTCCCACATCGGCCTTCCCTCATTCAGAGGTTCCCTGGTGGCTGCATCCCCTTCTGCTGATGTGCCGGGCTTAGTGGCTGGCACCACAGCCTCCCGTGGGATCCTGTCTCTTAGCAACGCTCCAGCCCAGAAGGTAGATGCTGAGCACATGTCTGGTCCACCAGTCATGGGGGCTTCATGCGCAGGGCAGAGGGCAGCTGCTGCCTGGAAGGAAGGGGCTGTATCCTCCTGCACATGCCACCTCCTCTCCCCTGGCCCTGTGAGGTAGGCGAGGGGTGTGGGAGGTTGAGCATCAATGTAGGGGACCGCAGCCTGGTACCCCACCAATTGCAGAGCTCTCCAGGGCCTTTCTTGCACCAGGGACATGCACAAATCCCACTTCCCTGCCTGCCTTCTACCACTGCTCCCGCATGACTAACAAGGCCCTGAGAAGCTGCTCAGGCTGCCCCTGCCCCAAGAGTGCCGTGGTGGGGATGAGGCAGCCAGGGGTACCAGAGCTGCAGCTGTGCCCCAGGCGGAGGGGGGTCCCTGTGGGCACACCCTTAGCATGGGAGACCCCAATTAACAGCCTGCTTGGAGCAGCCATCCTGATGCTGCCAGCGTGGGGGTGGAAAACAGTGCCTCATTCCCAATACCCTCAGCCCACCGAGAAAACATCCACAGAGCCAGCAGCCAGTCCTTTTTGGGGTCCCCACATAGCATTCTACTGCCACAACAGAGCACAGGTCCTGGGATGGCCGGAGGGGGAGAGGAAGGCAAGCCCACGGCCTGCCCACACCTTTGTCGCTTGGCTCTGCGTCCCTCTGCCCCCGCCCCGCGGAGCTGGGAGCAGCGCCAGCTGTGAACGCCAGGGGGAGCCAAAGGACGCGACAGCAGCGGCTGTACTCTTTGGCGCCCTCTGGCGTCCAGATCTCGCACTGCAACCGGGAGGGATCCCAGTCCCGGGTCCCCCAGGGGATGCACCGAGCGGAGCGGAGCCGCTTGCCCATGGCCCCACGCGTGTCCCGGGGGCCGGCGCCCGGCGTGGCGGGGACGTGGAAACGGAGGCGAGCAGGGCGCGGAGGTGCGAGGTGAGTGCGCGCACCCCCCACGCAGGCACACACCGCGGGGAACATCTCCGGGAGTGGGGGTGGGCAGGGCTCCTGGGGGCGAGCGGTGGGCTCAGCCCCCCGCCCCCGTGCCGGAGGGATGGGTGCCCCCGTGGCTGTGTTATCCCTGTTCCAGAGGGCTGTGCCATCCCCTGTATCAGCAGCAGGGTGCAGGGTGGGCTGTGCAGGCGCTGCACGTATGCCTCTCCATAAGCCGGACAGTGGCAGAAGCTGGAGCGACCACCCCCGGGAGCACCATCCTCTTACAAGTGGTGTCCAGTGAAGTGACATTCACCGAGTTAGAAGGTGGCTGTCCTTTCCTGAGAGTCTCCGGGAAGGAATACTGGGGGATTAAGCTTGTGCTCAAGTGGTGTCATGCTATCTCAAAGGGCTGCAGTGCTTCTCAGGCTGCTCAGGGAAGGACTCGCTGTACGGGTTTTGGAAGATTTGAGGCCTGGAAGAGGGTTTGCTGCAAGGATTTTTCTGCTGTCAGGTTCCTGGCCAGCTCTTTCCTGGTCCAGTGCCTCTCTGGCTTTCTTCTGTGTAATGGAGCAGGCTCATCCGGGTGACAGAAACATCCTTTCAACCACCACTCAGTGGTATGTAAGGCAGAGGCAGCATCCCTGCCAGGCTGTAAGCAGTGCTCCTTTGCTCAGACATGGGCGAGAGGCACTGGGCTCACTGTAATTCCCTAACTTAGAGGGAAGACTGAGAAGCAGAATTAAAAAGGTGTCATGTGGAAAACCTCATTCAAGCTGACTTGTGGGTCACCTTGGTCTGGTGGACAAGAATTGCACTGGGAAGGTTTCAGGTCTTTCTTGGCAAGCAAAGTTAGTAGCCTCTTGGCAAAGTTGCAGGAATAGGATGCTTGCTTTCTCTGTGGGATGGGAAGCCTTGTTATGAGGAGCAGTCTTCTGGTGCTTCAGCCTCAAGTTCCATGTCAGTACCTCTGGGCAGTGGTCATAGGAGGACAGCAGAATTTGCCTGTGGATTTGATACGATTCCTCAGTTAGCAACGACTTTGTGTAGGATGAAAGACACTCCAGAGTAAAAAACAGTAAAATGTCCCAAAGTGAGTACTTCTGGTTCTTTCTGCCTGGCAAAAATTGCCTTCCTTATGGCAGGAAAAGGGGAGTGATGGTTTCTAGGTTTAGTATGAGGGAGGCGGCAGTTCTGGGGCTGTTGCCCAGGCTGGCAGAGGTGGTGTGTGAGGGGGTGGCCTTGAGCAGTCAGCTTGTGCACCTATGGTTGGCTTCTGCAGCCCAGAGCAGCTTCAGCCTGCACCCTGCTGTTGGCAAACTGAATTTCACTGTCGTGAAGTCAAAGGCATCATCACCATTGCTGGCACCACAAAAGGGACCCGGGCAGCCCAGGGCTGGAGCTGGTGGTCTCCTCTGTCCCAGTGTTTCCTGTCACTCCTGAGCTTTCCCCATCCAGCAGCGCTGCTTGCCTTCCTGGGCTGCTGTCCCTGGGGAAGGACCATGGTATCTCTCCAGCACAGGGCAGGTGGGACACCTTCCTGCTTTACTGCTGCCTGGATGCCCTGCCTGATCCATAAGGGTCATCGCTCCTGTCCCAAATGTCTTGATGACAAGTGCTAGCAAGCAGCCACTGTTAACAGCCCTAGGAAAGACAAAAATCTTTCTCCACCTCTCAACTTCATCCTAGACTGGTGTGCACATTTCCCTAGCCTGGAGGGAGTGGCTGAGCAGCTGAATTCCATTCAAGGCAGTTAAAAGACCATTGTGGGTGGCTGATAACTTCGAAGTTAAAAGGAAGCTGACATGGGGATACCCGCAAAACAATCTTGATGGCTTTTCCCAGCTGGTGGACTCAGATGTTAGGTTAGACCAGAAACACTCACCTCAGTTTAGGGGCTGCTGAGGTTCACACCTGAGCTCATGGCTCCCACAGACTGCTTTTTGCAAGTCAGAGTTTAAGAAAACAAACCACACCTGGCAGGGAAGCCTTTCTTTGGAGGGACTCACAGCTTTCTGCAAATGGACCTGGATGGTTTCCTACTGCCTCCTTTGAGAGCAGCAACAACAAGGAACAGGATTTTGAATGGTGGCCTGAGATCTGGTGCTCTGTGTTTCCGTTCCAGCACAGGGTCCTAAGCCAAGAAAACTGCCTGTCCTGCCAAGGCTGGGTAGGAAACTCGGCCCTGGAGCAGGCAGGCAGTGGTGTAGCCTTAACTCCTCTCTACAAACAGCAGTGAGGCTCCTTTGATGAACATGCTATCTGCAGAATTTATTTTCTTGTTTCTTTTTGGGGGACTCATCACGCCTGCCTCAGCTGGAGCCTGCTGACTGGCTGGTGGTCTGTGGAGCTTTTGAAGATGCTAAATACAAGCTCAGTGATGATCCTTAATAACTTTTTTTTTCTCATGTCCTCTTTGAACAGTGCTCTCTGTAGTGGGCTGAAAAGCGAGCTGGGGGAAAGGTGCTGAGGTGCAAGGAGTCGAGCAGAGGTAGGTGGGCTGAGGCCAGCAGAGGAGATGGCCTCGGCAGTAGGGAGCCTCGAAGCAGGTTACAAGCATTAAACTCATTCTGGCACTTCAGCGGTCAGGCACATCAGGAATCTTCTTAAGTTTTCTCTCTTGGTGATCATTTCTTGCAAAACCCTGGGTTTAGCAAATCAGGAAGACGGGGACCAGCCATTAGGTTTGGGCACATGCATCCCACAGGCTCCTGGGGGCAGAACATTTCTTCTGTTAGGCAGGTAGACTGACTGTCAGCAGTGAGTCTAGCAGTCATCTCAGAGAGACAGAGAGCTGCTCTGCTTTGAGGACCATTCATCCCAGCTGCTTGCCTGAACATACTACATATCTGCACTTTAGCTGTCTCCTATCAGGTTAGCATGTGCATGGGCAAGCTGCCTCCTCTGTATTTGCTCCTCCTGCTGTGGTGACCAGATGTCCTACTCTTTAGTGACATCGTCCTACTTTCAAGTAGGTTAATCTATTTTTGCCTGGCCCAGAGTGTTGGACTGTCTTTTGTTGTGACTTTGCCTTTCTGCGCATCCTGCGCCTGGCTTTCCTGTGGCAGAGGTAGAAGACCTGCAGGTCACGGTCCCAAGCAGTACAAGCCATTTTCCTTTGCTGTGTTTCCTGCAGGAAGCCTCTGGGCCCTTGCACAGCAATCAGCCTTGCAGACAGGTCAAAGGCTTGGGGCCCCAGTGCACAGTTTTGAGCCTGCCTCCTTAAAGATGATTAGATGCTGAAGGTCCTCAGAGGGAAGGCTTCCAGCTTGCTTTAAGGGTCTGGATGTCCTTGTGCTGGCTGGCAGTCACGTAAAGGTGGTTGTTCTTGTTTTAGGCATATCTTGTCTTGAAGTGCCAGCACTCCCAGGATTGGAAGAGACATCTGAGCCAGGGAAGGGAAGAAGGACTTTTCAGGGCTGACAGTCAGTTGGGGACAGGACAGGAGTCTTCTCTTGTAACTGAAAACAAAAGGCAGGTTGAAGCCTAGGTACTGCAGGGAACCACCTTCCAACTCACAAGCCTTCCTCTGAAAATAGCTTCTCTTTGGCTTGCCAGCCTCTGCTAATACTGATCTCTCACCCTGGCTCTTCCTAACCACTAGTCCATTTACCCTTTGACTTTGAAAGCAGTAGCTTCTGGGTCACGCTGAATTCTGCATGCCTGAAGGGTCCTTGAGCTGCCTGAGGTGGGCTCCAAGTGTCCTGGTGTGGCTGCAAGGCTGCAGTCCTGGAAAAGGCAAGGGACCTGGACTGCCCCCCAGGTAGGCTGTGCCATAGTGGGGCTTGGAGGGAGCATGCAGGGTGGAAGCTGAAGGCCGATGAGCTTTGGTTCAGTGCTGCAGTTTATTTATGGCCCGCTTAGCAATCTCAGGCAGGCAGTGTGGGTTAAGGCATCTCCTGTCCTGGATTGACAGTACAGATCCAATTAGCCTTGAAAGCCTCTAATTATTTGTCCTGAATTGCTCTGGTGGTAACCAAGGCTCTGCTATCTCTTCCTTTTGTCTGTGTCCCAGCTGGAAATGCCCCAGTGTCCCTGCATCTAGAGCAGCAAGTGTGATGTGTGAGCAGAGTCAGCACAACCTAATGAAAGAAGACAGGCCCCGTTAGTTAATGAGGGGGTGGACCTGCTTCATTAAGTTTGGGGAGTTCTCCAAGCCCTGTCCAGAGGGACAAAGGACTGAGATTATGTGTGGCTAAGATAAGGCTCACATGATTACTGCAGCGAGAGAGGTGGATGGAGGGGCTGCAGACCATGGGGAGGGAGGGGATGGTAGTCAGAAAGGATTTGAAAGCAGAAGATCCCTCCTATCTGTGCAAAGAAGGCACATCCCTCGCGGAGTGCAACGTCTATGGCCAGACCAGGTCACTTGTTCCCATGTTTCATTCCTCCCTTTGGAGCCATACTGCTAGGAGGGTGCCCAGCACTCAGATGGCAAACGCTCCCCTTTGCTCTGCCTGTTCACTGATGCTCTTGCTGCTGCCAGCTCTGCAGGACACGTGATGTGGGTGAATGGTGTGCTCTCCTCTGGCCCCAGTGCTTCAGCCCTGACCCTTCTTGGTACAGTTACTCATCTGTGCCCTGCTCATCAGTGATCCAGCACAGAGGGAACAGCCGGCTCTGCCTCTGCCAGACTGCAGCATCCCAAACCGATGGAGGTGACCATCCCGGGGAAGTGACCCTGGCTTGCTGGGAGGGAAGCTGGGCCTTAACAGCTTGGCTGACCCAACAGCATTATTGCAGGTTGGCAGCTGAGAGCTGTGGGCACAAGGCCGGGTTACACAAGCAAGGCCTGAGGACTTCTCTTTTCCCAGACACGTGCTAAGTTACAGCTGTAGATTGTCAACTGCAAAACTACTTTAAGGTGAAAAAAGCTTTGCAGGGCACTTATCGCATCCTCCCACTCATTCTGGGTGCTCTTTGGGCAAAAGAGGAGTCTTGGCTGTCTGTGAGAGAAAATGTGTCATTTATGTTCTTAGTAACCTTAACTCTGACCTAAAATGGCAGCGAATAGCTCTCAGACAAGACAGGGCAGCCAGCCTTGGTTTTAAAGCAAAATTTTACATGAATAATATTCAGCTCCTGTATGAGGGGTCATCTGAGTGCTTCCACCACTGTTAGCAGGTCACAGGGTCCCCCAAAAATGGGGTTTACGTCATCATCTTGTGACACTGTCTGAAGGTAAGCCACGGCTCCGCTCACCGCGTGCATGTTATCTCTTGGTGTGGATGCATGAGGCCAGCGCCACGTCAGACCCTGCCAGTGGTACAGCTCTGTCCCTGAGCCTGAGCAGAAAGGACACAGGGAGAGTCAGCAAGGGTGCCCACCTCGGGGGGAGCTGTTCACTGGCATCCCTGGTGGGACCCAGGCTGCTGGAGCACCTAGTGCATCTGTCTGACCTCCAGCTGAAGGATGTTCAAATGGACCCGTTTCTGCCAGGGCTGGGGCTGCGGTGGTCCAGCAGGGCTAGGGAGTTGCTGACACATCCTTCCAGCCTCCTGGTGTCCTTCCCCTGCAGGCCAGGGGCACGTCTGCCAAGTTCAAACCAGGGAGCTTCCTCCATACAAATGGGGACGAGGGGGGCAGGCTGTTAACGTACAAAAACTGTTTCTTTCCTGCCCACTTGGGAAGTGGAGCTATTGAATTTTAAGCAGCAAAGACAAAACTCTGCTGAAGAGGCCTCTTCTGTGCTTGCTTGGTGAAATCACTGATCACAGTGGTGGGGGGGTGTCCGGGAAGATGCCAGGCTTGGCCTTATTAATGACTCTGTTGTTGTCTGCTCTAGTTTGTTGGTCTTTGCTCTGGGAGACAGTTTGCCAAAGCAGCAGCTATTTTCCCCAGAGAAGCTTCCTTGCGAGCCATCCCTGTGGTGGGGGCTGCCTCTCTGCATGGCTGGGCTGTACACCACCAGCTCTCTGCCCAGCCTGTGGAGTGGCACTGGCTTGATGGGCTGACCCAAAGGGCTCTAGGGATCTACTTTATGGCCACAAAACCTGAACTTGCGAGGGGAGGGAGGACAGGCAAGAGGTGACAGAGCCTCTTTGTTCCACCAGCAGCTTTTCCCCCTCTGGTTTTTAAGGGTGCCCAGCCTTGAAGCTTTGTACCCTGAGGAGGGGCACCCCCTTCTCCTGCCAAGGTCTCTGCTGTCTCCAGCAGCACCGATTTGGCTGGGCTGCAGACACAGTAGCAGCCTGACTCCTGTTTTTCATCCAGCACTTTAACTATCCAGCAAAGCAGCTGTGCAGTTAGTTGCTCTGCCCTGCACACCTCCTGTTTCCCACCCCAAGCTCAGAGCATCAGGCCCTCTTGCCTGCATTTTTCTCCTTGAACCACTTAGTTTTAAAATAGAACAATTGTCTTCCTTTAGGAATGAGCTTATTTGCTCCAATCTAGGGCAGTCTGACAGTGCAGCAACCTGCACCGCTCTCTTTGGGAGCACAGTTGTATTCCCCGCATGGTGTCCAGCATGGCGGTCCTCGGTGGCAAGGGGGGGGGGGGGGGGGCGCATCTGTGGCTTAGGGTGATGGTTGGGTCAGTGGCTCAGTGTCTGAGAAGGTGCATTACTGGGGCTGAGCAGTACAGGTCCTCAGTCCCAGTCTTTCCTTTGTAACCACAGACATCAGAAGCGTGCAGGCTTGGCTCCTTGGCAGCAAGGGTGCACAGCCCTCCCTGCGTGGCCAAGCCCTGAGGGATCCCCACATGGGGAAGCTTACCTTGTTCCTGGGTCTGTGTGGTAAGAAGACATAGAGTTTCAGACTTTCACTGACATGTATATCAACAAGTGATAGATTTTGAGAGGTGGCCTCGTCCACGCTCATACCTGAAGATGGAACCAGTTTTATGTAGGCTGCTGCCAGCAGAGGCTTCTCCAACCTGCTCCTAAAATCCCTGCCCATGACCACTATCTCTTTTACAAGGTGGCGAGTTGACTGTGAATTGGGGTACATAATTGATTCTGGGATTAAATGCTCGAAAGCTAAGAGACCCTTTTCAGAAGCTTGTTGTAGTGATGAGTTCAGTGATGGAGAGTGTTCTGCCAGCATCAGCTGCCACACTGGCAATGGTAGGAAGGGTTTACATCCCTGCATTACATAGGTTGCCTAATCTCCTCTGTCTTGGGATCCCTCTGCTGTCTCACAAGTCCACACCCAGCTGTTGTTTAATTAAAAAATAAGCAGACAGGTATTCACAAGGAAAATTAAGCTGTTTTATTCTTGATGTGTCTTTGATGCTCTTCTGACATCTTGTCTGGGGACAACAGCTCTAAGTCTTGAATTCGAATTTTTGTCTTGCAAAGCCGATTGTTTTAATTGGGATCAAAGTCTCAGAGCAGCAAATGTCCCATGCCAAGCAGACTGGCCCTGGTGTTAGAGAGGAACGATGCCTTCTTTCCCCTTTGCACTGCCCGAAGGGTTGTGAGGTTCAGGTGATGTGGCTGTAGCTCACATTCAGTTTCACCTTTTGAGTGACTGCATGCAGCTTTCTACACCTGTGTTAAGCCAGCCTTGACACTAACCACAGCCCATATTGTGGTGGTCAGGAGAATGAAAGAAAGATCTGTGTAATGCATCCAAGGTCACATAGAAAGGCAACATTAGTTACTGGTGATTTCTATTGTAGGAGCGAAGAAGAGCAAGCTGACAAGAAGCTAGTGGCTAGGAGCACAAGATACACCTTTATAACAGAGGGGATTTGACCATGGACACAAGACCAGACCGCTCATCTTTCAGCTGAGCTTTGCGTCCTTTCAAGGAAGCTGGAGCTATAGTTTGCATCCTAGAAGTTGGGGACCTACAGAGGAATCCCACATGAGCTCTGAGGTACCCCTCAGTATGTTCATCTGGGCTTGACCAGACCGCTCATCTTTCAGCTGAGCTTTGCGTCCTTTCAAGGAAGCTGGAGCTATAGTTTGCATCCTAGAAGTTGGGGACCTACAGAGGAATCCCACATGAGCTCTGAGGTACCCCTCAGTATGTTCATCTGGGCTTGACAAACCTTGAGATGCCAAAGCATGGGAGGACACTGCAGGGGACTCCATATTCCCTGAGCCAGCAGAGCTTCTCTGTCTGGTGGCTTTCGATGAGACATGGAAGAAATATATTAAAAGGCAAATTCTCAAAGGTTAAAGGAGGTGGATCTCCTCCATTAAAGCACTGTAAATACTACAGTCAAGCCCACCCCAACTGGCTGTGTAAAGCCAAGCTTGGGAGCTCTTCTGGGTGGGAACCCAAGGCTACCTGGTACACAGGACTCAAGTTTCTGTGAACACCCTCTCTGGATTAGTGTGGCCCAGCCAAGGAAGGGATTCCCCCAAGGCACAGACAAACCAGGACAGGACTTGGTTGCTTTGGACTTCCCCTGCAGGAGTGCCAGACTTTCACCCACAGATCATAGACTCAGACGCTCTCAGGGTTCAACCCACCAGCTTTGCGCACTGAGTTACTCTTTGCTACAGAGCAAATGCAATTGTACAGATCCAGCCATGGCTTTGCTAATGTCTGGAGGTAGGTTAGTGTCAGTATTTTACTTGGCATCTGCCATCTAAAACATCTTTGACCAAGGCAGAGGAGTGTTCATGAATTAAGCTTCACTGCTCTCCTCCTAAAGTGATACTGTGTGTTCTTCATACTGGAAACTGAGGTTGCTGAAGGAAGTCAGAGGTGTGGGGCGGGAGAGGAAAAAAACTCAGGAAAGCTCTAAAACTGTCATTTTAATTTGCTGTATTGTACCCTGAGAACATCATCGCTGCTGGAGATATCACTCCAGCTGCTCACCTAGTGGGAGCTGCTGGAGATTTGCAAGTAGAAGAGCTTTAAACAACGGACAATGCAGACTGAACCATCAGATTTTCATCCGCTTGGTCCCTGATATACTAATAGGCACCTCTTCTATTTTGCATATAACATGACCTGTTGTATAAATATTTAGTCACTCTGTTGGGAACATTAATTATAAATGGAGACGAAGCTTTTGAAAGCTGCCTGTAGATCTGGGCACCCAATTTCCATTAATTTTAATGAGAACCAGACATCCAAATCCCATTCAGTGGCTTTGAGCATCTCAGGCAGGAAGCTTCATCTGACACCCCCCTGCTTCTCCTCACTCTACACTTTAGGAGTGATGTTTGCAAAAATTTTACAAATTGTGCAGAAGCCTGGGTCGTAACAGTGCCATGTCAGTGTTCTCTGCTGAGGATGGTTCTTTGGTAGCTTCGGAAGTTTTTATAATCAGTTCATTTAAACTATTCTGTTAGTTCTTTTCCTCTGCACCCCCTCCACTCCCCCCCTCCCCCCCACCCCCAGCATTTTGAAACAGTGATGCCTGAATGAATCCCCAGCCTGTGTGATTTTTGACAGAGAAGCTTTGATGCTTGAAAATGACAGCTGTGCAGAGCAGGTCTGAAATGAATGATTGAATTATCTGACTGATTAAAAATGTGCTGTGGCTTGGAAGATCTGACAGCAAGTATTCACTTAGGCAACTCACATGAAAGAGAGTGCATGTGCATGGGGGGTGTGTGCTTGTGTGCGCACTGGGAAAAAACAGCCAGTGAAATGCAACAAACACCCAGAGCCACTTGGAGCAGCAGCTTCTTTAAGCTCAACATCCTTTCAAAAGCTTCAAATCTTCCACGCCATACTCAGCAAAAGCTAACACTCAGCATGGTTGTAGAGATAATGATGATTTAGACAGACGTCAGCAGTGGTTTAGGAATGGAAACTGAGTTAAATGGTGGTGCAGGCTGGGGAACTACTTAACTGCATCGCAGTCCCAATCCAACCTGTGGCTGAGGAACGATAAACTCTCCCATTGAAAACACAGTTCCCGTCCTCTGTGCTACAGACACATGCTCATGGTGTGGAGTAGCCTCAGGAATGCCAGATCGCGATTTTTGAAAAATGTGAGCCCTGGTGAGGTCATCTATAAATGGCTGGAAGGATGGAGAAAGGAAGCCTGATTATGGCTGTGCCCTTGATGCTGTCAGTGATGGGAGCAGCAGATGTGTTAATGCATGAGGGACAGTAAGAGCCTTTCCAGACCTAGCTCAGCTTCCCTCCCAGTCCCCATACAGTGAATTGTCCCTTCCCGATGCCTCACATAAATTCAGCTTTGCTAGAATGTAAGCAATATATCTGGAAGGGAAATGAATGAAAACAAAAATTGAAGCAATGTTTCTTTGCAAATGAAACATGTTTTGTCAGCAGGGGGAAAAATTGTGTCATAAAGGATACAATTGTAGCTCTCTGTTGCAAATAGTCTTGTTCTGATAGTTTACTGAAATTGATTTTTTTTCCTAAACTGTTCAACCAGTCTTCATCTCCCTACTTGTGGATCACTATCTTCCTCTTACTTCTAGCTCAAAAGAGATGAAACTCTGGACTATAACTAATTGCTTTATCAGAAATAATTCTGGTTTAGCCTCTCAGACCAGCCACTGAATAATTTGTTCTTTGCCCCTTCCAGTGCCATTAGCTACAGTGCTGTTAGGTGTCCGTAATGGCTTCAGTCATTCAGTTTCGTGCTCCCTGTCCCAGTGGTCATTTCAAAAGATTAAATGCTGTAGCTACAATAGTCCTAAGGGCACACATAGCTAATGGTAATTCATTGGCATCTGTGTCATCTCTCCATCAGCAGCCCAAAATGTCTCTCTCATTGAATCCACTTTTAGCAACCCAGGAACACTCCGAGCAGAGAAGATGCTAGGTCTTCCTTGTAGAGGTTTGTGTAGCTGCAGGCTGCATCATTGCCAGTTGTCTCAGTGCAACCCAACACCTCCCCAGACATGGGAGCCCCCTGCCCTCTGTGCTTCTGTTCCCCATGTCTCCCAGCCAGGCCCTAACTCTGGAGCTTAAATGAAACATCAGATCATTTAAATGTCCCTTGTCATCATCTGAAAACCTATAGCTATAGACAATATAATACAAATCACATTTATAATTTCAAAATTTGTCTTTAATCCCCCTTCCCCTATCCAAAGCCTTTGAAAAAGCAGAGCCAGAGCACCTGACTGTGGCCTGTAGGTTGGATCCAGACTGGCAATGTGCCTTAAAGGGGAGTGTGATGACCAGGCCAACATCTACGGTTAGAGAGGCCATGCTCCCTGGTACATGGGCAGTGTAGCTTACCTTGGCCAAAATTTTCAACATCTTTGGTCACTATACCTAATCCTACTGGCTGAGTAGTCCTTGGCCTGGAAAAGCCAGGGCCAGGGCTCTCTTCCCTCTTACCACTGAAGCATTCTCTGTTTTCGTGCCTTGGATTGTCTCAGGCAACAGCAAATTCTTCATCCTCTGTCCCTTCTCATCAGTGCTCCAGAGCCTGCACACAGGCAGCATAATCACTCCATATGCCCTTCTCCCAGTTTCAGGTTGTGTCCAAGCTCCAGTCAAGTATAAGCTCTGAGCAAAACCCTCTTCAAATATGTGCTGCCATGCCATGTGCAGGGCTGTCAGCCCAGCATGTGAGACATCTCAAAAGGAGCAAGGGCCCAGGCTGGGTGAGGTGAAATTGCTGCAGTTTGGCAAGAGAAAACCTCCCAGAGATGTTAGGACCCTACACAACCTGACTGATGTGAGGATGCATAAATTACATCTCTTTGCAGCTGCTGCTCCCCAGGCTCCTCCCTGCACTGTAGTCACACATGCTGAGCAGCCAGCGCTGGGTCCCGGGCAGCTCACAGCAAGTCCAGATGATCCAGTCGGAGCATGTCTGTCTCTGGGTACACTGCCTGATCGGGGGGGCTGTTTCATGCATGAAGCAGGATACAGAGTCTCCAGCGACAGGCTGTGAGGAAGCTCTGGAGACAAACACAGCGTTCAGGGTGCTGAGGCTTGCGGAAGCCCCTAGCAGAGGTGGACCTGGCACATGCCTGTGGTTAAAGAAGGAGAGTGACTGCTCCGAACCATGAGTCAGATTTGGCCATCACAGTCAACGATAAGTTCTGTATGAACAAAGTTATCAGTAGTACCCTTACTGCCATCTGAGCATGAAATGTGGAGAAGTGGGTAAAAAGGAGGTTGTGCAGTTGTCCTATGCATCGATGCCACATGCCTGGGCAATAGACGAACATCAGAAATTCTCATTTCCAAAAATAAACAGGACATCCTAGGCAATATTGAGACACATTGATAGAGGCCTGAATCATAGGATACCCAAATCATGCAGGGGTGACAGGACAGAAAGCTGGAGATGAGACCTTCGTAGGAATCCAAGAGCCGAGCAGTGTCCAGAGAAGGCCATTCTCTGCCTGTCACACCTGGCGTGCAGCTGGTGGAGAGCCCGCTGGAGATCCCAGCAAGCTGGGGAGGTGCTGCTCTGCAGGGCTCACTGGGGACGCAGCAGAGCTTTGCCTCCTTGGGGTGGCACTCGTGTGACACAGTGCCTTAGGGACATCCCAGCCGGCACTGGTGGAGCTGTGGGCACCTCTGGGAGTGGCGTTCCCTTGGGTGAAGGGAGTGGATTGATAACAGCATCATAGCCTTTCTGCCTCCAAGTCCTCAGCCTGTCCTGGGACATTGTCCCCATGCTTGTCCTAACGTATGGCCAAGGGCTGCTCCTCCGTTCAGGCTCAAGCTGATCTTCCCCAGCGTGGAAGTGTCCTTGCAGATTACCAGGCTGAACTAGGGGGCTTGACAAATAGCTTCCCTGTACAGCTTCATAACAAAGTGAAAGAAAATCCATGTTCCCAGAACAGCTTTTCAGTCTTAGGGATAGATGCTGAAGGACTCGTGCTGCTGCCAGTAACACAGCCCCAGAGTTTCTAAAAATGATGGATGATAATATTCTGTTACCAAAGGTATTGCAGTGAATTTGGTGTAATTCTGTATCAGACCTCAGTCTGACAGATAAAGGTGAATTGATTACGGAACTCAGAATTAGTGGTTGCTTAAATGAACTAATTGCACTTGCTAACAAGTAGAATGTAATCCTAAATTGATGATATATATGCAAGGCACTTTAAAGTGGTCAATTTTCCTAAGCTGAGAACAATTACAAGCACGAAATATTTGGAGGAAAAACTGAGACAAAACGTGTGTTATAAATGAGGGTTGTTTAAGAAAACTTTGATAGACGCTGTGTCTTCCACAGCATGCACACTATTTTGCAATCATCAAACATACTCTTAGCTAAGGATCTATCATTGTTAAGGAAGAGAAAAGCAGAAATAATAACAGTAGTGAAAAAGCCAACTAGAAAAAGAAGGGATTTGGTAACAAAAGCTATGAATTAACTGTTACATAATGCAGAAACTTGGAAGGCTACTTTGAAAGACCAGTCAATGAAAATTATGTTTACCAGCATTAAGGACTATAAGAAAGTGTGCTGTATTTATACACATACATGTCAGGAATAAAATAAATGTTGTGTGTCATTTTTAGATCAAGGTGCTAAAAGAGTCTGATCTGATAGTGCAAAAAAAGTGTCCAGCTCTGGAGAAAAGCACTCTGATGGGTTTGTATCTTATAGAGATAATGGAAAACTTCTTGTTCCAGTAGTAACCAGGCACCATGTTAAATGGCACCTAGTAAACAGAAATGCTTGTACAAATTTAGGAGTAGAAAAATTACATTGAACAGTTTCATAAGACATGGGAGAGAAATCCTTTTAGGGTGTTGATATTTCATGTATATCTTTCATGTTGATATTCATGTATATATTTCATATATCACATATAACCTGGGGACAGGTTAGGCAGACAAAGTAGGATGACGTTTGTTTAGGTGAGATGGTGAATGGCAGAGAGGGGGAGACTCACTGCACTGGAATATGACAAAATATGGAAGAGACACTGCAGATCCCTTGTAGCCAGAAGAACAGCAGGCTCCCTACTGGACCTCCCAGAGTTTGCTCAAATCAGTTGCTGAGGATACAGTTTTCATACAAGAAAAGTTAGTAAAATCAGGACAAGTCAGATGCTGAGAGTGGTCGTGTCTGCTTGGGGAGCTGATTTTACGTCAATGATGGGCTCTCAGGAAGACAAATGCAAATTCATACATTCAGGAACCCCCACGAGCAGAGGGAAGATGGTGACTCATGATATGCATGAAGATGGAGAGTGAACAGAGTCATCATCCAGCAGCATCAGTCTTGCCTTTTGCCAAAACCTGAAATGCCAGGGATGATGTCTCCCATATTCCAGGCTGGGATTTCCCAGGCAGAAATGCCTACAAGGGGCAGGGGATCAAAAACCTCCGGAGCCCATCAAGATTTCTTTTGCCTGAGTGAGAGGGGTGAGTAATCCTCGCACAAGAGATTCATGCTGTGCAGTTTCATCTTGGGACTTCCAGAGAGCACTGGAGATCATGGTGGGCATGGTTGGAAACCCACTTGTTATGGGGATGGAGCATTTCAAACTTAGGCATTAAGCTGCAGTTAAGATACTTTTAAAATTGTCAGGTGAGGTTTATAAACCTTGTGGTGTTGTAGGGTAAATGGTCCTGCCTTCTCCACTTGGAGCAATGCAGGAGCAGAGCTGGGGCTGCATGGCAGCCAGCCTTGCAGCAACTTTGGAGCTCAGGTTTATCAGTGGATTCCACAGGGGTACCTGACCATGAACAATCTCAGGACCACAAGCTCCCATCTTTTTCCAGGGATCTGCCTCTCCCATCAGCCTAGCTGGGGTGTTTCCATGGTCTGTACAGTGTAGCTCCTGTTAACTTTTGTGCCTGTCATGAGGTCTGCAGAGTTTAGGTGTGGTGCCCGGAAGACCCCCAGATGTGTGCTTTCATTTGCTTGGGGGGTGCCCCCCTTGATGTCAGTGTGGAAGAAAGGTGGCCTCTCCCTATGTTGCTCCTGCTTCCCCACAGAACTCATGTCACAGGTGGCAAACGGCATCTGCACGCTCACATGCACATCCCAGCGTTAAACAGCATGCCCAAAATTGTAATAGTTTAGGAGATTTCTTAATTAAAAAAAAAACAACAAAAACATTATGACATGTGCAAGGCATCTAACACCAATCTACCAGCAATCCAGGGAAAATCTTAGTACTGTTACTGTTAGGAGTGTCTCATAAATGTTAAGGACAAGCACACCACCCTGCTTGAGGGATGACAGGAGGTTTTTCTCTGAATCCAGCTGTTGATCTGCTCATTCCCAGAAGCAGAATGATTGATAACCCAGTTATTTGGAACCCACTAGTGGATGTATTCTTAGAAACTAGAACCTCATTTTCTCACGCTGCAAAATGTCACTTCCTAGGGCTGGCTGTGCAGAAATTGGATTTTGTTACTTGCCTTCAGACCTGAACAGTACAATGGACTGATGAATATTGATTGTGCTTTTTTTTTGTTTTTTTTTTGTTCTGTTGTTGTTAAAGCACCCTAACCTGGTAATTGGTTGATTACAAATACATTAGAATTGATCAGAGAGAGGAGTAGGACAGACTTTTGTGATGGTGTAATGCGGATCCTGTCTCCTGGATGAAGGAACCCTGAGGGAGGCTAGCAGTCCCACATTGGATTCGTCCGGCTGCTTACTGCCCTTGTCCCTGGCCACAAGATCCATTTCATGTCTCTCCAGCACAGTAACCTTCATTCACACTTGGGTTTGTTGGATAACTCCTGAGTATAGCTGCAGGGTGGCTCATTACATGGTTCATTACCAATACTATCCCTGGCAAACAACCCCGTGTGCTGTGCTGTGGGGTATCCCTTCTGGAAGAATATACGGCCGTGTTCTGCTGAGCTACTCTAGGACATTATTTAATCTAATGGCTGTACTTCAGTGTTTGGATGTATGGCTATACATTGTAATGATGTTTTTAATTTGAGGTATTGGGGATTTGTCCGCTCACTCAGCAGTGTGCATCCTCTGGAACAAGCTTTCAAAGAGGCACAGAAGTCTAGGGAGAGGGTTTCTCCAAGCAATCAGGAAGCCATTGTCTGTCTTGGAACATGCGTCTGGCAGCCACTAAACCCTTCTTCCTCGGCCTAAAGGTCCAGCTTGGGACTGCTCCCTGTGTGTGCTGCTGAGGGATCCCTTGGTCCCCTGCGGGCTGTCAGAAGGGAGGACAGTCTGGGCACCATGAGACACAAGGCTGAAGGCAGGCAGGCAGCATGCATCCCTGTGAAGCAGTCAGGCAAATGGGTGAGCATCCTGGGTCGTGTGGGTTGTCAAGATGTGGGTGATCCCAGTGCAGAGGTGTGGGCCAGCTCCAGGTGAAGGATCCTGGCAGCTGGGCACTGCCATGGCTGGCTCAGGCTGAGGAACTGCAGGCTTGTGCTCCAGCTGGGCAACTTGAACCAAAGAGCACCCACCACCTCTCACCTGCGCGCCCATAGAAACCCCTGTTACATTATAGCCACCAAATGGCCAAGAGGTAGTGTTCTCCCTACAACGCTGTATCTGCAAGTAAGACAGGCCCTAAAACAGGGAAGGTTTTGTGTCCCTGTGCATCTCCACCCTCTACCGTGTCTCCAGCCGTCTCAGTGAGCCAGATGCCTGTGCTAGACTTTAGACAGACAAAACTGTTGCCTTTGCATCCAAGACCTGTCAGGAGTGAGATGCATCAGGCTTGCCAAGGAAGGTCCCAGTGATGGTAAGCAGGCGCGTGGTCCAGCCCAGCATGGTGGAGGTGACTCTGGAGCCAGCTGGGCAAGCAGGCACATGGGCAGCACTGCTGCAGCTTTGGTCGTGGGGGGTGGGATGTGATGTGATGCAATGAGATGGGGTTGCAGCAGGTGGGAGTGCCCAGAGGCACAGAGCAAGCTGACCTGCAGTGCTGGGGTCTGAACCAGGGTGGGTCCTTGAGGTATTTCCAGTGCTGTACGTGTGCGTACGGAAGCGTGTCAGTTGTTAACAATGGTGTAAGTATTTGGCAGCCTTTCAACCCAAAACTTCAAGCCAGTCTCAGCTTGAAAAAGCAACAATTTGGTGGCAGGAGGCAGAGCTGTCCCCCAGAGCTTTGCAAGTGTGTGTGGGGCAACGAGCCCCAGCACCCCGGGGGATATTGTTGGCAGCTTCCCTGCAGCCAGAGCAGGAGTGGAGCCTCCCAGGCAAGTGCCAGGTCTGCTCCTGCCTGTACTCCTCAAGGGGCTTTGCTAGCAAGGGCTTTATTGCATCCTTTCACTGGGTCTATTCACCATCATTCTCTGCCGCCGCCTCCTCTCCACGTCCCCTCCCACCCTGCCTTTGCTGGATCCCCAGCAGTCTCTTGACACCTTGGGGGAAGGCTGGGAGGTGTAACCATCGCCAGCAAGAGCGAGGCAGAGCAGGAGGGAAGGGAGAAGGAAGCCAATAACGGGGAGGTCTAGGAAGGCAGTGGAGGGGGAGGGACGGGGCCACTCCTCCGTCGGTGGGACTGCAGATTATTTTGCATGGATTGTTGAAGAGAAAAGGGAGCTGCATTTGTGAAGGGACCAAAAAATAAACAGCTCATTGCTTGGGTAAGTGCAAATGCGAGCTCCCCTGCTCTCATTGTCATGCGGTACATTGATCCTCCATCATATTTTGCTTAGTTATACCGTTTGGATTCTTACTACGATTATTTGATGCAGCAGCTGTATGCTTCAGTTGCTAGAGATTGAATCTTCCTGATACGTGTGTGTGTATGTGTGTGTGTGTGTGTGTGTGCCTATGCATGCATGTGGAAAGATGCCCATTCTCTGAATATACATTGACACATTTTTCCAGCTCTCAGTGTGGTGTGTCATTTATACTACAGCATGCCGTACACACACACACACACAAATGGTGTTTGCTGTTACTGATTTTAAAATCTGTTCATCCATGCAATTATTGAAAGAGCAAGACTGTTCAGCAGCTAAAAATTAAAGGAGGGCTCTTAAATCACAGTCCTTATTGGAATGGGCTACTTTTCTTTATCCTGAGCCAGACACACTCAGTATTATGTTTTATAACAAAGCTACATTTAAAGATCAATTCGACAGTGGTTATTGCATTCAAATTACATGGTTGTCATGGAGATGGTACAGAGAAGCTGAAGTGATATGACTGCATCTGGACTGGAGTGGGGCTTCACTGCCGAGTGAGAGCTTGCCTTGCCTCCTGTGTCTTTTTGTCTCTGCTAGGTTACAATTTCTTTTAATCCTGAATGAAGCAGTACCGTATTAGAGGATTTAGAGGTCGAGCTGCTGTGATGGGTGTGTGTAGCCCCCGTTCAGCACTGTGTTATTATTGTAATTGTTATATTAGCATCTGTGTCTGCCTGAATTTCTTCTACAAGTCTGGGGAGGAGGAAGGCGTGAGAAGGACAGATAGTTTTCCAAGCACAGCTAGGGCTGGGAGTTCTTTCCAAAAAGATACCTGCCATGCCCACACCTCTTTGCTGGCTCCCACGTCTTGGGGGACAAAAGGGAAAGGATTCTCTGATTTTAGCCATGTTTATCTTCCATTTTCCTGCCTCAACTTTGAGGATACGAGGAGCCAGTCACCTGCTCATCACTGTATCAGGGATGTGGCACTGGGTTTTTGTTATTGTATTTGTTTCCTTTGCAACTGGTAATATGAATGTGTTGGCAGTTGGGAAAGAAAATCCATAATTTATGAGAACGAAATTTTCCTGCCTGAGGCTAGCTAGAATACAAAGAGTATATCTGTGGGAAGGGCATGTTATATGTTACAGATGTGTATTTCTCTAGTGGCTGGGAGTAAATCACACTATTGTGCTCATCTTCATTATTTTGGGTGTTAGGCTGGCTTTAGTCAATATTTAATCCGAGCTCATTGTGTGCTCAAACAATAAATGTGCAATTTGGAGCCCAACTTTACATCTATAAAATGCTTTGGGTATGCATGTGGCATTGTCTCCATAAATGCAATTTCACCCTTTTCTGTAAGACCAAGCCCATTGTGGGGATGTAAATATAGTAAAAGGCACTGGTGGAAACAAGCCCATCAGAATGGCAGTGTTTCTCTAATTGTATCACTAAACATAAGAGAGAATTAATTACTAGGATAAACAGAGCTTTGTAGCTGTTGGATCAGGTTAATATTTGCATGGAGTTTCAGGCCTGCATTATAGTAGCTAGTATTACGGTTTAAATTCCCCCCATGCCAGTAGGTAATGTTTTTAGCCAGAAGTGTAGCATATTATCATCAGATATTTTCGTATTACAAGTATGCTAAATCCCCATGTCCTTGTCAAATTGTCCATTGCAGCTGCTCCGAAGGGTGTGATTCAGCTAGGATTTTCTTTAATGTGATTTTTCCTGTACAAGAGTCCAAGCAAACAATGGATAAAGTCTGAAAGTGGGCAGCCAAGCCCAGAGGGGAAGTCTGAGAGATGGCTGATTCACAAAATGGATGGTACTCATTTTGTCTCTTCTTTCCCCCTAAAAGTTAGGCACAAGTAGAGTTGAAGTGGGTGGTTTTCCCTGGAGATCCCCTTGGATCCATAAGGCTGGAAGCCACACAGTTCTCAATCAATACTAAGTTCTCTCCTATCTCAGGGCATTACTGCTTTTGGCCCACCCCAGGACACGGCTGTATTCTTCTCTGGGGAAACTGTGGCTTGGAATGGTCAAGTGACTTTGCCAAGGTGGCAGCGGCAGCGCTGGCCAGAGGAGCAAGAGTTTTGCCAGCAAGATCCTCTCTTGGACCGTCAGGCCCCTTCAGTATCCAGATGGTGCAGTCCTGTTTGTAGGTGCAGTGGGAAGATGGTGGTGATGGAAAGCAGCACTGGTTCATGGAGACTGGGTGGATGGAGAAAGGGTGCTCTTTGCTGAGGCCACCCATTAGAGCTGCAAAGCAGGTGGCCAGAGGGAGTTGAGCAGTTTTACACCAGCATCTGTGGTGTCCAAGGTGAGGACACGCTCCTCTGATCCAACCTACAGGGTAACTGAAATGAAGACCACCATGTGACCTATCGCATGGCTTTTCACATGGTGTTGAACACTTGGCACTTGGCAGGAGGTATCCACATTATTTCTCTTCATGGTTGCACCCAGGTCTGAGTGTGAAGCCTTTACAGGTGTCTTGGCTTTCTGCTCTCCCCTCTGATGCTGCTCAAAGTTCATTGCCCATGCTGTGATACCCCGTATTGCTCTTCTTGACTTCAGCCTATAGCCCCAATCCCTTTTCTTCACTCCATCCCATCATCCAACACCTCTTTGTCCCTTTCCTCCATGGAATTTCTCACTGATGAAGATCCCTCCATCCAGTGTTGCCATAAGCTGCAGCCCATGCCACGATCTATGTGCTATGCTTGTCATGAGGCACACGGTGCTGAGCATGTCAGGTTTAAAGGCACTGAAACAAAAAGCCTCCTTTGAAGTCCGCAGTGCTTTCACCATCTGTGGAGTTGCCCCAGGCGGTGTCAGTGGTTCTGCCCAAAGCTGGAGTTGGTCCTTGTTACCAGAAGGAAATGAAAAGGCCTGCTCGGCTCACATATCTGCGTGTAGCCCTGCTGACTCGCACAGGTTGATGGTGTTGCCAGAAGGATGCTCTCTGGGCTAGGAGGGGGCTGTTGCTACTGCCATCAGAGTGCTGGCTGTTGGCAGAGTGATTCCTTGCTGAGGTGGAGGTTGTACACGAGCAGTTACTGGAGTGGGCGATCTACTCCTGTAAATGGCCACTTCTCTTGAGGTTGCTGCTTGCTCTGCTAGTTGACAGTCTCTGCCATGTAGACACCTCCTTGCCAGATTTTCTGAGGGTGAAAACATCCTCCTTGCATCCCTTTCAGCAGTGAAATGCCTCTTCCAAGAATGTGCTGGGACAGGGTCCATGTGAGGCTCAGTGCTTACATGCTCCAAAGTCAAAGCATAAAACTCAGTTCTTTCGACCTTTTTTTTTTTTTTTTTTTTTTAAACTTTGGGGTTGTTTTTTTAAACCCAGCTCCTCAGTGCTTTCAGCACAAACGCATCACAAATCTGAGTAAAATTTAGCTGACCTATAACTGCAATTTTTGGCCAATGAACAGTCTTTGAAAAAAATGTCACATGGTTCTGGGAAAGAGCCTCATAAAGGTGGAGAGGAAGCTCACTGTGGTACTGGTACTTGGTCTCACCAAGCTGTCCTCCAGCACCTGACCTGAAACTGGATAGTCCAAGGACAGCTTGGTGAAATATCCATGTGCTGCTCTATATCAAGCAGGACCTGCTGGCTCCAGGTATCCTCCTGGATAGCATCCTTCACAGCAAGCCCCCATCCCACTCGCAGAGGTCTCTGTCCACTCTGTGTGTGGCCACTTGATGTTGGCTGATGAAAGGGAGGATGGCACTTTCCCCAGTTCACCTGCAGCCTCTCCCTGTTGCATATCCTGAAGCAGCATCATTTCTTCCCACACATCCTGGCAGATGGATCTGGCAGAATTGGTTGAGATTTGTACCCAGCGCAGCATGAGGCCCTGCTCCCAGCCCAGAGCCCACCTCAGGTGGGGGTCTGCTTGTACCAGGCTCCGCATGTTTGCTGCTCCAAAGGGCACTGGGTGCCCCGGCAGTGGAAGTGGATGGAGGCCCGGTGTTCTGGGCACTTTCTAGGAACAAAAGCAACCTACGACACAGCCTGCCCAAGCATGACACAAGCATGCAGGGAACAGAGGTGGTTTCTGGTCAGAAGGGGATACACAATGCAGGGGGATTTTGCTAAATTAAAAATATATATTTGTCTTTGCTGGTACAACAGAAGCTAGGGGAGCAGGCAAGGGAAAACTGGGAAAGCTTTATTTAATTAGATTATGAGGCCCAAAGGCTTCAGACTCAGAAAAAAAAAAATTATTTTTGTAATTGAGGATGGGGTTTCTGCCAAGTGCTGCTTTAATGAGTGTTTAGGTTTTATCTCATAAGTTAGCAACACCAGGCAAGGGCAGCTATTCAAACCACCCCTCACCAGAGTCTCTAGCTTGCCAAGGTAGGAGCTGGTTGCCAGCATCTGGGAACATTAACCTGCCTTTCGAGGAAAGGACATCCTGTGTCCTTTCAAAGCTATTTATCCAGGTCTCCTGGTATTCTTTCACCGTTAAAGCTCTCTTTCTTCCCCAGGTCTCAAGAGGCAGCTTTCTCCATTGCATAGGTGTGAAAACTGAGGCAGCAGATAATCACAGGGCTGTTTTTCCACCCAGAAGTAGAGAGATTCCACTTACCGCAGCAGCTGAGGTGGTTTCCTTCAATGGTTCCTTCCTCAGGGCTGGCGGGATGGGTGCCAGGTGCTGCTGGCCCAAGGCCCTGTTGTAGCCCTCCAGTGGCCTCGGCTGGGTGGCCGTGTAGGGGACAGCCCAGCTGGCTCTGTGCCACTCCGGCCCCTGCTCAGCCACACTGGTTCCTTCAGCCCGGGCAGCCCCCACCACACATGGAGCCAGTCACAGACATGGCAGCAGCAACAGGGTGTCCTTGTCCATGGCCAGCCTGGTTCGCTGAACTGGGATGGGCTGTGGGGGCTGCTGGGCTGAGAGACCCTCAGCCACCCCCCTGCCTGGACTTTGGAGGGCTGTGCTGGGCTGTTCTGAGCTGTGCTAGGATGGGGTGGGCTGAGCTGTGCTGGGCTGTTCTGGGCTGTGCTAGGCTGTTCTGGGCTGCGCTGGGCTAGGCTGTGCTGAGCTGTGCTAGGATAGGGTGGGCTGAGCTGTGCTGTGCTATCCTGAGCTGTGCTAGGGTGGGATGGGCTGAGCTGGGATTGGCTGAGCTGGGCTGGACTGGGCTGTTCTGGGCACGGCTGAACGGGGCTGTGCTGAGCTTGGCCAGGCTGTTCTGAGCTGTGCTGGGCTGTTCTGAGCTGTGCTGTGATGGGGTGGGCTGAGGGTCATAAGCCTGAAGGCTTGACTCTGCTGGTCTGCCGTGTCCTTTGCTCTCCAGCCCCACCTGCCCAGTACATCTGTGAACCCATGCTGGTGTCTGCTCATGGAGCTGGGAGCAGTGGGGCTCCTGCAGAAGAGCCATTGCTACTGTAAGATGCCTTCTGCAGCCCCTGCATCATGTTGCCTTGCCACTCTGCTCCTTCCCACCCTGAAAGATGAAGCCTCTTCTCTCCCAGACCTGCTGTTCCTGCTCACCATTAAACCTGCAGGCTCATCAGCCTCCCTTGTGCCTCCTGGCCGAGGAGCCTGCCAGGAGCTGGGGCAAAGGACAGCTTCATCTGCCCAGCAGATGTCTTGAGCCCAGCAGTGCAGGAAAGGACAGCTCACAACTGTCTTTAAAACCAGAAAATCATCCCACCTGTCAGTCCAGCCCTCAGTTTTAGGCTCCATCTCATTAGGAGTTGTTTTGAAAGGATTAAGGCAAGTAATGAGTGGTTTTAAGACGCTGTACATCCCTGTTGCAGGGAGTATTTCTGAGGTGATTAGAAGTGCCTGTCTGCAAGGCACTAAGGCATCTCCAAATCATTTATTAACCCTTTATGAACTATTTATGAATGTGCTTCATAATAAAGCATGACCTTTTCATTTGCGCCCCTTCATTGGGTGGTCCTTGTTGTTGTCTGCTCCTCACAGGCAGCTGTCAGCTTCCTGAGCAGCATCCGTGCCCACCACAGCCATGGAGCCTGTCTTGCATCACTTCTGTCAGGGATGGTGCCTGCTCCTGCAGGTGCTTACCAGTGTCCACGCTATCCACAGCACCTGGGTGCTGTGCAAGTTTGTTCAGTGCACATACAGCTGGACCTGCCTCTGACGCAGCATTCCACAACAGGGGACACTAGGATGGGCATTATCCCTCACCACACAAATCACAAGACTGTTTTAAAAGAGCAAGACATTTTTATCCCAAGCTTTTGGAGCTGCCTCTTTTTGCCACTGTGAGCTCTGGTGTTCTCCCAGCTTCCTCCACAGTCTTCTCATTTTTGTGTGTAAGAAGGGGGAGAGCTGGGTGTTCAGATGTGGCCTCAGAGTGCTTGGATTTCCCATGTGCACCTGGTGTGAGGACTGTGATAATGTTGAGAGGAGGTGGCTCTGCATTGCTTGGTGGGAGTCTTGGACCAGAGCTGCCTGAGGTCCAGGAGCAGAGTAAGAACCCCAGGTGAAGTGCAGGAGACTTGGATGTGCAATATCACAACAAAGTAACAGCATGATAGCAACACCTAAAATGCAGATGTGTTACTATTACTGCCATCAGACTAAGAGAGAACAAAAGTGGCCACAAAATTGCAGCAGCTCCTGGTAGATGTAGGGAACGATCCTGTAGCAGAAACGTGTGCTTTAATGACTAGGTGTTTTTTGTGAGCACAAACAGAATGGTAGAGAATCCACTATACGTATAACAGCAAACTGTAAGGAGTGCACCTTGGTGACACTGTCCCTTTAATTTTGCACACTACAAAAATCAGAGATTCCCAGTCTTAGACATACAATGTGTAGCTTGCACAGTTTTCTCAGGCTCCATGCTCCCACAGCAAGCCTAATTGCCACTCCTCTTGTGCCACTATGTCACTGTGTCATCCAATGAACCAGGCTGAACAGCATTAATTGCCTGAACCTTTATTTCATCTTTACAACACACTTACTTCTGGCAGGCCCCTCTGGCTTCTCTGTGCATTGGTGAAGACTCAGCCCAGGATGTAATTCATCAGTTCCCAAAATCATTGTCTGATTCATAAATACGATGATGTCTAAGGAGCAAGAGGAGAGCCGTGAGAATTCTGTACTTTAACAAAGCCCACTAAAAGGCAAAATTACCTACTGCTGTCTGGTGTAGCAACACTGAAGCCTTGTCACAAGACCTAGTGCAGGGCGTCTTGCACATTGGGAAGCTAGAAGAGGCTCTGGGTCCCAGAGCAGCTTTAGCCAAAACAGTGCACTGTCCTGATGCAATTACATCACCCTGATGGTGCTTCTTGCTCTTCTTATAATTCCCTTTTGGAGAAGAAATGGCCCTGTCCCTATAAAGCACCTTTACGTCAGTGTAGGAGCATGCCTGTTAGAGCTACACTCCTTCATCAGTAAAATCATACTCCTATTGGCGTGGTTATCCAGCACATCCATTAAGGGCAGATGAAACCTCTGCACAGGAGCTGCAAAATGGCTCCATCAGGTTTTCAGTATGCTTTCTGGCCAACTTGCTTAGTTCTCAAAACAAGTCAGCTTCAACATTTCATGCTGCTCAAAGGTGTCCATGCTTAGGGAAATAATTTTTTGTCATGTTGGAAAGTGATATTCCTGGGGGCTGTTGCTTTCAGGGTCCTCCCAACAACAGCCATTCCAAAATGGAGAAACTCACTCATAAAATCTCACTGATTATTCCTGAAGCACCTGTTTTCTCCAGTTGAAAACACAGCAGTGTAACCTGGATCTGCTTTGAACTGTCTGTGGGAAGAAAAAGGATGACTTGCAGTTTCAGAAAGGTGTGTTCCTTACTCATTAGCTGTGCTGTAAAAGCAGAAGCCTGTCTGTGGAGAGCTAACAACCCTGGCAGCTGAAGGGTGACCTCTGCTCTCAGTCAGGCGATCTCTGCTCATTTCTATGCGTCTGGATTCCCAGCGCTGCTGGACTCTGTATCCCTTGGGCTGGAGTCCATTTGCCTTCAACCAACTTGTCTACCAACTTCTTTGGACAGAGCAGCACTGCAAAGATCTGGTGTCTTACTAGTCCTCTGTCAGGAAAGGATTTCTTCTGTATCCCCCCACATGAGAGGTTTATTGATGTGTTGGAGTGTGAAGAGAAGTTTACCTCCCCTTCAAAACTCCATCTTATTCTGTAATACTGGTCTCCATCATGCTTCTCCTAGTGGGCAAGTAGGCTTGCCTGCTGCCTCCTGAAATCTTGTTAAGGTCTTGCAGTGAGGCGTTGCATAGGTTTAGTGTAGATGGCATGGCAGGAATTTTCCTTTTCTGGGGTCTGAGTCAGCTGCCAGACCTGTTTTATTATTTTGGGTACGGGGAGAATGTAGGGAAGGAGGATCAATGCAAAGGGAAGGAAAAAGTGGGGAAGAAGGCTGTTTCCATTTATGGGTTATGAGACGCAGTTACAGCTCTCGTGGACTTTTATGGAAGGTAACCCTAGCTGTGGGGAAAGCTGGGTTTTAATGAATTCAATTACAATGCTGCACAGAACTGAGTGGAAAGGCCCCATAAGCAGCCTGATTTTATAATAAAACCTACAGACAACCAGGACACAAGCCCAGTTTACAGTCATCCAAGGTATAAAGCTCCCCCTGAAGAGAAGGTGAGCACCAGAGCAAATAGGCAGAGGTGAGGATGGAGCCAGCTCTGAGCTGAGCTAAGAAACTCTGCTGTTCACAATCAAAGAGGAATAAGGTTTGTCTGGAATTACCCTATGAAAACTCCTATCCTGAACAGCATGGACTGATAACAAACTTAGTTCTACATTAAGGCAGAGTTGGAGCCACTGGGACCCACCTGTTTCCCAGGTAGGCACCCTGCTCTCAAGCTGTCTTCTGAGCTGCAGGAGCTGCCTGAAGGTTGGGTGCCGGGGCACAGACAGCCTCTGCCCTTTTTCCCCTGCCTTTGCTCCCATGCCAGGGAAGGGGTGGCAGGGACCCTTGCACATGCAGGAGTCTTTTGATGTCCCTGTGACCCGCCTTTACACCCACAGGCTTTACATCTGTGCTGGCCTATGCCTTGAGCTCCTGCAGCAAACCACTACCTTGGCCAGATGCACTTAGCGGGAGCATTGTCTTACGAAGGCAGGATCGACAGCCCTGTGGGAGATGCCCTCTTCCTCCTTCACCTAAGATGCAGTAAAAATTTGCCCTCCTTTGCTCTTCCCTCTCTGGAGACTCCTGAGCCACAGGATTCCTGTGAATTGCAGTGGTTTCCTGCAGGCGGAGCCCATGGGGAGCCCTCTGAGCTCTCCAAGGGGGTCAAGGCTTGCTTTTGCAGGAGCAGGGATCTAAGGGTCCGACAGACCCTGCTGGCTGCTCTATCACTGGTAGGACCTTTGTCCTTCCATAGGCAAACTTGGAAGCCCTGGGTGGGGTTTTAAAGCAGCCTGTTCCAGGAAGAATACAGCCCTGACATACTGTCTAGAATAGAGGGATGTTCAGGTCTGTGTTCATCAGCTTCCCGGACCTTCTGTCTCAAGCTTACGCTTCTTCTGGGGAACTCATAAACTCACTGTCCCTATGCTTTGGCCCATTTTTTCGTGGAAGCTTAGGCAACTCCTACCACTTCACCAAGATGCAAAGTGATGGTGCAGTCCAGGCTTTCACCACTGTAGGCTTCAGACTGTGACTCTGTTTCCCCCATGAAAAGGTCCATTTTGCATGATGCACACACAGGGCTAGAGGAAGGTTCAGTGCACTAAGTGCTGTGTAGCCAGGGTGTCAGTACAAAGAAAGGAACATGTGAAAAATACTAAGTATATTCTTTTATTTTCCCCCTTTAAGTAACCGCATAAGAGCGCAAACAGAAAGCTGTTAAGAATTTTAAGACTCAGTTTATTGTTTTCTATAGGCAAAAAACTGTCATTGTTTCCCCAAGATGAAGTTTTGTAGGAGTCATTTGGATCTGAACGTGTACTAATTGCTCTGGGGACTCTAATAAAAACTCAAAATAAGGAGCTGTAGGATTTGGCTTCAAGAAAAAGTATGTTCAATGCACAGTGATTTTTGATTACCCAGAGGCTCTTTTTTTAGCATGTAGCTGGTTTATTTTAGCCTGTGGTGTATGTTTTATCCATGGTCTTTTTTCTACATTGGAAGTGCAGGATATAGAACCTGTCGGTGATTGCTGGAAACCACGGGGACAGCATACTGCCCATGAGCACTGACTAGCAGTGCCCCAGGGGCTCTCTAAAGCAAAACACTAGCATCAGTGAGTGCTCGGATTTCCTTGCTGACCCAAGGTTTCTTTCAGGCCAGGCGCGTGCTGGCGTGCAGTGACACCCAGTCAGGAGAGCTGACACCCTGGCCCTGGCATGGCAGGCTGGCCCTGG
The DNA here is from genome assembly GCF_023638135.1 of Falco biarmicus. Classification (NCBI taxonomy): domain Eukaryota; kingdom Metazoa; phylum Chordata; class Aves; order Falconiformes; family Falconidae; genus Falco; species Falco biarmicus. The sequence goes on along the minus strand of NC_079295.1, from coordinate 45,224,019 downwards.
TGACTCTCACAGGTGGCTCCCTGAAGCCTGGTCTGGGGTTCCCACAGCACCACACTGGCCCTTGTCCAGCCCGAGTCCTCACTGCCTGGGGATGTGGGCTGGAGCAGACAGTACGCAGATCTGACCCCAGGATGGGTGTCCAGTCCTTCCCCATCTGGAGCATCTCTGTCGCTCCTGCCAGCCCTCCCCCCACAGGGCACAGAGCAGTACACTTCTACCAGGTTTCCAGGAGCTAGAGAACTACAAGATTGAATGCTTTGCCTTGTCTCAGAAAGGCTGTTGCAAAGCAGGGAACTGAAGAATGGTATGGGTTTCTCAAGTCACAAGCTGAGACTAACCAAAACTGTCAGGATCTCTCCTAGAATGACCCAGGCAGATGGGTCCCATCTGGATCTTCAGAGGGAAGGGCACCTCCATGTACCCATGGGCGCCACACCTGAACCAGGACATGGTGTGGGTTATGAACAGTTGCACACATCAGCTCCTAGCTGTTACACAGAATGGGTAATGCAGTCACAGATGCCCTCCACTAGATGTTGGAGGACCTCTTCTGGTGGGTCCAGCTGGTTCTGGGAGCACAGGGAAGGGCTTCACAGAGTAGTCTCCAAGGTAGCATGGTCAGAGGAATGTTAAGGGGAGAACAGAGTGGGGAAGTACTGAATCCCTCAAGCTCTGCCCACTTTCCTCTCTATCCTGACTTGCAGTAGCACCTTTGAAATAATCAGTGTCTGGCTGAGACCCCAGCCCAGCCCTGCTCCTGAGACCCCAGTCTTCAGAAGAGCTGTTGCAGATGAGTTAGAGCTTGATGTCATCAGGGAGGGATTCGTGTATAGAACAGAGGCTGCTGTACAGAACAGTTTGGTGTTGTATAAATCCTTGGTGTGCCTACATCTTGACTTCACTATGCAGTGCTGCTTTCCCCATCTCTAGACTGTAACAGAGTAATAGAAGTAATAGAGTCAGGGGAAATCCAAAGAAAGGTAGTCAAAATTCTCAAGAGGGTGGAGAAGCTGTCTTATGAGAAAAAGCTAAGGTGGCAGGGACTACAGTCTGGAGAGGAGAGGGTGAGAAGTGATATGATTGAGGTCTTCAAAATCATATAAAACCAAAATAATATAAAAACAAGCCTTCAGCCCATGAGAGAAACAAAAGAGGATTTTCACAACGAGAATGGTAAAAAGTTTTTATTGTCAGCCATGTTGAAAGGGCAGAAGTCAATGCAGAGACATAAGAGGGAGGAGACATGCTTCAAAAGGAAGAACCATGATCTCTCCATCTCTCTATGGGTTTGGCTCCTCACTGTGCCCATGCATACACCTTCCTCCCAGGGTGATGTGTTGCACCTGCATTTTATAAATTAATTGGTGAGTTGGGCCATAAAAACACAGCCGTTCCTGTTCACCGGCCACAACATGGATGGGATCAACAGTGTGTACATCAAACAGCTGTGCGGCATGTCTTGCTCCTGCTCAGAGGGGATGGGAACTCAGAGCACATGGCTTATCGCAGTGAAGGACATTAGTGTAGGCGTTTTAGCCCAAAGAGTTCAAGGGCTCTCTCCAACAAGAGTGACCAAGGGAATTTTTAAGCTCTTATAAAACCCAAGCCAGATGCCCAGAAAAAGTGATTCAGCTCATTAGTATTTCCCCCTCTAAGAAAAGCAGAAGGCAATTGCAGCAGGCTGGGCGTAAGGCAGACAGGGACAAGGCCCAGCTGTAGCCGCATGTGTCAGTGGTGGCTCCATGTCTGCACGGCACAGTTTGCATCAAGGAAAGGGCCAAGCAGGAAACATCTGCCTGTTGCATCTTTCTGAATTCTGCTGAAGAACTCTTCCCTCCATAAAAGCTGTGACCTAAAATTGCTTTTCACTCTTGCAAAAAGAGGATGGAAGGTGTTTTTAAGAAACCAACATCTTGAGAAATCTGTGGCCACTTTGCAATGGCCTAGAATGGGGTCCTGGGGCACAGAAAGCACTGCATTTCATGGTGGTCAGCAAGCAAGGAGGGAGGCGGGTGCCTCCTGCCCCAGGGATGAAAATAACTTAGAAAGAGCAGGATTAAGTGTTTCTTACCTGGTTGTCTGAATGTGTGGTACTGGGAGTCACCCAGAGGATGGAAATCCTGAGATGCTCCTGTCTGGGTATGTCTATGCTACATTCACATTACACTGAGCAAGCCCTATGCTGTGGGGTATGAGGAAGAAATATACGAACTGAAGCTGGTTATAGGATTACATGTGCCTCCAGGTGCCAGTGTGGATTTGTGAGGCCAAGGGGCTCGTGGCACCTGAGTGGTGGCACAGGCATCTTCTGTCTTCTCTTCTTGACAGCCCTCACCCCCATGCACCAGAAGAAACTGTGGGCAAAGCTGCTGCTTCGAGCCCACTCACAAGAACTGGCTCATCCCTGTTAGCACCAGGCCCAGGGCAAGGGCTACAACACCCCTTGTTGGCACTGCCACCACCTCAGGTCCAGCAGAGCATGGTGATGCTCTGGGTCAGGCCTCCTTCTACAATTTTGCTGAAGGTCCCAGAGAGGTCAGTCCTGCTCTGCTCTGCATCTTCCAAACTTGCAGGCTACACACAAGCAGGTGCAAGGTCGTGGTGCCCTCCTTCCCCTGGGATCTGCACTCCAGTGTATCCCAGAGCAAGGCAACCCACTTTGCAACCCCTTCCCCCTCTTGACAGCCCGAGCCTTCTCCCCCTCCCCCCCACTTTCTTAACTCAACTCTGAGGTTGTCAGATGAGCACAGGATCTGCTTGTTTTCTCCTTCACCTCCACCACCACGGAAACCACATCAGAATGTGCCTTTCTCCTCCCTGATATCCCTGTGTCTCCTGCTCACCCCCTGGACTTCTTTGCATCTTTTCAGTGCCAGGGTGAGGGCAAAGCCCTCATGAAGAAGCTGCTACCCCAATTCCACCAAGCCCGAGGGAATGGGATGCAGAGCAGCAAGGCAAAGCAAGGTTGCAGCACAAAGCATCCCAGCTCAGTGTGAGCTTGAGGAAAAGCTTGTGCTCGACTAAGCAGCAGGATTCTTCTCCAAGCCTTCCTGTGTTGCAGCAGCCAAGTGGTTACACAAAACTGAAGTGGGAGTCTTTCCAGTTCCTAATGCAGGGAAGAAAATTAAAAATAAATCATTTCCCACCAGCCATTCAGCTTCAACAAAAGCTGGGAGACTTGCAGAGGCAGTTCCTGAAAGAGCTGCTGTGTGGTGTCCAGCCCCTCACACAATCAGGGCAAACTTTGCTGCATCTCTGCCCAGCCTCTTTGGGACCGGTGCTTTCCTGCAGTGGATGCCAACCCGGCTTTGCTAGCCCTACTGCCAATCCAGCCATCATCCCAAAGTAACCAGTGGGGCACTTCTGCTCTCTGTGCCCCCTAACCAGCCCTGCCCCATCTTGTGGTCCAGGGGCCATGTAGGACCCCAGGGGCAGAGCAAGGCTGGAGCAGGAGTTGGTGGCTGTCCTGCATTGCTCTCCTGTGGCACTGGGCACATGGCAGTTGGTGGGCTTATGTTGCCGGGTTTCTGGTAAATGAAGCTAATAGCAGCTGGCTTGCTTAGATCTGCCCTGCAAGAAAGGGCAGCATCAGAGTGCTGCAGGGGATGGGATCCTCAGTCCCTTCTGCCTCTCTCCCATCTTGCGGTGGAAGCACCAAGCCCCAGCACTGGGGAGGAGATGGAAAGGCTGTGGTTAGCACTGAATCATGGATGCCTTGGATTCACTTAACCTTTCCTACAGCAGTAATAGCCTCTTTCCAGCATGAATCCATGTTCTTCTGCTTAAGTGGGTGCCGTGGTTTAACCCCAGCCAGCAACCAAGTACCACACAGAGGCTTGCTCACCCCCCCTCACCCCGAGGGATGGGGAGGAGAATCGGAAAGGAATGTAAAACTCAAGGGTTGAGATAATAACAATTTAATAGGTAAAGCGAAAGCAGCGCACACAAGCAAAGCAAAGTAAGGAATTCATTCACCACTTCCATCGGCAGGCTGGTGTTCAGCCATCTCCAGGAAAGCAGGGCTCCATCACATGTATGGTTACATGGGAAGGCAAATGCCATAATGCTGGATGTCCCCCAGCTTCCTTCTTTTTCCCCCAGTTTATATATTCAGCATTATGTCATATGGCATGGAATACCTCTTTGGCCAGTTTGGGTCACCTATCCTGGCTGTGTCCCCTCCCAGCGTCCTGTGCCCCTCCAGCCCTCTCGCTGGCAGGACCCAAGGAAATGAAATGTTCTTGATTTAAAATAAACAATACCCAGCAACAACTAAAAACATCAGTGTGCTATCAACATTGTTCTCACACCAAATCCAAAACACAGCACTGCACCAGCTACTAAGAAGAAAATTAACTCTATCCCAGCTGAAACCAGAACAGTGGGTCTCACAGAGCTAGTCTGGTCCAAGATGTGGAACTGCAACTTAATAACTGTCTACAACTCAGCAGGGCCACAGTAGCCATCGGTGTGAGCAGTCCTGGCTAGGACATAAGCCACATCATTCCATTTTCTTACCAGACCTGTTTTTTGTATACTAACCAATGTCACATTTGTGGGAGGCTGGGAGCCATGGACATGCAAGGGATGCCCACTCTAACCACAGAACCTAGGGAAGCAGCAGTCACTTGAGAGGATGCTTGAGTCTGCAGAAAGTGCAGGACCTATGGTCATGTGAAAATCCATTGGTGGGAACCCGCATTCCACCTTCCAGCCCGTACCTGTGCCAGAGAGCACTTTGCAGCAGAAACAAAAAGAAACAAGCAGGGACTGTCAGCCTACAGTCCAATTCAGGCTCCTGTCTGCCAGGCTGTACCACTCTGGGGCAATGGAAGGGAGCCCCAGAGGGGAACCTTGGAGTATCAGCCCACCTGGCCCTTCCCACAGTGCTGCAGCATGTCCTCTCCTGATGGCCTGGCTGAAGCTGTGGCTCCTTTGGTCCAGAGGCTGAGCTGCACTTTGGTACTTTCTCTGAGCTTACAGAAGGGTGTAGAGAGTCTGTCTTGGAACAATGTCCAGTGTTGGTAACCTTCCAGCTATGTGCTGGAGGCAGATGTGGACAGTTGCAACCAGCTGCTCTGCCTCTGGCTGTCTTCCTTCTAGTCCAAGTTGTGACAAGACAACCTGTCTCCTCTTCCCTTTGTCCATGTACGTTCCCTGCACAGCTGGGGAAGGTGGCAGTTCACAGATAAGCCCTCTGCATATGGCTGCCCCATGGGCTGCAGAGTGGGAGGGATGCTCTGCAGCTACTATGGGACAAGCTGGCTGGGCTGCACAGCTGGATGTGGCTCAGCTGCATGACTAGTGCAAGGCATCACCGTGAGCAGCTAGGAGCAGAGCCCCAGCCCATTATGACCCAACCTCCCAGTTTCTCTGGAGCTTCTGGGAAGCCTCAACCACCCATAACCTGGATGTGCTTCAAGTGACTGCCACTGCAAGCATAAATCAAGTAGCTAATGACTTGTTGGGTAATTTGGCCTGGGTTGATAGACACTTAGCTTGCCTGCAGACTTCAGGTGCACATGACAGCCTCCATCCACATGTGTGCGATGGAGGAGGGATCCAACAGGAGATATACAAAGCTCAGAGGGACCAGGAGGCTGTGAGAGGCCTGGATCTCCCCTCCTCGCTCTGCTCAGACCAGTACTCTGGAGGCTGGGAGCTGATGATCTTCCTGGCTCAGCAATAGTCTGATGTGCATGCATCCTCCCAGGGCTCCCCTCATGTCTCTTCTCCAGCAGGAATCCAGGCCAAGGCAGAGCATGCCTAAGGGTTTAACTACTGACTCCAGACCATAAACATCCCAGTTAGACTACACAGAGGGTAAAACAGAGTAGGTGTAATGCAGTAGTTTATACATAATAACAAAAATATTGGTGTGGTTTTTTAATATTAATAATAAAAGTGGTTAAAGTTAGGAGGGATGGATGGGACTTCACACTTACTAAAGTTTGCCAACATTTCTTACTCAGGCCCATCTTCTAACCGCATTTAGTTTCCTGTTTTCTGGTTGCATATAGCTGGGCCAAGCTTTAGCTAATGGACTGGAATTTAGCTTGAGTGGTGTCTGGTTCCTACTGGAGTTTTTGGATGGATGGCAAGGAGCTGGGGAATTTCAGCCCAAACCTTTTGGCTGGTTTTAAAAAAATTGGACTTGGAAATTGGAAAATGTTAGGTTTTCAGTATTACTCGAGGTTACAGTGTGCTCATGTTCAGGAGAGTCTTGGTAGTTTTGCAGGTAAAATACTTGAAAATGCTGCATTGGCTTGGCCCTGCTGTTGGCACATGGGAAGACCAAAAGCCTGGGACTGATTTTCTGTGCTGGATTTGGTGGAACAGAGATTTTCAGGTTTTTCATCTTCATTTGGGGTGGCGGAAGGACAAGCTAGAGGAGACTCAGCCCACATGTGAACCTGAGGGCTGTCCCAGGGGCTTGCTTTGACCTCCCTTGGGAAGGCTCAGCTCCTGTGGGTGAGGTTCTGGGCCACAGAAGGCTGATGTGCTGGTGTCCCAGAAGTCTAGGCTGGCCTTTCTCTTGTCAGGGAGAGGCAGGCTGGCTGAGAGAGAGGTCAAAGGCCCATAAGGATGAGCCTAGGAGAGGGCGTAAGCAGATGCCTTCACAGGGACTTGATAAAGACAGCTGCTGTCAAGCTCTTCCAGGGACTCTTTCCAGCCACTGGAAAGCAGGTGGCACACCCGGGGCCGTACCCACCCAGCTGGAGGCAGATGCTTAATAGCACCCAGGCAATGGTGCCCCGTCTGTCTGTCTCTATCAGCTCTATAGCAAGGCAGGCAGTTGTCTGTAGGTGACACATCATCTGTGGCCAGTATTGCTTCTCCAGCTTGGGGTCACCTCACGGAGAGCCCCACTGTCCCTGCCAGTCTGCGCTGTACAATGCGCTCTGCAAGGAAAATGTTGCTATCAATGGTTTTGATAGTTCAGATTTGCTTATGATGAGCTCAAAGACCTCTAACCTGGCTCTTGGTTTGTGGTGGGGCTGGGGAGGGCTGTTGAGGGGCATCCATCTGTGACACAGGTGTCTCCCCTATGGATCTGGTGGGTGAAATTGGACATTCAGTGGGCTCATTGTTAAGTTTCTCCTGAAACCTGCAACCACATAGTCCCTTTGCTCTCCTTTAATTGGTCAGGGGGGAACTTCATAAAGAAAGAAGTTAGAAACCCTTCCTAAGGATTACTCCCACACTTGGCTGTTGCACTGCCATGGCTGAAAACCAGGGAGGACCAAGGTGTGCAGAGGGAAGACCACTGACAGCTCTCTGCAAAAAATTGGCCATGGGGTGGGTCTGGGAAACAGTCCGATATGGAGCAGCAGCAGGGTGGCCGGAGATCAAGGGGGTCTCCTCTCCAGCCTGGGTCTCACTTTCTTTGATCCCTTGTTACAGGCAGGGATTGTGCAGGGATCGGAAGCGCCTGGCTGTGCCTAGTGCGATAGGCGCAGCGATGCTTCGTGCTCTGTGACAGCAGGAGATGCACGTGGAAAAGAGGTAAAACCGCCAGCATTGCCTTGAGGATGTACCTGCCCCATCTCATGACTGTGGCATGTGCAAACCTTGAGGAGCATTTCTCCCCAGACCCATCCCCCGCTGGGTTCTGAACTCCCCAGCCCACCACGTCCCCCAGCTGCAGGAAGCAGGATGTGGAGAGCAGGCTAGATCCTGGGTCCTGAATTGTCTGGGTTGTGGGACTGGAGCAAAACCAGCTGGGGACTGGGGTTCCCCTCGGGATCTGTCCCATTTAGCCAGCAGCTCAGCACGTACCCAAGTGGATCTGCCCTTACCCAGGCCACATAGGGGTGTTCAGGGTTAAATCCCACCTCTCCCTTGCTCCTTGACCAGGTGCAGAAGAATCAGCAGCAGGGAGGGGCTGCTGGTATCTCCACAGGGTGAGGGGTTGTGAGAGCAGATGCAGCCCAGCACCTCTTGTTACCAAGAAATTAGCAGCTCCCTGCACTGTCCAAGCAATTAGTGGCTTTGCTGCTAACAAAAGCTGCAGCTCAGCAAGCCAGAGCACCCAGAGCCCGTTGCTGACACCTGGGCACCCTCATGGCTTCTCAGAGGTGATGTATAATCCCTGGTTTACAGTGAGGGAAGCTGAGGAAGGGCATTTAAATGATCTGCTTGAGATGTGAGTTAGGAACAGAATTAGAGGGAGAACGCAGGGGTCCTATCTGCCTGCTGTCATTGATTAGCCACGCTTCCTGTGCAGGTGAAGAGATATTGTTTGAAAACAAAGTCAGCTGTTATCACAGCTCAGTCTGGGCACCATACAGAACCTCCTGTTTCCAGAAGAGAGCATTTCTGGTGGCACTTGATTGCAGCTGCAGGGGTTACAGTGGAGAAAAGGTTGCACGGCACTGTGGGGCTACAGTTAAGGGTAGTGCTTGTAAGACTTGCAGACTTTTCATTGATGGGCATGTCCACCGATAAGGTGCCTTTTAATGAAAAAGCTACTTGTCTTATTTGGTGCAATACAGCATCCTTCCCTTGCCGCACAGAGAGATCCCAGAGTATCTTCAGTAAGGACACTTTTGCCACCCTTAGCTGGCAACTTATGACACCCTTCAGCAGTACCGGTGTGTGGGGAAAAGACAGTTGCCCGTTACTCTGGCAGGCAAGGAGCTCTGCAGAAATGCGAAGTCAGCAGGGAGAATCACACAGGTTGGCACATCACAGCTTCTTAGAAGTGTTAAATAAAATAAGAATCACACCTATGTCCTATTTCCCCTGTTTGTGGTGGGCAGGGAGTACGTGGGAACGGCACCTCAGCAGCCAGCCTGGGAAGAGCAGCCGTGCCATGCTTCTGCCCCCAGCCCGGGGCAGCTGCCAGCCGCAGCCGGGGAGGGCCCCGCGCTTGGGGCTTGCGGGGGGAAGGCGGGTGCCGAGGCCCCCGGTGTCCCCGCACCACGGCGGCGGGTTTCCTCCGCGGATCCCGCCGAGCAGCGAGCGCCAGCCCTCGCGCAGGCAGCGGACCCGGCGGGGTCCTTCCTTGCTTCTGCGCTGGGGGTCGCGGGGGGCGGGGGGACTTTCCTGAGCTCCGCTGGTCGCGGCCGAGCTGCTGCGGGCCGGCCCGCGCCCCGCTGCCGGCCCTCGGGGCGCCCCTGACGTGGTTTCTTCTCCGTTGTAGGTGGCGCCGAGCCGGAGCTGAGCGCGGGGCCGACAGCGCACCATGAGCGGGAGCAGCTGCTGCCCGCCGCCCTCCCCGCGCCGCGCCGGGCCCTGGGACGGCGCCGGTCCCCCGCCCGGGGCGGAGGGGGGCCGTGAGGACCCGCCGGCCGGCGAGCCGGGAGCCGCGGACCAGGGGCGCGGCGAGCGGGCGGCGGGGGCGGGCGCGCCGGCCGCGGGCGGTGCCGGCGGGGGGCGGAGGAGCCCCCACGGGCAGGAGCGGCCCGGCGAGCCTCTCGGCCAGGAGCGGTGGCACGGCGGCCGGGGACCCCCGGGAGCTCCGAGTGCGGACGAGCCGGAGGCGCAGCTGGGGTGAGTCCGACGCCGCGGCGTGGCCGGGTAACGCGTGTCGCGCTCGGGCCCCACGCGCCGCGTGTCACTCGCCAGCGGGTGGCTGCGGGTTCCCATTCCCGCTGGGCTGCGCGCCCCCTTCCCCCGCTGCGACCCCCCGTCACTGCAGCGGCGGGGAAGCGCCGGGGGGCCCAGAGTTCCGGGCGGGCTCGCCTCGGGGGTGCCGCACTCGCGGGTGGGAGACTCTGCAGCACCGGGCAGGGTGACCTGGAGCAGCCAGGGCAGGGAGCGCCGGGCTGGCCGGCGGGGGGCTGCTGCGCCCTGGAAGCTCCGGCAGCTGGGCTCGCTCTGACAGCCCCTGGGTTAGCAACGACTTTGTGTCCGAAGGTCCCTGCCGTTAGTGAAGGAGGGCAAGGCACGGAGCTTTGCTCCCAGCTGCACCTGTGTCAGGTGTTGCCAGTGCCTGGGTGACACGGGGACAGCAGTGTGAGACGGGAGATGACTGCCATCTTCTCAGGTGCCCGAGACAAGCCAGCCTGTGCGCAGTGCGCCTCAGCCCCTTGCCCTCTGTCCGGGCGCAGGAGGGCTCCTCAGGCTGGGAGACACTTACATTGGCGGGGTGTCCACAGCTGGTGTTATGCCTCTGCAAGTGCCTAGACCTCCCCGGGGCTCTGCAGGTTAGGGACTGAGGGGAAATGCCTGGTCACTGGGACCAGGTGGAGTGCTTCCCGTGCCATTCCTGTGGGAACAGTACAAATCTTTCCTCTGCCACCAGAAATCATGCAGGGGCCTATATTGTAGCCACCTGGGGACGATGGCTGCTGTGAATCCTGTGGCCCTGCCTATGTACCTACCCAGGCATGGGAGAGGTGCTGCATGCAGGTGGGGGCTAGAGAAGAGCAGCAGGGGTTGTCATGGAGGAGCATGGCCTTCTTAAGAGGAGAAGTTGTGAAAAGGACAAGTTGCTAAGAGAGGTCAGTGAATCTCCTCCTGGTTTCAGTCCAGTGCAGGTTTCAGGCTGAGCCATTTGTTCAGTGCTGTCTGGAGTGTAGGCAGGAGCGTCAGCAGAGCTGGGAAGCTGCACAGTGTGTAGGCTGACGACAGGCATCCCTAGTTCTTTGCCTCTCAAGTGTTGAACAGGCTCCCCTATAAAAAGCTGGTGGTTTGCTGTACTCGAGGCCCCCAGCAAGAAGGAGCAGCACTGTTTCAACAAGCTCAATTGAAAGTATTGAAAAGGAAGAGTGTCCAGTGCAGGCTGCTGATGTCCAGAGAGCTAGGGGAGTCTACCCCCAGGCAGGTCCCGCCAGCCCCATAAGCTATGCAGTCAGGTCTTGGATGTCTGCAGGTCTCTCGGGTTGCAAGGGAATTGTATTTGCTTGGTATATGGCTCCCTGGCAGAGATAGTGAGTTCACGAGGAAGCTAAGGGTGGCCAGTGAATGCCGCTACAATGACTGAAAGTGCAGTTATTTTAAGGTACTGGAGTATGAATTGGGAGAAGTGGCAGGCTGACAATCTGGAGATGGTGCAACATGACTGGACTCTACATGCATGGGCCATGATCTTATGTTGTAAACTTACTTGCATAGCAAATGATTTTTTGGGGGAGCTGGATGCACAAGGGACAAGTCACACACTGTATTCAAAGGCAGAAGAGCAGCTGGAAAACTTCAGGGACACAGCTGAAATCTGGGAAACTGCTTATTGCCTGGGGATCAGGTTAGCTCATTGTTTTTGAGCTCCTTAGTACTTTGACCACCTATCTTCAGGGTAAATGGCAGAAACAGGTGGCCGGGCCAAATACAGCATGGACCTGGTCTTTCCAGACCATAGGTGACTGTCTGACTCCTGGATCAGTGTGGGTCAGGAGTAACAAAGCTGACAGATGGACCAACGCACCGGGAAGTCACTGCCATCCTGCATCATCTCTGAGTTTCCCCAGTTTGTTCTTTACTTCCCTTTGGTATGTTGCCATTTCTGTTACAACCCATTCTGGATATAAGAAAACCTGGGGTTTCTCTGTCTCTGGGACTAATGGTTTACTGATGAGCAGACAACTATTCACTGCTGGGGTGGGGGGGGGGGAGGAGGCGGGAAGGGAACAAGGGAATCACTTACCATCTGCATGTTGGTGCTTGTATGATGCAGTTGGTCCCTGGATCCTAAAGTACTTTACAAGATGTTGAGTCTTGCTCTTCCCATTGAACCAATGGAGAATGAAAGGGGAAAGAGTCACCCAAGGTCATCAGCTCCATGGTGGAGCTGGAGAAAGAAACCACGATTGTCCCACTGGAGGTAGATTTGTGCTTCTGTGCGAGAAACTGTCGTTAAAAAGAGTCAGGGAAATAAAGCCAAAGCTTTAGAGCTTGTCCTGCAGTTTGCATTAACTGAGTCCCTTTTACCCCCTTTCTAGTTTATACCATGCGTGCGCTGGCATGCCAATATGTTGTTTGTCGAAAACCCCTTTTCTTATCATCCTGGCTGTGTTCCCTAGAGGTCTTTCACCTTCCCAGAAGCCCCCAGCATTGTCCCTGCTGATCTCAGGGAGGTCACAGCTCTGCAGTCAGGCTGAGAGCATCACCAGTGAATGATATTCTTTGCTTTCAGCCCCATCAACTCATCAAAAAGGTCAAGCTTTTTAATAGAGGAATCCCCACCTTTGGCTTGTGGACATGTGTAGTACCTGTAGGTTTGGGACTGCTGCCTTTGCCCACACATTTCCTCCTGTGGCAACATATAGCTGTCAAGCAATTAAAATTCTGTTAAAAGTTTCAGGAAAAACTTTGCAGAAAGCCTGCAGTGCATAGGTAAGGAAGTCCTGATTGCCATCATGTCCTTCTCTGTCAGGACTCCCCACTCCACCAACACCGCAAACTAGGTTGTACTTTATTACAACTAATTAACCAGTGAGAAGTGAAATATAAACAACTCGGTGCATAAAAAACCAGTATGGTTCAGCTGCAATAATAACCAAATGCATTGCTCTGCATGCCTTGCCATGAGCAATAAAACAGCATTTCAGAGATGACTGGGAAAAGCAGCACGGGTGATTAGATACAGTGTTACTTCAATAAGCTTATAAAACCTTGTGATTGCAATGCAAATAAATACACAGCTCCTTATTTATGTAAAGCAGTTGCCTTCCCTGCTGTGCAATAAATATGCAAGGCTTCTCTGTGGGGACACTATGTCAGGTTCATTCACACGAGCAAGGTCTTTTGCTGTCTTCCACCTCAGCCTGGCTTTGCTTGAATTAGATGCAGACGGTGCTCCTGGGATGGTGTAAGCTGCAGAAAGCCTCTTTGTCCTTCGTCTTCTCTGGGACCACACAAGGAGAGATGTGGCGTGCCTGACTTGGTGCCCACTGAGCCACCCGGGATGACGGCTCCAGCCCTGATCGCTGCAGTCTGTCCCACGCAGCCTTTGCTGGGGCGTTTGTACAGTCACAGGTTTTCTCACTTTTTCGCTGCTGTACAAGTTTGGGCTCAAGGCATAAGTAAAGGGCTGGAAAATACAAACTCTGTGATGTGAACAGTTAATGGAAATGATTCTGTTTGGTGTGGTGAGAGAGTGGGAACTGTCTGGTTTGGGATTATGGCAGTGTGGGACTTGCTAAGTAAATACTCAGGAGGTGCAGGGTGCAACACCTCTGGAAACACATGCTGCGTACCAGACCTCACAGGGATCAGCCAGGGCATGCCCTCCTGCATGGGTGCTCCTGCACAAAGACATGCTGGCAATGGGAATGGAGAAATGCAGGCAAAGGGGTGGTGTGATTGCTCTCTTGGAAGACCAGAGGAAATCACAAAGGCACAGGGTTTTTCCTTGGTGTAGAGAGGACACAGACCCTCTGTAGGTGAGATGGCAGTTCACTGACAGTGGGGGCTGTCACAAGAAGTTTAGCAATGGGATGAGCTGCCGAGGCAGGTCCCTAGTTCCCACTGCTGGGTGTAATTAAGGCTGTGAAGTTTAGTGGGTTTGATGTTTTTTTTTCCTGTGAATGACATTATATGGCATGGAATATGTCTTTGGTCAATTCAGGTCATCTGTCCCATCTGTGTCCCCTCCCACCCTCTTGCCTACCCCCAGCCTGCTTGCCAGGGAGTGAAAAATAGAGAAAGAAAAATAGAGAATACGCAGGCGTATTCAGCCACAGATAAAACATGGATACATTATCAACGCTGTTTTAGTCACAAATCCAAACCACAGCATCATACGTGCTGCTATGAAGAAAGTTAACTCTGTCACAGGTGGAGAAAAAACCAACTTACTGTTCCCCTAACTTTTACCTGTATCCCAGCACAAAATGTCTGGTTCTGACAAAGCAAATGACAGCAGTGTCTGATGGAAGTGGGGTGGTAGGTAGGTTTCATCTGGGAAACCATGATATTTCAGGCAGGTTCTTGCAGCCTGATCTATTCCAGGAGGGACTGAGCCCTCCTAGCTCTCCAGGGCTCCCAGCACAGTGGGTATTGCTGAGTTTGACTCAGATTAATTCTCCCAGTGTAGGTTCATATTGAGAAGTACACTGGATTGAATGCCCCTGCATTCAAAGCCAAACAGAGCTGAGATTGCTGAGGGTCATCCATGCTTCCCTGGAAGCCGGGTGCATATGTTCATGCATTTCACAGCCTGTAATGCTGTGCCTGAATCCCCCAGGCTAGCTGTAGAGCAGTGAGGAGCCTCCCCTGTCTCGGTGTATGTCCATCACCTTTTACATACCTCTCAGGAGAGATAAAACTGTTTGTAGGGTGCTGTGCGCTTCTAGGATGCCTCATGTAAGAAAAAAGGCTGAAGTTGCAGCATATGAATTGCTCCCTAAAAGCTGCTGCTTTTTCTTTGCTATAAGAGGGACCGAGGACATTTGCTGTCAACATCCAAAGTTACATGAATTGACCTCGATCTTAGAGGATTTTCATGCTTTTGAAGTAGCTATAATTGGAGCACTTGAAGGGAGAGATAACCTGCAGATTAAATCCATTCTGGCAGTGGATCCAGTAGTAGATGTCAGGTGCAAATATCTCCAGTTCAGAGATCTGGCATTTACTGGGGCATGCCCAAATTAAGGGTTGGCCAGGCCTCTGGGATTGCTCATCATAAAACTGCCTTTTTCAGCTCTGGAAGCTTGTAATAAAATTCGGAACCAAGGAGGTTATACCACAGACAGATGCCAAGGGCCTGTAATCGCAGCATTGATTTCTGTCTCTTCGCTTGCCTCCTAGCTCCAGGTGGAACAGTGCAAGCAATTACATTGACAGTATTTTCTACATTTCCTGTTTTGGTCCAGGTTTGCTTCTGGAGATGCCAAGCTGATCTACAGTGAGGATGACAAGGAACATTTTCAATTCAAAGACATCAGGGATGGGTTCAGCTCGACTTTTGAGAAGATCGTTGAGTCTGACCTTATGAAGGGTACATACTACAGCAGCTTGGACTCTTTGGACGTCCTCTCTCTCACAGATGAGACAGACAGCTGTGTCAGTTTTGAGGCCCCACTCACCCCATTGATCCAGCAAAGGGTCAAGGAAAGCCCAGAGCTCTTGGAGCAGAAACTGGTAGCCCAGCAGAGAGAAGCCCTTCACCACATGGCTGCTGATAAGCAAGAGCAGGCGGCAGCAAAGGCAGTGGAGGGAGATTTTGGGAGCCCGCTCAGGCACTCAATTACCAGCAGCAGGTCAGAGAACGTGCTGAGCCGGTTGTCCTTGAAGAGTATCCCAAATGGGTTCCACGTGGAAGGGTCAGAGGAAGATGCTACCAAGATCATAAACTCCATCAGGTAAGACAGGCTGGCGATTTCTTGGGCAAGGTTCCTTGTCTTATGGGGTTCCATTCCAGGAGCAAGGCTCAGGGGACATGATAGAGATGGAGCTGCTTTTTTTTTTTTTTTTTCCCCCTTGATGCCTCCTCTCATGTGCTGTCATGGCAGAGAAGCCAAACACCGACAGGAAGAAATTTCCTACCCATACATTAGGGCTGGTGTTTGGGGACCCAAGTGCTCATGGTGTTAAACCAGCCAGTCCCCAGTGGATTTGTGCCTGAGTCCTCCCTGTTCTCAGACCCAAGACCCCAAACTGCAGGTGAGTTGCAGGGTCCTGCAGGAACCCAGAAAAGCAAGGCTGGGCACTTGGTGTCCACATTTGCTCTGGAGGGAATCACCATTCATCTGAGCAGTGAGGGCGTGGGAGAGCTGGACCGAGGCCGTGCGTCCAGCTAACTATCAGGCCTTCAGTGAGTCCACTGCCCAAAACCACATTAACAGGTGCCTTGACTGGCCTTGGGCAATAAAATCAAGGGACACAGCCCCACCTATGTGGTGCCAGTGGGGCTGCTCAGCATGTTGTCTGTACAACGGCTGGCCACAATGCCAGTAGGCAGCTAGGAGAGGAGCAGCCCCCCAGTGACAGCAGATGTGGTGCCAGTCCCATTGGCACGATTTATGTAAGTGCAGTTTCTCATCCTCAGCCAATAACCTGAACTGAAAAGCATGCCATCTATCCCTTAGGTTTCCTGAGTGTTCAAAGCTCTGAAAGAGCTTGGTAGCCTTTTCCCTACTAGTGGAAAGAGAGGAAGCTTAAAAAGGTGATGGGTCTGCTTGCTTTAAGCAGATGCATCCTCATTTCTCAGGGAGAAGTCACCTTCTCTCCAGTCTTTTTCTACGAATTTGAAATAAATTGTACTATTTCATTTGACCTGAAATGAAAGAGGGTTTGTCCACTGTCCACTTCACAAACATATTGTTGTGTGGCATTTTATGTGGGTTTCTCCAAGTCACGTTGCTTCTCATTCAGTTGTTTCCTCTTTCTGTATAGTGATGCCAGCTTGAAAGACGCGCTCTCCGACTCAGACTCTGACATGGGCAGCACGGAGCAGCTTGACCAGGGCAGCACAGACACCCTGGCAAACGGCTGCAGGGCAGATAGCGAGGCCGCCAAGAGGCTGGCTAAGCGCCTCTACAACCTTGAGGGGTTCAAGCGCTGTGATGTAGCACGCCAACTTGGGAAGAAGTAAGTGGGGCTTTGGGTGGCAGCCAGCCCTGCAGGTGGGTTGATGGAGATGGCAGCATTGGGCATGGCCAGCAGAAACAGAGCTGTGTTGGGTAGGGTCTGGGGGGAGCACTGGTTGTGCTGGTAGGACAGAACAGAGGCAGAGAGGGACAAGCCTGCTGTTACAAGGGCTTGCTGGATGGAGTCGGGGCTGTTGGAGATCCTTCCAGTTGAAACTGGTCCAAGCCCAATGCCCTTGCAGCCTGAATTCTACAAGCAGCCCGCCTGTATTGGGCATCAATGGCCACAGGCTGCCACCAGATCAAGAACTTCCTGTGTTTGGTAAGGGCCCAGAAAGACCCCCCTCGAAAGCAGTCCCCAGGCTGAAGGGTTTGGAATCCAGACCTGGATCTGCACTGGACTCCCTGCCAGTCCCCAGGTTTTTCGTGTCTGCACCCCAAAATCTTGCTGCTGTGCCTCCTGACCCAGTCTGTATAGATGGCATGAAGGGTTTGATGGACAGCCAGGTATACACCAGAGGTCCAAGCACCTCACTGGTAGATTTGTCTGAATAAGACAAAAAGGAAGTAAAAAGTATTTAATCAAAAGTGAGAGGGGATTTCTGAGAGAGACTAATGAGTGTAGCAGTAGCAGATTTTTTAGGATGCCAGTGAGTGTGAGGGCACCAATCCCCATCATCCTTCTTCTGGATCAGATATAACCTGTGTTGCTGTTGTTTTTTTTATGTCCTTAAAATGTCTCACTCCTGTCCAGATCAGCAGAACACAACTGATCTTTGACAAATACGCAGCCTTTCAGTACCAAAGATTGTGACTCCCAACTTAGTCCTGGGACAGAAGGAGCCCGTGAATGGTTTCCTAGAGAGGCTCTTTTTATCACCTGGCAGCATCCCCATTCTTTTTTGCTGTGGTTCTTGTAGCAGGTGCATTGCTGGCTGCTGCTGCCTCAGGTCTAACATCCTTCTCCTTTCTCGCAAATTTGCCATGACAGCTCACTGGGTGGGGGACGTGCCCAGAAGTGGGTCTCTGGGGGTGCATCTGAGTGTGTCCCTTTGCTCGTTTCTGCAGCCCTCGCTCACACTTGCAATCCTTGTGCCTTGGGAAGCTGTTTGGTGACCCACATTTGGGAACTGACACAGCCATTAAAAGAAAACTTTTGTTTTGATCAGCTGGGGTTTTGTCATCCACGTAATTTTCCAGCACAAAACCTGAATAGAGCTGCAGGTTCTTTGACCAAGCAGGTGGATTTGCAGAGCAGGAAGGGAAGAAGGATGAGGATAGTTGTGTTTTAAGTTGGTCTTGCTCACTTAAGACAGTGTAAGACCAACTTACAGTGGTGGGAATAGGATTTAAGTGATGCTTTCAGGCCAGCTCCATGTAGGAGGTGGGCTGGCTAGGATGATTGTGCAAAAAGTAAAATCTAATTTTAAAGCTTTTTAGTTCATTTTAACCCCTTTTTTTCCTTTGTGAACACTGGCAATTTTCTCAGGAAAAAAATAAAAAGAAAACAAAGCCTAAACCAAACCAAACCCAAAACCACTCATCCTTGTCAAACAAATAGAAAAGGCTTGATGAACGAGAAAGTGCAGCTGACAAAATTCTGTGAAATTAACCTCAAATCCAGAAATCACCTTCATCTCTCTGAAGAGCATGTGTTTTGGCAGCTGAACTCTCCATGGAAGATTCTTGTTCCTGGACTGGTCTGTGGCATTGTCTCAGCTCCATCACTACTTGCGGTCTCATGTCTCTTGCTGGATGGAGGCTGAGCTGTTTCAGCTGCCAGGCCATGAAGCACCGGCAGTGCCAGGTGCTCCTTGCAGGGTTTCCCAAGGGAGCACTGTGTGGACAAAACCCCACAGGCAGTGATGGAGCAAGCAGCAGAGCACAGTTTCAGCATCGCAGTGCGCTGAGAACCAGGGGTCTGTCCCACGGGCAGCATGGCATGGGCACACAGTGCATTTACCTCCTCTCTAGATCAGGTGAATTTTACTTAGCCAAACTTCTTGTGGACAATCTTTTTTTGACCCAGGTGACTGTGGCACAAAAAGGATCCCTGAAAATACAGGCTTAGGTCTGTAGGATAGTGTGATCCCGGCTATAAAACAGCACGCCTCTGTCCACGTCCAGCTGTGCAGGAATGAAACTGTGGGAAAAGGCCAGGGCTCCTGTGTTACCCCTGGGGTGGCTTGTGACCCAGCAGATCAGTGAGCACTCTTGGTGCCTGGACCTTTCCAAGCCAGGCAGAGCAGGGGAGCATCAGGCTGGGGTGTAAGGTGAGAGGAGGTCTGCAGAGGCTGCCTGTGTGGCAGGGCCACCAGCCAGAGAATGCCAGGCATGTCCCTGTGGGAATCACTTTGCTGTTCATGTGGGGACATCTCTGTTGTGTCTGAGCTGCGTGGTGGAGGTGTTACCTGTTCTGCAGGAGGGGCTGGGACTGGCGCAGAGGGAGAGGAGGCCAGTTCTTGAATGAGGAGAAAAGAGCAAACACCTAAGCCCACCTTAGTGTAGGCCATGGTCTTGCCTTGGCCAGTGCCAGAGTTCTGCGTCACAGGCACGCCTGGGGCGTCTTAACTGGCTCTGGAGCTCAGGGAGAAGGGTCCCATCAATGCCACTGAGCCCCTGGCTCGGCATAGGAATTTGTTGCTTCCTGGGGGCTGGCTGTCTCCACGTGTCCTGCAGCACTGTCTCATTCCCTTGGCAGGGCTGGTGTCCCTGCTTGGACCTTTTCCAAGCTGAGCGGGACCCAGTGAGGCACACAGGAAGGCGAGATGGGCACCCAGGCTGGGAACTGCTGGCGTTGCAGCAGCTGGCATGGACCTCACGTCCTGGGGCTCACAGGTTCCCTGTGGACTCCTGGCCTTCAGCACGACCCAGTGAGCTGGGGGTCAGGCAGCGATGCCTGCCTGCCTTCCTGGGCTGCCCTGATGGAAGAGTGGGGTGAAGGGGAACTCCCACCTGCTTTTTCCTGCCTGACTATAGACCTAGTTAGGAGTGTAAATTAGGGTGTAGGCCATGGAGAGACCTGAAGGGCAACCCAGCCCACCCAAGACATGTGCTGGGCTATAGCCCCACCAAGTGTTTTGGCTTTAGCGAACCTTGGTCAAGGCCAGTCCTTCGAGTTCAACTTGAGGTTAAGTGGGGGGAGACAGCCACCGCTCTGCCCTCTGGATCGCTGCAGTGCATGGCAGTGGTTGCTGTGTGCCCAGTGCCCACAGTGCTCATGTTGGTTCCCAGGAGACCTGGTAAGTAGGTGCCAGAACAGAAATAATCCAACCTTTTCTTCTGTGGGACTACAGCTGCATGTGTGAGGTGGGACCTGACCTGCGGAAGGGAGAGCACTGGCTAGTTCCCAGCCCTCGCACAGCCAATGCATGAAGTCTTCTGCAGGCATAGAGCTGAGAGGTTCCCAGTGGGGCCTGGGGTTTGCTTGGTTCTGCTCGTTCTTTTGCACAGGGATGAAGATGTGGTGACATCTTTCACAAACACGTGGTCGTCTTCCCCATCTCACATCACCTTGCTGTGAAGTTCCAGGACAACTGGAGAAGACTCCCTGGGGCGCTGCCAGGAATCTGCATGCCAGTTGTTGTGGCACTGCTTCAGACAGAGTAACCTGGGGGGCCATGGACCCTTGAAGACACGCTCTTTCCCAGAGCTAGCAATCCCAAATTATAAGATTATTTTATGAGTGTGAGGCCTTGTGGTTTCATATGGCTTTGAAACAGTCTGCTGCACAAATTCCAGCACCAATACTTATGTCCCACCCCTCAAAACTCAGCCTGGACCTCTCCCCTGGAGCTGACATGCTGCTTTGCCTGATCCTGCAGTGTGTTATGCTTCCAATCAGCACCCATGCCAGAGGCTTTACAGCATTCGCCTCACAGGAGAAGATGAAACAAGGCTGCAGGAAAAGCAATGAGTTCTGCTTGTAACATGTCCTTGCATGAAACTGGATGTGCAATGCTTAGCGATATGCTTTCTGTTTGGTGAGGAGGAGGAAAAGGAATTGTGTATGGCAAAGGCTGAGTGCATTGAGGTCACCTCCTGTTTCTTGCCAGCATTCATTGATTATTCTTGCACTTCTGCTGCCTGAGTTGTGTAGACAGAGGAACGTAACTAGCACCCATTCTAGCTTTAAAGGCCACACTTCTTCGACCATCCTTCAAAACTGTGGCAGGGGAATGGTTTCTGGAGAAGCATCCATGGATGAGCAGGGCCAGAAGCTCACCTGGGCTACCCTGCTCCAGTCCCCAGCGGCATCCATCTGGCATGCTGGCAAGGTGTTGCGGTGAGAGGGTGGGATGGGGGCCAATGTGAAGTGGAGAGCAATAATATTGCAGTAGGAGGAGGGGATGTGTCCAGCAATGGGAGAGGACTAGGTAAGAGAGAAGGTGCTCGATGAGCACAGAGCATCCTCATGGCCGCATCCTCATGGCCACCTCCTCCCGGCTGACTGGGGAGGAGGCTCTGCCTGGCCAGCAGCACAGCGGAGGGATGCACTGGGGGCAGGCACCTCTCATTCTCAGGTGTTTAAGGCTGGCAGACAAGTTGCTAGGCTGTGGGCACATTAGGACCCCTTGTAGGTCAGGGGTCCTCCAGCAGTGTTTCAAGCTGGGAGAAAGTCCCCCTGGGTCTGGGATCACATCTGTGGCATCTTGCTGGGAGTTGGGCTGGCCAGGAGACAGCAGTCTGCTGCTCTTCTTGTAGACAGTCTTCTTCCCCAATGAAAGGGCTGACTACTCCCTCTTTAATTACAGTAACGAATTTAGCAAGTTGGTAGCAGAGGAGTATCTCAGCTTCTTTGACTTCACCGGCCTGACCCTTGACAAAGCACTCAGGTGAGCTGGTCTCTGGTGCTCCCGCGCAGGGCTCGGGCTGGGCAGAGCGGAGCAGTGTGGTGGGTTTCTCCCCCAGGCTTCCTGGTGCCACCGGGGGCTGCCTGTCTGATAGGAACAAGGGCTGGAGGCAGCTCCAGGTTGTCATTTAATCTTTGCTTTGGTGTCATGTTTCGCACAAAGTACTGCCATGAAAAGTGGGCTTCGACAAGAGGGCCCCCAGCCTGCTTCCCCATGGTGGAGAGCAGCTTTCCCAGGAATCCCATCCTGTACAAAATCAGAGCAAGTGGGAGCAACTTCTTCCCTTGGGACAGACGACCCATCCTGGTGCCATCAAGCCACAGGTGGGTCAGATCTCAGCTGACAGCACATTTCCCTACACAGCTCAGAGCTGGCTCCATAGACACCCTTTGCATTGTACCTGCAGGGGCCCAGGGCTGAATGGGCTGGGGGGAGGACAAAGGCCTTCCTAGCTGCTCTCGAGACCTCCTTTCCGTCTCCCTCCTTAGCATGGATGCTGCCCAGCAGATAGATTCATGACATGTTTAACTATCATTTTCACTTTGCAGGACGTTCTTGAAAGCATTCCCACTGATGGGAGAGACACAGGAGCGGGAGCGGGTGCTAATTCATTTCTCTCGGCGATACTGCCAGTGCAACCCAGAAGAGAGCACGTCGGAAGGTACCACTTTCTTTCCCTGGCTCTAGTGTCCATTGCACGCTCACAGTGCACGTGTGCCACAGAGCCTGAGTGTAAAACCAACCACCCAGAGCCGGGCCTGAATGGCACCTGCTGGGCAGGCAGATGCTGCAAAAGCATGCACTAGATGCATGATAATTTAAGAAAGCTATTGCAAGCTCTTTCTTCAGGAAGCAATTCCTCGTTGCACCAGCCTAAACTTACAAAAGGTGTTCCACCAAGATGAAATTCGAGCAACTGTGTGTTATCTGCTCTGGCTGTGATGGCCTGTGGGCACAGAGGCATGATAGAATCAAAGCAGTTTTGTCTGAAGATGATCAGGCAGCTGAGAAGGTCTTACAGCCCTCTAAAACGTTTTAGGGCATCACTACCTGCTGATCCACTGACTCCTCCACTGATGGAGACATGGCTGTTGCAACACCAAGGGTCACTTCAGCCTTGCATGATGGGATGCTGCAAATGAAGGCGGCAGAAACTGCCTTGCTGACTGCTGCGTGCAGTGGCTGGTTTTCCTCTCAGGGGGTGGTGTCTTGGACATGCTATTAGTGCTTTCCTGTACTGATGAAGCCCAGACATGGAAGAACTATATGGTTGTGTTGAGATACCCTGTGAGCCGAGAGAAAAAGTGAATGCAACTGAGCCAAGTGCCAGTGAGAGAATAGAGGCTTTTGGGACACCAGCTCCACCTTGGGGCCATGTGGGACATGATTTACCTGACCAAAGTGATAACAGTAAAGCCAGGTGAAGATGTCAGGGCAGAACCTCCCACAGAGCCTCAAAAATGTGCACTGAGAAGGGACATTGTCCTAAGCCTGAAGCTGCTGCTTTTGAAAGCACAGGAAGCATCTTTCTTAGAAAGTTACTATCTCTTGAAGGGAGATGTCCGTCATACCATGTCCTCAGGACTGTCAGCCCTCAAAGAGAAATATATCATGTTCCCATGAGGAACCCTTCCTTCCTCGGACCACAGTTCTTTCAGGAAAGGGAGAAGCTCATGTGCTCAGTTGCCATCATCCTGGGCTTGTGCGTTTGGCTGCCTTTAGCTGGCAGTGTTTAGAGCTTGGTCTTGAGCATAGGGTGCTCAGGGCTTGTCACTGTTCCACTATTCCACGCAAATGGTGCCTTTGTTTAGTGGCTGACCAGGATGGGAACAGGCCGTGGCTGGTGCTCTGTGGCTGCACATCTGTCCCCACAAGGAGAGACCAGTGCCACTTCCCCAGCCAAGCCTGGGGGTATGTCACAGCCCAACCCTAGGTCACCAATTCACCGTGTGCAGCATGCACGAGGGAAATAAGCCAGGGCTATCATGTCACATCTGGCTTGGTCTGTGGAGCAGCCTGTCTGTGTGAGCACATCAAGTCATGCCAAGAGCAGGGCCAAAGACCAAGGCTGTAGTATTTCTGCCCCTGCCTCCTCCCTGGTGCTCTCTAGCCCTTTTGTGAGGTCCTTGCAAAGACCAGTTGATGTGCCAGAGTGCATTTCCATCTCACTGGTGTGAGGGTGGTGCATGGAGACTAGTCTCTTGACCTTGAACAGCTTCAGGACACAGCATGGTTTTGAAATAACAGCAAGCCACCAGGCTGCTTGGTACAGAAGAGGGTGCTGTGCTGTCTCAAATGGAAGGAAAGCTTCATGTGAGCTTTGTTAAGTCAAAGAGCCAGAAGTGCTGCACTCATTTGTAGTAGTAATGTTTGTTGAACATCTCAAGAACTTACAGGCTGCCTGGGAATGATGGCTAAAGACCTCAGGACAAATCCCTGTGGTGACTGTGATCAGCGGGGGGCAAACTAGCTGTTTGCCAGGGTCTCTGCCCCATTCTACAATGGCATCGGCACAAAATGGATATGGCGGAAAGTCTGGTCTTTAAAAAGCCGTTGACAAAATTGGTCTAAAGCCCTGGTGATCATTTCAGGAAAAGGTAAAGACTGAGGGAAAAAAGGCTATCTTTTTTTTTTTTTTTTAACCATCTTATGCGGTTGAAAGAAACAGGTATTCTTTAAGGTCCCCAGACATAGCAACTAGCCTTGGTTTTGCAATGGGTGGGCCGCCAAGACAGCAAACACAAAAACTGCGTGGGAAGGGG
Organism: Falco biarmicus; assembly: GCF_023638135.1. Taxonomy (NCBI): domain Eukaryota; kingdom Metazoa; phylum Chordata; class Aves; order Falconiformes; family Falconidae; genus Falco; species Falco biarmicus. Next base: position 45,199,929 of record NC_079295.1, on the reverse strand, counting down.
AGTAATCACAGCCATCTGGCTGTTGTGTGTTTCAGATGGGATTCATACGCTCACCTGTGCCCTGATGCTGCTAAACACAGACCTTCATGGCCACGTAAGTAGTAGTTGGAGATGCATCCTTCTTTTTTTCTTTCTCAGTGTCGAGTTCTGTCTCCTTATGCAGGATGTGTTTCTGGAAAATTGAAATAGGCTGGCAGAGAGTCCTCTTACCAGCTCTAGGGGGAATTTTGGGTGCTAGGCCCATACCTGGGGACAGTCCTTTTAGTGTCGCTCCACTCTCGACCCAAAGGCATATCTCCTGCTGACATCAGTTATCTTACACAGGCAGAGGCAGTGCAGCTTTCTACCCAGGACCTGTTGCTTGCATCAGCCCTGTCCTGGGAGCTCTCATGGAGAGGTCCTCACCACCAGTCTCTGTGGGGCTGGCAAGCAGCAGCACCACTTGTGATGCTGCTTCTTGCAGTGCAGACACCTGCGGCTTCCCTCATCCCAGAAACTGCTGCAAGGGATCAGTGGTTTCATACAGGTCTCGATTTGATCTTTCCTTCCAAAAACATGAAGTAAGTCCCAGCTGTTCCTTTCCCCCAAGTCATTACAGCCAGCTGCTGGGGAGTGTCCTATCAGAGAGACCTCTGGACAGAGAGCAGTGTGAGCAGAGCTCAGTGCCCAGGAGTGTGGCTGGAAAACAGCAGAGGCTGTAAGATCTCTGGCCACCTTTTAGAGGTTCTTTCAGGTGGCATAGGTTGGATTTGTTCCTAAAAGGTCAACCACAGTGTAGAGAGCACAGCAGAGTGGGAGGAAAAATAACTGTGGGGGGAGATAGGCATAGAGGGCAGCTCTGGGACATCATGTACCCTTGCAGACCCCTGCCATAGCACACGTCTGGGAGCACGCATGGATTCTGTGCCCTGCTTGGTGCTGTGGGAGGCGATAGTTACCATTGACCCCAGATCTCCTCCCTGCTCTCCAGCCTTATGGTGAGGCATAGAGCATGGCTGTGAGCTTCAGGGGGATGTGTTTCCTTTCCAGGGGTAGAGGGGGCTCCTCACCTCTCAGGTCACTGAAGTACCTTCTTTCATAGCCCCTCTGAGAGCTCAGACTTGGAGCCAAAGATTCCCCAGAACTTGTGTGAAGATAGAGGGGACACAGGGGGCTGGCTTGTGGTAGCAGCCTGTGGATGTGAAACCTACACACCCTTCTTCTGCCCCACAAGCCCATGATTTCCAAGCTGTATCGTCAGAGTCCTCTTCTGCCTCCAGCTAGTAACAACTTGTTGTGCATCTACAGAAGCTTGCCCTGAATTTCTGTTCATTAGCCTGTTAAAGAGGGGACATTAGGCTACAGTCAGCTCTTTTTTTGCATACTATGGGGGTGGGGAGAGGACACTACACGAGTGCTCTTTACCTGTGATGGGAAAGGTGCCAAGGTCACCAGCTTCACCTGTGCCATCCTGACAGTCCATCTGGGAGACCCTCCCCATCATTACCATACAGATGCTGCCATCATGACAGTGGCGAAGTGTGAACACCTCAGTCAGTGAAGGGAATTACTGGTTTCTGCAAGAGCATCCTTTCCAGATGTGCACTGTGGTCTGCACCAGGCTGGCTACAGCTGCCACGTCCTCATCCTTTGGGGAACAGGCAGCCTGTGACCAGCGTCACACTGGCCATTGGGTCCATTCCCACCCACATGGCTGCCAGTAATGTCCACCAAGTGTCTCTTGGAGGCAGTGGGACAGCCGTGGGGCCGGCTGCTGGGAGGGTCTCTCAAAGCATTCATCCTTCAGCCACAGTGGTTGGAGCCAAGGAAGTATTTTCGTCAAAGCATTTCTTTTAGTAGCAAAGGCAGCATTGTGGCAGAAAGCAAACTATGCAACTTCACTTCAAAATAGTCTTATTTTGTGTAGTATTTTTAATTTAAAAAAATATTTCCAAAATATGTCTTTGGGAATGTAGAAATTATTGAAAAGGCCCCAAAACCCTAAACCTCCCAAAACTTTACCATTTCAATTTTTTGTTGACAAGCTGGTTAAAAGACCTGGTAAGAAGAAATGGTCTCGTGCTATCAAGGCAAATTAAAAATAGCTTGCTTTTGACCAGGTGTAGAAATGCCTGAGCTTTTCTTTGAAAGATCTTCTCTTTAGTTTTCTGCATGTGTAACATTAATTTCTTCTTTTCCCTCTCCTTCTTTTTTTTTTTTTTTTTCCCCCTCCCTTCTGCTCCTGGAACCTCTCTTTCTGCTCTTTAATCCTTTACCAGGTGGTAAGTGCAGTCATTCTAGTGTTTTGCTTTAAAGCACTGGCATTTGACTTGTTTTTTTCTGTGTTAAAAAAATAAGGATTTTTGTTTGTCTGGATTTCTAAGTGTTTGTGCAGTGTCCTTCACTACTTAGCAACCCATTGGCAGCTGATATGCATCACATGAAATTCTGCTTGTGTAAAGAAGAATGGGTGACATGATCTCACACCCCTTTTTGTTAAAGATGCTGTCATGATATTGCATATCACTTTTTATTTTATTTCCTTTTTTAATATTGTGTGTGTGCGTGTTCCGGTGTTTTACTGTGTATTGCCATGGAGTGGGAAATCCCTTTTGATTAGGAAAAGGTGGCTGATGTGTCTCTGTAAAGGGGCAGTTCCCTGCAGCAGTGTCTCTACGATAGGCTGCTTCACCATTCCAGTAGTGACCATGACATACACTGAGGCCAGGTTTAAAAGTGATGAGACTGGCTTTAAAACATATTTGCACCTGGCCACACTGTAGTTTTGCCTTAGTACTGTTGAATTTCTACCACAAGTGCACCCAGACTCTGTTTCCAAATCGTCCAGAAAACTTACTGTCTTTAAAGTGAGGCATTCCATGTTCACAGAATCACCTGGTGTTGGTGTTTAAAAGCCAGCAGTCACCAACAGACGTTACAGGCCTTTTGGTATAATCCAGGTTGTTGCAACTCTCTACCTTGGCTCTGCTGGTGCTTTTTGAACCCCAGGAGATCTTACAGCAAAATACCTACTCCTCTGCTCCGTCTCTGCCCCTTGGAGACAAAGCTCTGGGATTTTCCTTTTCAACCATCACTGTTATCCCTTGTTCAGAGCTGCTGGCCATGGAAGGGCAGTGGCAAATTGTCACCTGCGCATCACTGGCACTCATGGTTGCGTTGTGGTACTTGGGTAAAGCCCAGCTTCTAGAGTCACATTGTAATGTGACAAGCTTTAGCATTTGTTCAGAGAGCAGGTCAGCGGTTCTCATGGCCACTGAACAAAGCTTGAAATGGGATCCCTGGCAGCTTCTAACTCCACGTGTTGATCGCTATTAATCTTGCAAACCCTGTGATATTCTCCTTGAACCAAGCTTATGGTTTGGTGTTAGCAGTACTGCTGTGTTGGTAGCACTGGCAGAGCTGAAAAGCTCTGAGGCACAAGCATCTGGTGGTGTCACCTGCAGAGTGGCACCAGTCTGCCTGCAGCAGCTTTGCGTGGCCCAGGGGTCATTGGTACCCAAAGTCTTGTGGGTTTATTCCCTGCATCAGGGTGATTTTGTTTCTGTAGCCTAGATCACGTCCACTACCAGACATCTTGGTCCAGTGACCCTCACTTTTGGGTTTTTTTCCCCTGAAGATGAGTATTTGGGGGAGGTCAAAAGAGCCTGAGTACAAGCACAGTAATACTTACGCTGGGGACCTCACAGGAGATGTACTCCACTCACCACTTCGCAGCTGAGGTGTTTCATGCCTGGGGCCTCCAGCCCAGAAGCTCAAGTGGTTTAATACCTCGCTGGGTAGAGCACCCCCGCCATCCACCCTTCACGGCCTCTGGCTCCCAGGAACCTGCTTCTCCTCCTCGGACTTTGGCACAGCACCTGCTTTTCCCACTGATCACCCAGCTCTGTACTCACCTGCCTAGCCTCCTAATGCTGGGACCCGGCAGCAGCTAAGGCATGCCAAGCTACAGCCCAGTGTCTTCTGGAGGTGGATAGAGCCATCCTGGGCACTTAAGGAGATGGTCTGCAATCATCTTGGGTGAGTCAGCTCAGCAGCAGCTGGCTGAGGCCCAGAGGATGCCAGAACCCAAATGTAAGCAGGGGAGTTACAGTGGGTTGAAACAGTGGGACGGCCAAATCAGCCTTGTCTACTGACGATCAGATCAGTCTCATACTTCCTAATTTATTTTTATGCACTCTAACCACTGTCAATGCGCCTTGTCTCTGCATCTCTCCATTCTCATACAGTGTCTGCACCCACCTGCCTCTGTCCATCCGTTCTCATACTGTCTTTACCCATTCATAGAATCGCAGAATCACAGAACAGTTTGGGTTGGAAGGGGCCTTAAAGATCATCTAATTCCACCCCCTCTGCCATGGGCAGGATCACCTTGCACTAGACCAGATTACTCAAAGCTCCATCCAGCCTGGCCTTGAGCACTTCCAGGAATGTGTTCTGGAACACTTCCAGACCTGTGCCAGTGCCTCACTACCCTCACAGGAAAGGATTTCCTCCTAACATATAATCCAAATCTACCCTCTTCAAGCTTAAAGCCATTACCCCTTGTCCTATCACTGCATGCCCCTGTATAAAGACCCTCTCCAGCTTTGTGGTCAGCCCCTTTAGGTACTAGAAGCTGCTATAAGGTCTCCCCAGCGCCTTCTCTTCTCCAGGCTGAAGAACCCCAGCCCTCTCAGCCTGTCTGCGTAGGAGAGGGGCTCCAGCCCTCTGATCACCTTCGTGGCCCCCTCTGGACTTGCTTCAACAGGTTCATGTCCTTCTCATGTCCCCAGAGCTAACTTCCATTTAGCTATCCATCCCTTCTCATCTATTTAATCCACTGTTCGCTCACTCACTCTCCATCCAAGCACACCAGGGTGCTTGCTGATTGTCCGACAGTGATTTCTTATGCTTTGCTGCATGCTCTGGAGCAAGCAAAGATGGGATGAAGTTCTTTTCTGCCAGGGGGTCATATCAGGAATAATAGGTATGTGTGGCTGTGAAGCAGCCTCTCTGGCTTGTACTGTTGCTGGTAAGTGACTCATGCACCACAAAAAAAGAAAAATGCCTCTGTTGGGGATATATCTGCAAGGGACATACAACATCTGACCTTTAGGTGTGCAGATACATTCCCCTGAAGATTATGTCCACATGTGATGATCTTGCTGATCATCATAGTGATCTCACAGTGGCCCTTTCCAGAGTTGTTCCTGGGATTCCCCATACTTGCTAAATACCATTCCAGTATGCGAAGGCTCAGGCAGTCCCTGGTGCTGGTGCTGTTGATAATGAAGCATTTGTGAGCATAGAACTGTTTCTTTGCAAGTGTTTGTCAAGTGAAGCTGCAAAGTCTGTGTCCTGGAGTGTTTTTTTGTTTTCTCTTTTCAGCTGGTGTTGATTTGCAGGCACATGCAGGCTTTATATTTGAGTGGCTGGCTCCAGCCCGTTTCTCAAAGCAGCAAGCTGAAGTGTTAAGATACTGTTGACTTGGGGTTGTATTGCCTCTGAGCCACCCAGTATCCTGTGCTTAGTCCTACTGACAGCCAGCCTGAATCCTGCCCCCAATTCTGCAGTGCTTCAACACACTTACCCAATGAGCCGAGTCACAGTATTACCATCCTTACTGGAGCTTTCCCATCACCTCTTCTGGCTGTCAGAGAAAGGGTATGTTTTCATCATTCTCAGTTGCTCAGCAATTAGCTGCTTTTTCATGATGTGGCTGCTTTCTCAGTTTGAGTTCAGAGATCTTCTTGCATGAGAGAAAGAGGAAGATCACAGAATAAAAACCCCTGGGATCAATATATGTCCTGGACACAATATGCAAGAAACCCAAAAAAGGATCTGTGAGGCTGGTAACTTGTGCACTTTATCTGTCTGTATCCTGTATCCACTCTTGCTAAAATGTGTTGGTCTCTGCATTCGTTGCTGGATCACTGCAACAGGATCTCTGCAGGCAGAAAGATCTGCTGTGCGCTCTGCTCTTCTGCCTGAAGGCAGGGGTAGAACTAGTCACCTTCTCTCTCTGCAAAGTAATATGGTGCCTCAGTCTCAGGCAACATACCTACCTCACCTCCAAACTCCCTGCCTCACCTTCAAATTCCCTCCCTCGTGGAGGTTCATTACTGCATTTCTTAATGTACTTTGTCATTCTCCTTCCTTTCTCTATCCACATGGCATTGTGCTGCTGATTTTTTTTCTCTGCCCCCCTGCGTAATTCACCAGCCAGCAAGTACACAAATCTCTCTTCCCTCTGCTATCTCTCTTCCCTCTGCTGAAAAACCTAGCGTGTTTGCAGGTTTCCCTGCAGCTCTTCAGCTTGTGTGCACCCACTGAGCACTAGCTGGCAGTAGCCTCTAGCTATGGGGTCTGGTTATGGGCAGCAGCCAGAAGCTCCCCTGTGAGAAGGCAAAGATGGCTGAGGCTCGTGTTGTGTCCCCAGGCACTCCAGATTTGTAGCAGTGCTTTATTCCTCTTTTTCTTGATCTCAACAAGAGGCATAATTAAGACTATCAGACAGAGCTGTGCAGTGCTGGCTCCCTGCGTAGCCAAAGAGTGTGTCTGCACACACAGGTGGCCAGCGCGTGTGGGGCCATCCCGAGCCCTCACTCTCTGCCGGGGAGAAGCCTTCACTACACTTCACTGGGGGAGAAGCCTGCAGGTCATCTGTTGTGCATGTTTGTGGGCAGGGGTTTCTGGTGTCAGTCTCAAGAAGTTATTTTCTTGCACAGAGAACACTTCTTCCCCTTCAGGGCACCTCCTGTATCATCTGCTGCAGCTTCATCCCCTCCCAGTGATCCAGTGATGCAGTGAGGCCCTTCTTCCTCATTGAGATGCTAAGTAGGGTCCTGGCTCTGCTGTTCTTGGCCGTTCTCCCAGGTCCTTCTGGGTTGCACGGCTTGATGCAAAGCCCACCCAGTGTCAGGATCCTTAAGAACACTGGTGGCAGCTCATGCTGTCCTCTCCCCAACCCCACTGTCCACTCCATGCGGTGTCACTATGGGGTCTGTCCTTGGGGATTTCACTGTGTGAAGGCTGCAGTATGACATGGCACTGGAGACACCTGTTTTTCCTTTGTGGTGTCAGACTTCTCTTTCAGAAAACTACAGTTCTCACTGACTGCTCCACTCCTCTGCTCCAGTCCCTTGGAGAGGGAGGCTTGGAAAAAGAGTTCCTGCCTCCAGCCCCTTGACCCTCACAGGCTGGGAAAGTGTCTCACCTGACCATGGTGAGGAGTAAAGGGTTTGGGAAGACAGACGCCACAGACTGACATCAGGCAATCTAGATGACCTGGCAGCATTAGCACCAAATAGTCTTGGCATTAGCTGGTGATCAGTGTGCTCCAGGTTGTGGGATTCTCCCAGTGTCTGTGCATTTCCCTCACATGCCACAGCACTTGAGTACACGCAGCACCAGTAGCTGGATCATCTCTTTTCATAATGGCAATAAAAAAATAACAGTTTCCGTGAAAGACAAGCTATTGCCCACCGTTGGCTGTCTTCAGAGGCTGACAGTACACATGCAATTTCACGTACAGCAGGCTTGGGGACCCATTCAGGCATTGCAATTTCAAGGCAGTGAGTGCATGTCTTGAGCTTTGAGACACAGGCCCTGTAACCAGGACCAACCTGGAGACCAGAGGTGAGATCACTTAGAAAGTTTGGAGGAAGAACTGGAGATGTTGTTTTCAGGCGTTTTATATCCACCATTAAGAAAGAGGTAATTTGAAACATTTGAATGCTGATGAGCAAAAAAGCAAAGAGCCCAATAGAAAATCAGAGCAGAAGACCTTTCAGCTTTGCGTTCTTGGGGCAAATGCAAGCTTCACCGTCACATGTACAATTGTTCTTTATAAGACACTGATTAAAGTGTAAACTTTCCAGAAGTTTAATGAACTGCTTCTTTGCCTTACAGAATATTGGCAAAAAGATGTCGTGTCAACAGTTCATAGCAAACCTGGATGGGCTGAATGATGGGAAGGACTTTGCAAAGGATTTGCTGAAGGTAACATGATATAGATAGACAGTGGGATGCTGTCATTATTACCGTAGTGCCACCTTGTCCTGCTGGGATGCTTTGAGCCCTTAAATCAGCATTTTCCAGTGCACGCACATGGATAGCTTCTGCTAACTTGCAGTGATCCACCAGAGGTCTGTTCCCTGGTCATGTTTTATCCAGACTAGTGGCAGATCTGCCTTCAGAGCGTCCCAAGGGTCCCTGTCTCCCATGGTAGTTCTGTGATGCACCAGACAATGCACCAGTTATCCCCTCACCCCTAGATGTGACCATCTGGCACTGATACTTTTCTCTGTTCAGTACTGTGGAATATTGGTTAAGCACCCCAAAGTGAGCATTTTCTCCTTCCATATCGTTTAGCAGCACCACAGTGGTCCGCACCTGCTGTAGGTCCAGCAGCCCGACCTGGATTTTTCTGTATGGAAGGAGGTTCAAATGACCAGTGTTACGTCACGGGGGTCATGTCATGCTTTAGATGATACCCCCGTCTTCCAGCAGACCTCACCCCTCCCCTCAGTATGATCAGGGCCACCTCCACATTCTGCTTTCCTAGCCCATTCCTGCTTCTTTCCCAGTGCCCCAAGGAAGCCTCTGGAATTTTGCACAGGAGGAACTGGAAAAGCTGATCCCCAAGATCATTCATCCCTCTCCTGCTTCTCAGGGCAGCATTCAAGCCTCCACTGTCACTTTCCCCTAGTCAAGACATTGGAGGTATCTTGGCATACCCCGCAGTCTTCTACCATCTTTGTCTAGACCAGGATTCACTCAGGACTAGGCACAACACCAAGAATTACAAATTTCATATACAGGCTTCTGAGCAACCCCTCACCTGTTTATGTGTTCAGTCCAATACCTGGTGTAGCACATAGACAAAAAAGGGTCCAGCAGGACAGCAGTTGTCCTGCTTATGGTGAATACTTCCCCAGGACAGTTCAGCAAGGAAGGTATCTCTCCAAGAGCACAGATAGGGTGTGGAGGAGATGGTCTCCGCAACCCATACATGTCTTCCATGAGAGACACAGCTAATTCCGTGTTCTTGTTTCAGACACTATATAACTCCATCAAGAATGAGAAGCTGGAGTGGGCCATGTAAGTATATGTTAAGCATTTGAGAGGTAGTGTGTCTTTCAAAGTAGCTGACAGGTCTTGAGTCCTGTTTGTAGCCCCAGAAGCTCCCAGAATATTTCCTGCCAAACCCTTAAGCACTGAAGTCCCTCCTGTAGGCAAGCTGGGTTTACTTATGGCTTAGACACAAGAGCAAACTGGGAGGTTGGTGGCAGTCTGTGGACACAGGTTCCACAGGCATGTCTAAAGGAAGGGAATGCCGTCTTTGTTTGCTATTAAACATCTATAAAATACTGGTCCCTGTCCAGGTGTTTCAGAGGTCTTTGCATAAGGAGCTGATGATCTGGGGTTATTTTGGCCATTGAGACTTTCCATCTCTTCCACATAGTTTCTTCTGGAAATAGTATCAGAATCACTTAGGCAGGAAGGGACCTTGCGAGATCTCCAGCCCAGCTTCCTCCTCAAAGTGTGGTCAGCATTGAATTCAGACCAGGGTGCTCAGGTTGTTGTTCAGTTTGATCCTGAAAACCTGCAAGGATAGAGAACCCACAGCCCCTCTGGATCGATGAACCAGTGCTTAATTATTCTGAGACTGACATTTTTTTTCTTACCCATTTGAAACTGCTGTTGTTTTGACTTATGGCCACTGTCTCTTGTCCTCCTGCCATGCACCATACTGAAGAGCCTGGCTTTGTCCCCTGGATAACCTCCTCACACATATTGGAAGGCTGCCATGAGGTTCCCCAAAGCCATCTCTTCTCTGGGTTGAACAAGTCCAGTCCCTTCTTATATTGCAAGCGCTCCAGCCCTCAGGCATCTTGGCAGCCTCTGCTGAACTCTCTCCACCTTGCTGATGCCCTTTCCTGTACGGGGCACCCAGTACTGTTTGCTGTATCAAGACATAATGTAGTGAGTGCAGAGCAGAGAAGGATGGTCACTTCTCCCAGCCTCCTCGCTGTGCCGCTGTTACACAGCCTGGGATGCGCTTGGTCTCTGTTTCTGCCAGGACACTCAGGCTGGCTCCTCTTCAACCTCGTCTTCACCAGGAGCCCCAGGGCCTTTTCTGCAGAGCTGCTCCTCAGCCGGGCAGCCCGGCCGCCCCCCCGCAGCCCCCCCAGCCTAGTGCGGCACTGGGGTAAAGCTCTGCCCCTCCGAGCGCTGGCCCTGCACCTCTCACTTGCATGTCATCCACAAACTCAACGTGAAGTGCACTCTGTCTCCTCCTCCAGATCATTTGTTAACCCCGAAACAAGTCTGGGGACAGCTGGCTTCCATGACAAGTTGATACAGCACCTTCCTCAGTCCTCCTCCTGCTGTGCCACCCACCGCCTGCCCTGAGCACAGGGCCCTCAGGGAGGGGTGTGCTGTTCTCCCCAGCCCCAGCCCCAGCGCCCCCCCACCGCTGCCATGGGAAAGCCCGTGACAGACCCCAGGGCCCATCTCTCCTCTCTGCCCCTTCTTAGCCTCAGACCTGTCTTGTCTCCAGAGGGTCATGGGACTGAGCAGAACCTTCTGGGCCATTAGTTCCGTCACCTGCTCTTCTCCTCATGTTGTCCTAGCCAGAAATGTGTCTGGAGACAGTTTGACCCTTCCTTCCTCCCCAGCTATCCGTGTCAAGCTTTGCAGAGCAGCAGCCTCCATTGCCAGCCGTGCCCCCACGGCAGCAGTGCTTGCTGCGGGCTGGTCTCTCCTTTGGCAGGGATGCAGCCAGCCAGTGGCCCTGGCAGGGCAGTGGTTTCCTAGCAGGTCACGTAGCATCAGTTTCACTTTAAAAATAATCTTGCGCGGCCGCTGTGGGAGAGGAGAGCAGCCACGCCAGCCCTGCAGCCGAGGCCGGGTTGGCGGGGCGGTAGTCGTGAGAGGGAGCTCTGTGGCTCGGCAGAAGGTGCCGGTGGGATGGTTTATGTAAGAGTTCAGCAGAAGTGCATCTGCTGGCTGGGTGCGGGCAGTGGTTACACAATGCCTGCCAGTGCACACTCCCTGGCTCGGGCACAGCCAAGGGATGCCAGCACCCCCGCATCCTGTGGCAGCGGTGTGGTTCCAGTCGGCAGCATCTAGCCCTGCATCAGCCCTTCTCCACCCAGCCTGCTGGTATCCTTGCACCTCCTCATTCACCTCATGCCAGCCTGGGACCTGCTGTGCTGCAGGCTGTCCTGCTTGTTGGCAGAGGGACAAGCTGCAAGGAGGGGCTGCTCTGCCATGGGACAGATGCTCCCAGACGTGGGGTACCTGGTTCTCTTTCAGAAGGCACCAAGTGGTGCTGAGTCGTAACCATGCACAGGCAAGACCCTGTTCTCCCTGCTTGCCTCTGCCTTCTGCCCTTGTCCATCCTGGGGACTGAAGTGCCCTTGCTCACAAAGCCCAGTTGGACAGGCAGGTGGACAACCATCATCCCAGCAGCAAGCAGGAGCTCAGAGGAGTCCCTCCAGTACAGCTCAGAGAACTGAGCCCCACTAACTTCCCACCCAGGCATAGTGTCTGGTCTCTGCCTGAGCCCCAGGACTCCTGTGGGTGCTGAGGGCTGAGAAATCATCCTTCTCCTCCAAGAGGTGTCTAATACTTTGGCCATCTACTTGCTTCAGGAGAGGAAGTGTGGCATTTTACTGTACACGTCCCAGCTGGTGGATCATTCCTGGGTCACTCCTCAGCTGAGGTTTGGTCCCAGTCTAATCTGCAGCCTAAGGTGACCACTCATACCATTTAGACGTTAGCACATATCACACAGGGCAGAAATTCCCTGTTTGCTCTCTCCCTCCTTAGTGTCCCAGGGACACTGGGAAATGTAACTTCCCATACAGGGTGTAGTTCCTATGTGCCAGAGTAGATTTTACACCAAACAGGAAGAGGCAGGCTTGGTGGAATCATCGGATGCTTCCCTAAGTTGCTCAGCCCTCTCTGTCCAGGCCCAGGAGATCTGTGGGGAGAAGCAGTTTTTATGGAAATGAGCAGCATTTCTCACTCTCTGCTGGCCCATCCTGAGGACACAAATGGGGAGCTGATGTGTAACCTGTTCCAGGGTTTGTGATTTTTTGATCAAGTGGCCTATTTCCCTAATGTCTGAAGAGCTTTTGTTCCTCAGAGATGCAGAGGATATTCTTCAAGCTCGTTTAGTATCTACTAACTATCTCCCCAGGGACTGCCTCTCAGGGAGTGAGACACCCCGGTGGTACCTGGTCTTCAGCAAAAGACATCATTAAGCTCTGATTTTAGGGTACAGAATTGGAGACTCACCCTGTGAGATGCTTGTAGTCCTCAGCAGTGGTGTGCCTGCAGTTTCATGGTGTTCAGGTACCCACTCCCTTACCTGTTTTGAGTGACCTTGCAGTGGGACCACTGGGACAGTTACCTGTCACCTGTGCTCCTCCCAGCTATGTCCAGATCACCGCCACTGGCACACTCTGTGTGTTACAGTCCCTGCATCTCCTTTCATTTTCTTTCTCTCACTAGTCTCCTAATAAGTAACTCTCTTTAGAACCAAAGCAGATAGGGCACACTGTGACCCAACCCACGTGTCCTCCACTCAATCTCTTCTCTGACTTTGTTTCCAAGTGATGAGGACGAGTTGAGGAAATCACTCTCCGAGCTGGTAGATGACAAATTTGGAGCCAGTGCGAAGAAAATGACAAGGATTGTTGACAGCAGCAACCCCTTCCTGGACATCCCCCAAGCACTGAACGCAGTCACCTACAAGCACGGTGTCCTCACGCGTAAAACCCATGCAGACATGGATGGGAAGAGAAGTACGTGTTAATGGGGTAGGAGGAGGTGTGCCCCAGGTGGTCCCAGAGCTTTGCCCTAGCCACCTTCCTGGCTCTCCTGCTGAAGGCGTTTCCCCACTGCTTCCCAGGGAACACAAGAGAGATTCCCAGATCCCCGAGTGCCAGGACACAGGGAAAGGAGGGTGTTGTGAGGTATTTGTAGACATGAATGTTTTCAGGAGGCCTCAGTCTTCCCTTCTCACTGCCAAGGAACCTAACAGTGCCTGTCCCACACAGATAGATCTGGTCTTCCATCCTGTGCATGGGCATAATCCTGACTTCCACACTCTGAGCAGTGGGGTGAGGCTGGTTCCACAGCAGCTGTCCACCCCAGCCCTGACCTTGGGGACAGTCTGGTCCTCAAAGCTTTGTTCCTGTCCATATGCTGCCATGTGCTGGACACAGCTGCCATATGCTGGCTGGGCAACAGGATGCCTCATAGCTCTGCTGCCAGCATATGGGATTACAGGAATGGTAAAGGAAAATGTATCTGGGAACTGTTAATGAGCAGAGATTAATGAAACTTTGGATAACCCCTTTTGCTAATTGATACAATTGGCCCAGTCACTGCAACCAATTAAAAGTCTTGAGTAGAGATTACCACCAAAGGCCTTGTTTGCTTCCAGCACTTTCTTAATAGCCCATGCCTGGAGGATCGGCTGTCTTGTGGTGATGCAGATGGCTCCCCCCTCACCTCCCACCCCTCTCCAGCTTCCAGCAAGCTCTTTGTCCCCGAGTCCATCAAGATGGCTAGTGGTAATGCTCCCTTCTAAGTGGAACAGAAGCTGCCTTATCCAGGGTATGTCTGCCTAACTCATCTGAAGCAAAGGAGCTCAGGAAATGTCTCTGCTCCTCAAGCATTTAGTCCAAGGAAAATGAAACGGGTTTGGAGGAGCAGAGACTTTCTGCACATGTCCACTGGTACCCCTATACCAGCTCTTCTTTGGTTTTGACCTGCCTGTGTTCCTGTTGGGAGGCTGCATCTCCCAGCCTGTGTCTCTCAGACATGTGCCCCTGCAGACAAGCCACTCGTAGGCAATAGCCTGGAGGTGTGTGAGGTCCGAGCATCAGTGCATGCCTGCAGTGGGTCAGAAGAAGGGTTAGTTTTGGCCAGAAATATGAAGGTCAGGCAGCACTGGCAGAAGCAGACATGTATCATTAAATGTTCTTCCTTTTTTAGCTCCCAGAGGAAGAAGAGGTTGGAAGAAATTTTATGCTGTGCTTAAAGGGACTGTCCTTTATTTACAAAAGGTAACTGTGGTGGACTATTCCATTTGCTGTTTCATTCTGTCTCCAAAGCAGTCATGCTCTCCTAAGCAGGAGACCCATAGATGCAAGTAGAGGTGAATCCATGCCCTAATTCATGCATGGACATCTACAGCACTCCTCCAGAGACCAGCATACAGAACTGGAGGATACTGTCAACTTTGGTGGTAGTGGTGGTCATGCTAAGGATGCTATTCATAGCTGGAAAAGAGGACCATACAGGAAGAAGTATGAAAGAGGGAACGCTGAGGCAAGATTTCAACAAAAGTGTTCCAGCAAGTAGGAGCTATTGGGGAGGGTGATTGAACAGATGATATGGAATAGGTGAAATAGGATGTTCGTGAGACATGCAATATGAAGAGGCAGATCATCAGACCAGTCTTATCCTGCCTATTGTTTTATTTGCTGGCATAGTTCTGATTATGAGGAGCTTCATGAATCTGGTATGGACTTAAATGCTTAAAGTTTATCTTCTCCTTCAGGACCTTGTTGAGTCCTTCCATGGGTTGCCAAGTGACACTTTCTGTCTCCGTCTTGGTTTGTTTCATAGTCACCTCTAGTCAGCACAAGTATAGATCCCAGGTCCTCATGGGAGGCAAAGTCACTACAGAAGAGCTTCCCTGCATGCTGTAGCGTTCAGCTCTCTACCTTTCAGGACACTTGGATGCTAGGAAGATTTTCATGGATAGTCTTTTCTGTGGGAAAATCCAAGGAGTCTGGATAGGGGCTCACTTGAATGTCAGCATGAGCCAGCCAGAGATGCCAAACGTCTGTTCATCATGAAACAGCATAACCCACTGAACTAGGTCTGAACTACCTTAGTAGCACATGCTGTGCAGTAACCCATTGAACTCACCTTGCTGGAACAGCACTCCCTGTGGATAGATGTTCCTATGTATTGCAGTATTATCTCCAAAGCAATGACAGTAAACAAACATTGGATTATATAAGAAAGGCAGAAAGATCCTCAGGGCAGCACGGAATTATGACTCAGAGCTCATAGCACACCCCAATGATTCTTGTGTTTTGCCAGATCCTATGGCACATGTCACAAAGCCAACAGAAATCTGGCAGCAGCCGATCGTAACTTACAGTATGGGCTGCTTTTAGCCAAGTGGTATTTTTACAGCCTTACCACTCTTCCCTGCAGCTGAGGGAAGCTGCAGCGTACTGGAGAGCACAAATCTTCTGCAGCCCTCTAAGTGTCGCGTTCTTCAAGTCAGTGGCACTTTTCCTACAACCCAGTCTCTTGTCTCATTATGAGTCTTCACATGGAGTACACCAAAGAGGTACTGATGTTGACCATGGGTGATGCCTAAGGATTTAACTTGTGCAGAGCTACCATCAACATTTTATTTTATGACAGTTTTTCTATGGAAAAAAATATGCAATTTCATCAAAATCCCAGGAACCATTTGGATCCAGATGAATTTTTCACCAAGGACTTCTAGGGCATGTCTCTTGGGGTGCGTCTGTTGTGGGGTATATATTTGGAATTAAATATACTTTCAGAACAGAATTTTCTTCCCGTGCTGGACCAAAATCCAGTTTACTGAAGATGTTCTTGGCTGCTTGGACAGCAGTAGAAGGAGCCATGAAGCCAACACTGAGTGTCATTGCTGCTGATGGCGTTGGGTTTTCTTTGCTGTACAAGTCTAGCAGCAGTAACCATCCAGACTGTTATATTAACATAGTTTTGTTGTGTTAGTACTGGGTGTTTAGAATTCAGAAAAAGAGTGAGAATGAGATTGATGTGGCAATTAGAAGACCAGTGTTCTTATCTAGATGACCTTCATGAACATCTTAACTGAAGGCTTTCTTTATGGCCAAGGACTGAAGAAGCAAAACACCTAAGATTTGGCTAGGTTATGAAAATATCGGATAAATAACACCCATGACTGATGTGTAATTAGCAGGAGGGACTGGAATTGCCAAGGGTGCCCCAAGGAAGTAGCATTTGGAACAACAGCAAAAATTAACCTGAGGAATGTTTGGGCAAAGGATTTGGGCAGAGGGATTTCTTAGATATGAGCTGCTGCCAGACTGTAAATGGTCCTCTTCAGAGGATTTCTTGGGCTGGGCTTGGCTGTAGATAGTGTTTGTCAGGCTGGCAGAGAGAGGACAGAAGGATGAGACCATGAAGACAAAGTCCTCGCCCTGCCACTTCCAAACATTTCCAGCACCGCAACAGAGAGTGGATAAACATTCACCTGCCCTGTTGATTCTTAGTGCAATTTCTTGCCTATGGAATGGTTTGCAGAGCAAGAGAGTTACACAGTGCAGGAAGGAGATGGTGTGCCAGCCTCCCAAGCTCTCAGCGGAAGATGCCTGCACATAAACATAAGGTAGAACCTGGCCTGAACACAGATCACTGGGAAAAGTTTTTCTGATGTGGAGGTAGAGGAGCAAGTACCTGCTTCAAGACCCACCTGATGCCAAGGAGCACAAGTTCAGCCTGTTCCAGTTTTTTGCTCAGACCAAATCGAGTTTCTAGGCTTTAATAGAAAATTCTCATAATTTTAATGGGAAACTTTTCTCAATTTCGTTTTGGGGAGCAAGCTGACTAGAAATAAGAGTAAGAGAGAGAGGGAAGGCGCGCATGCACATGTGTGTGTGTGTGAAGGCTTGGGGAGATACATATACAGGAAGGAGGAATGGGCAGATACAGAGAGAGGTGAACATAAGATAGGCAGAAGAGTAGGTGGCTGGGTGGACAAGTAGAAGTCAGTCTGTTAGAAGCAATTCAGGCAGCAGCCATAAACCTGCTGATGTAGAGATGTCACATGTCATTGACTCGCCAGTGTTAATTGCTGGATTAGCGTGTTCTAGCATAGTCTGCTGAAGCAATTTCTTGATCCCCTAAAGGGATGCAGCACATTCTCGAGGAAGAAATGCAGGCTTGGGAGCAGGGCGCACCCCTCCTGCGCTCTAATCTGCACTGGGCACTGATTCACTGCATGGCCTTTGGCAACTTACTTCACCTCTGTGAAATGGGGATAATAACCTTTAATCACCACACACAGAGGGGTGTTGAGAGGAATGATGGAGAGCTATAAAGCATGAGGTGCTTTTATATAGAAGTACTGGAAAAGGTGCAGGTCTTCCCACAGGGTCTGCTCTTGCAGCCCCCAGCTGTGAAGGGGTTCCCAGCACAGCCCCAAGCCATGGGTGCTGTACCATGCAGGCAGGCCCTTGCCATGGTAGTGCTCCTTGGAGCACCAGGTTCATGACCAGACTGAAAAGGGTACAGTTGTTAGTTTTCCCTATTAAATGGTTTGTTCAGGCTGGTAGATGTGAGCCAAAGAAAAGGTAAAGGAGGAAAACCCATGCAAGCCAGAGCATGAGAAATGTCTGTAGCTCCATGTCCATATTCACATTACTGCTCAGGGCTGGTGCTGAGTCCAGAGAAGAGGACAACAGGACACTGGGCTCTCTCACCCTATCGGGGTGCCCTATGAAGGAAGGCAGGCACAAGAGCTGGATGCCTTTTCTTGACAAAACGAGCTTTGAGCTGGAGAGCCCATATTAGTTGTGGATCTCCCACCACCTGCCCACAGGGATGGGCAGTAGGGGAGAGCTGGCATCCGGAGGGTAAGCCAAAGGCACCATGGAGCATTGCCGTGGCAGAAAGGAGCCCCAGGCAAGGGGTTAGTTGTGCATGTTTAAGCAGAGCCTTGGCGCAGACAGGAGAGGCACATGAATGGGGCAGTCTGTCTACACCATCAACATTAACAGCTGAAAATGAATGAAATTAATTGAGAAGGATTCTGAAACAAAGTGTCCACACCTGGGCTCAGTTAATGTGGAAGATATCCCCAAAACAGACCCCAAAATTTGCTGAGCCCCACCATCCTACACCTGGAGAAGCAAGGGGAAAATGAACCATTCAAGGGCTGGGGGCTGAGGGTGATGGTGGTATGGTGTGGCACAGCACACCTTGCCCGTTTACCAGTGGCAAGTACCTGCGTGAACAGTGCAGAACACAGAAGACAAACAATCAACAGCCATGTGATACCAAATTAACCCCTTTGCCAGGAAGCGTATGACAAGATAACACCATGAAAAAGGTGAGCAGTACTATAGCATGGACGAAACATTGCCTGCAGTTCCTCCGAAGATGATACTGCTTGTGTTTTAGTATAAATCAGTTTTTTGAGATTTAAACCAGAATCTTGTCACTGAAAGCAACTGTGTTACCATTACGGTTTTGGACATATCTCTTCCTCGGCAGCAGTTTATGCACACAAACTTACATCAAAGCTCAGAAAGGGAGTAAGGCAAAATGGAGAGAACCTGCTGGAGGCTTTGGAGCAGAGCTGATGTGCTTTCCTGAAGGGTAGTGGGGTTATTCCCCAGGGGAAGGCTATGTGGTGTGGCCTGCCTGCACTACAGTGTAAGTGCCAGGAACTGTGATAGCTCCAGCCATGTGTGCGGTTTGCAGAGGGGGCCTGCTTAGAGCACACAGAGGTCTCCCAGCATTGGCAGCCGTACGTGTGGTGATTACTGCAGCACAGGCATTAAGAGGAGCTTCCTGGCAGAGCCGGCCAGTGCAAAGTGAGCTTCCAGCACCATGCACTCCTGCAAACACAGCCTGTTTCCACCAGCTGGAAGGCAGAAGGTAGAGAGACAATCTGCTTGATTCAACCTTACGCTGATTTACTGGGCCCAGTGTTAGAAAAAGAAAAAGATTTGGCTTGTCCTTACACCTGCATTGATGCCTGTGAGCCTGAAACTGGTGGAGACAATAGATGGAGATACCATTTGAGGTGAAGATCTGCATTAGTCAAACCAGTTTCTCCTTGCTGCATGCCATTAAGCCTACATGTTTGCACTGCATTTTCAGAAAGCTTGTCTTGAAATAAGAGATCGTGGGCATCACAGCCAGATTTATTCAGATCCAAAGAGCTTCAGCCTTGGAAAACCAGCCAGAATTGGAAGTCTCCCTACAATATATGAGGCCTGAGCAACAGTGTCTTCACCAAGCAACTTTCCAAGTAGGCTAACATGTTAGGTCCCCATAAGTCAAAGCATTTCTTTTTCTTTGTTAAAAGGCGAATACCCCATTCCTTTGGTTATTGAAGTCCCCACTGTGGAAAAGCTGTTTATTCTGCCCTGCAGCACAGCCCATCTGGGTGTTACCCAGAATGCGGTGCCTGTGGCACCGATCCCCTCCTCTGCTGGAAAGCCAGGGCTTTTCTTTGGGGTTCACTCTTAAGAAGGCAGTTGGGTGAGCCAGGAGTCCATGCCAGACATTTCTGGGCTTTGGGCCCCATGGAATTCCTTTGCACAAGACCAGGTGTCACATGCCAGTGAACACAGTATGGCAACCCCTCTCCTGGATGGGATGATTGCTTAAAAAAAGGAAGGAAGGAAAAGCTTCAGAAGCTTATTTCCCATCAGCAGCAAGGGTCTGGGTGAGCCACATCCATGGGCTGGGCAGTGCTGGTCCCTGGTGTTCTGAAGAGCAACAGAAGGGAGACCTTTCAGACCCTACACCAGAGAACAGCCTTACTGACTAGGGTTAGCAACTAGGAGGCTGTAGCATGGCTTTTCCTGAATGGCTGGGTTTATACCACCAGGACACAAGAAGAAAACCCAGGTTTTTGCGAATCTGCAGAACAGACCAAGCTCAAGCTTGAAAGCTAAGGAAGGGCAGGGACATATAGACCACCACTATTGGACAGAGCCATCCCTGTGCTGACAGCCAAGGAGGAGTCAAGGAAAGCAAAACATAAAAGTGGATTAGTCCTGTAGGTTTGAACTGTAATCAGCAGGGCAAGGCAGGCCCTTCCAGGGACACCCTGTCCTGACATGGCCTCTAACATGGCCTGGGGATGGTGGTTTGTTTTAGCCAGGGCCAGGTTTCCTTACATCCACCTACCCATGCATCCATTCATCTGTCCATCCTTCCATCCCACCACCTGGCTGGACCAGCTGTTGAGCTGGCAAGGGAGCAGAGTGAGAGGGACAGTATTGCTTTAAGTGGCCAGGAGCTCAGTCACTGGGAAAGCAAAGGATAAGCATAGGATGCACTGAACTCCTTTCTTTCCTAAAAACTACTGTGCCAAGGTCATCCTTTCAGAATACCATGTTTGGTATTTTCTCTCTGTTTATTAAATATACACATATGTAGTTATTGCTACATTGCCTGCTTGTATGAAATTGTCCTTCAGGGAGAAAGTCAAGCAGGAATACAGGGAATTCTGCTGCAGTTTGCAAGTGCCAGCCTAATGAATTACATGAGAGACCATTCCAGGGGGGCACACTTACTAAAGAGAGACCAAGCATGGTTCAGGTGGGCCACACTCAGTCTGGCCACTGCCCAGCAAGCCCCACACCTGCATGGAGGTGCACTGGCTGCAGGAATGCTGCTGTGCCAGGGCTGCCCGAGACGGTGCAAAGCCTGAGCCCAGATCCGCTGCCACCCGAAGCTGCAGCACCGGGGCAGGCGCTCACTCATACCTGCCATTGACCAGGAGCAGCATCCCGGCTTGTGCTCTGTGCTGTGGGTGAAGATCTGAAGAAACCTGGCCCTGTCTTGTGTCTTCCCCCAAAGCCTCAGGCATGTGCTGTATTAGAGATAACTATTGATAATTATGCTTAAAACTTTCATCTCCTTCTTCACATCTTCTCAGTAAATTTAATGATAGAAGAAGTTGCCAGATGTTAATTATTATTATCAGCTCCTAGCATTTACTGTACAAAGCAGTGCTTTTCCTGGTCTCGGCACTCTGTGATTATAGCACAGAGAGAAAGGCAGGATCATTAAAGTAGCCCACAAATGTTAGTGTTGTCATTATCCAATTAACGTTCCTCTTCTCAGGATGAATATAAACCTGACAAAGACCTCTCTGAAGTGGATCTGAAAAATGCCATCCGTGTGCACCACGCCTTAGCCACAAAAGCCTCTGACTACAGCAAGAAGTCCAACGTGCTCAAGCTGAAGACAGCTGACTGGAGAGTCTTCCTCTTCCAGGCCCCGTAAGTGCCAGCTCTCCATGCAGCACCTGCGCTGGCAGCCTGACCTCCAGCCACTGCCAGCCTCCCTCCAACCTGGCCAGACCAACACACATGTTAGGGGACAAACTGGGGGGGAGGAAGGTTCTGGGCAGGAGGGCTGAGGGTGAGGGCTGTAGGGCTGTGCCAAGGGCTCGGTCATGGGGTCACAGTTTCTACCTGTCACTTGGTAGCTGCGTGTCAGCCCTGGAGGTCCTTTTTCATCTGTCACCGAGGTAGGCTGAGCAGGATGGGCTGGCATTTAAAGGGCTGAGTAGAGGGCTCACTTACTAACTTCTATTGCCAGTCTGGGGAAGGGAGAAAATCTGTATGGTGCATTGAACTAAGGAGCTGGTGGTTCCTCTCAGAGGCTTTTGATGGGGAAACTGTCTAAAGCTCATTGAAGTCTCCCCAGCCAGGTTGTATCTTCTTTCTTCCTTAGTCTATTGCAGAGGAAAGTTGCTGTGCTAGTGTCAGGTGTAGCTGAGTCATCTTCTGTCTGATGGTTTCTTGTGTCCTGCTGAGATAGGCGACATTGTCCGTAAGTTGGGCTGGGGTACTAACGTCAAGCTATGGCTTGACACCCAAATTTGTGCAGTCAAAGCCCACTTGAAGGCTGGGGGGAGCAGTGCCTGAACAGATCTGTTGGAGGACCCTGGGCAGTGTCCCATGAATGACACAGATTAGGGGTCCACCCTGCTCTGTGGGACCTCTGTGATGGTGGCTCTTGCTCTCCAAGGAGCAGGAGATCCTCAGCCCTTGCCACCATGCTACCTCTCCCCAGCTCCTCAGGGAATGCAGTCACCTGGTGAGGAAGGCAGGACTGCCAGGGCTTCAAGAGGCAGACAACAGCCCTGAAATCGTTAGAGCACCATAGGGAAGCCAAGGTAGCCAGTGTTTCCCTCTGCTCACAGCCCAGGATGGCACAGAAATGACTTCAAAGCAAGGCCACTGGTGGCCACCTGAGAGCGGGTGGTTCCAGGGCTGTTCTCAGCCATCTGGTCCTGGGTCAGGAGCATTTACAGACACCCCCTCTCCTCTTCCATCCTCCATGACAGAAGTAAGGAAGAAATGCTCTCCTGGATCCTGCGAATCAACCTTGTTGCTGCCATTTTCTCTGCCCCAGCCTTCCCGGCTGCAATCTGCTCCATGAAGAAGTTCTGCCGCCCGCTCCTGCCTTCATCCATGACCAAGCTGTGCCAGGTAACGTGTGAGAGATGGAGCGATGGAGGGGTGCCTGGGGCTCAGCCAGCCCTGCAGCCCATAGCTCAGCAGCTCGGGCTGAGCCTGTCTGCCGCTGCCCTGGCCCTGCCTGTTGGACACGTTCAGGTGCTCAGGGCAGGAACAGGGCAGTAGGGTGGGCACCTTGGACAGACTATGGCAAATCCCGATGTCTGGTCAGTGCTTCCTTTGCAGTGGTTATAAAGCAGCCCTATGCATACGCCCCTGCCTGAGGGGCTGTTGATTCTGGCTTGTCCATTACTCTTTGCTTATCACATCTTGGCACCTTTCTGTTGCCAGAGTTGCAAAAGTTGGTGCTACTGAGCCCAAAAGATGGCTACATCCTTGGGTTATAACATGGGACTTGGAGGTGGCACATTGTTGTTTCTCAAGCCGAAAAGTCACTGACAAAGGGGGAG
Source organism: Falco biarmicus (assembly GCF_023638135.1). Lineage (NCBI taxonomy): Eukaryota > Metazoa > Chordata > Aves > Falconiformes > Falconidae > Falco > Falco biarmicus. The sequence goes on along the minus strand of NC_079295.1, from coordinate 45,177,212 downwards.
TCCGAGTGCCACTTGGCGGGGAAGGTTTCCTGGAAACGGGGGGGGGGGGGGGGGGGGGGGGGGGGGCTGGTGCACCAGAACACAGCTGCCTAAGGCTCAGTTAACCAAGAGCAATGAGCACCTGCCATCCAAAGAGTAGCTGCTGTTTGCACTCTCCAGGGAAAGCCCACCGTGCCTCAGCACCTCCAAAAAATAGGAAACACTGCTGCTGGGCCCCAGCAAAGGGGAGGGCAGTGTGATAAGTCAGGGCAGAGATACAGCTCCTATCTATCTTCTGAAACAAATGTGGCCAGACGTCGCCTTTCTCAGAGCCCAGATGGGGAGGGTACTTTTATCTCAAAAAAGGGCAATCTGAGCAGCTCTGGGGACACTGGTGGCTGTACCTGGCTGTTAAAGGTATTTAAATGTTAAAGAACATTTTGTGTTTATGATGCTAAAGAAGCCCAGGTGCCAGAGAAATCTACTCTTGGCACTTGTAATACATGAGTTTTGATCTTACTCAAATACCTGTGTTTCAGCTACTCCTTATCAGATGAATCTGCAAACGTACTGCACACTTTTGGCTCCAGCACAATAGCTATGCTTACATCCTTGCAGAGACAGATCCCCACATCAACAGGCAGGCGGTGCACTCGGGTGTTGCACTCCTGCATTTTAATACCTGACACACTTCTCTTGGCAGGAGGAACAGCTGAGGTCTCATGAAAATAAAATGAAGCAGATTGCAGACGAATTAGCAGAGCATAAATTACATCCTGTAGAGAAGAGCCTCAAGTCAAAAGAGGCTGAGGAATACAGGCTCAAGGAACATTACCTAATATTTGAGGTAAAGGAACTTTCATCTTTTCTGTGATAAATGATACCTTGGCTGATTGAGGAGAACTAAGAACTCTGGAGAAGATGCTGTGAGCCTCGGAGAGTGTGAAACAAGAGAGAAAGACTGAAAGGGCTTGCAGGCTGGATGGGTATCTTGGGGCAGCAGCAAGCCTCACTGTTTGACACTGAAGCTAAAAAAAAAAAAGAAACAACAGATATTTCCTCCCCTCTGTGATTTCTAACCAGAGGAGGGGAAAACTGATGAGAGAAAATCTTCCTTTACTGTGCTGAAACTTGACATTTCCTCAGGTCCCAAGTAAGAAAGTGGTTCAGTTCTTGGTGTGCATTGGTCTTTTTCAGCAACAGTAATAAAAAGCTAAGGGAATCCTTAGGAGAATTAATCTTGTTTTGCTGCAACCATTTCTGTAAATAATGATAAAAAAATTAAAAACCATTAAAAAGCATGAAAACCATTACAGTTGGTAACAGACAAAGGATGCATGTAGCTAACTATAAATTCTCTGCAAAGTCTAAGAAGTGTTTAATTGTGGGAGAAACGGGATAATCTGTTGCAGTGAGATTTGAGCAGAAGGTGTGATTTCTGCAACATAGTTGTCAGTGAGAAGGGACAGCTGGAGGCCTCTGGTCCTGCTTCCAGCAGAAGCTCGGATTGCTCCCAGTATTAGCCCCAGCTGAATGTGTCATTTTGTGACTGAGTCTCAGAACTATCTCCAAGGTCAGAAATGTCCCACCTCCTGCATACCACGGCTGCACCACCCTTTCGGGTGACGCCTAGCCTAACTGTCCAAAGCCACAATTTCTGCCTGCTGGTTCCTTGTCTTTGTGTGAACCCTTCAAATAGTTGCTTGCAGCTGCCTCCTGTTTTCCAGACATCTTGTTTTGGATGCCTGCAGAGAAGTCTCCATCTGAGCATTTTCTCTAGGCTGCCTTTTCACGTCTGCAAGAAGTTGGCACTTCCAGAGCGTAATGCATCTCATCTGTCTTGTGAGATGTGCTCTAGAAATGCTTGTTTCTCTATGCTGACAGAGAAGCGAGTATAGGCTGCCTCTGAGACGTTAGGGGAAAGGACAAATATTAGACACGTCTGTAAAAAGAGGCCCCATCTAAGCCTGAAGTAATGGTGTGGGCCAGGCAGAGAGGAGATGCCTCCCTTTATGCTGTGCTCTGTGAGGAGCAATGGGAGCACAGCTCAGCAGTAACAAGTGCATCGCTGGGTGGAGACAACATCAAGAAGTATTTGAATCAGTCAAGAGGCACTCCTAAATCAGGAGGGAGCAGATTTTTGGTCTTGTTTTGCCTCCAGTATCTGCCTTACACAGTCAGAGTGGCAGTCAAGACCTGTAAGAGCAACTGTAAGAATCTTGCATAACCTTCCCCTTGCTCCTCAACCCTTTCAGCAATGGGTCGATCGTCTTTGCAGGCTTTGCATAGACCAAGAACTGTGCTGTGTTTAAACAGTACTTGTTAGTTGTGATTAGTGGGATCCTGACAATATAGGATGGGTTTTGCTGCAGCAGCAGATGGCATTGCCTCTTGCTTTCCATGTATACCGTGGGTTATCCCTGTTCCAAAGCTCTCTGTTCCCTCTTTCCCTGCAGAAGAGCCGCTATGAGACATACATCAACCTGCTGTGCATGAAGATAAAAGTTGGGACCGATGACCTGGAGAGAATTGAAACCAGTTTCTTCAAGGTGGAAGCTGACGACATTGCTTTGCGGAAGACACATTCAAGCCCTTCCTTAAGCCAAGGGCACATGTCCATCAGCTGTAAGGCAGAAAAGGACATTTTAGAGCAGAACACTTAACAAGGAACGCATGCATGGGGGGATGAACCGGCGATGCTTTGCGCTCCTGGACTAGATCAATGAGCACAATTTTACCTAGGAAATTACATGAGCAAAACTGTAGACATGTATGATACAGTGACTGCTCTAGTGAAAGAAATCAAAGAAGCTTTAGTTGACACTCTCTGGCAATGCTCTGGCATTTCAGCATCATAGACACGCCATCTCTTCTTCATCCCTAACAGCACCAGTGGCTTTTCTTTCCCTCCTACCACAAACTGCACAACAAAGGGATATGCTGGTTCTCCAAGGGCCAGGTCGCTCTTTTCTCCTCCACCAGCCCTCTTTCTCCTCCTCCTTCTCTCCCTGGAGTCCCCACTGGTTCATGTCCACAGTTACCGGCAGAGCAGGCAACTCAGACAAGACGATGGTCTGTGGCACCACCAGCGCTCCCAGAGAATGGCACAGAGCAGCAGGGAGCATGTCTCTCCCCTGGAAGGAACACCATTCGGCATGCTGTGATAGGATGGGTGTCATGAGCTAGTCACCGACCGAGCGAGAGGCATCTTCAGCATGGCATGTGGGAAGGTCATCTGCCCACGGCAGAAGAGCCCTCAAGTGCCCTCTGTCACCTTATCCGTTTTATATATATATATATATATACATATGAATATATATAAATAAATATATATATATAAGGAAACTTTAATGTGGGTTTTTAACCTCAGTGTGCAAGTGAAGGCAAGCTGCCTGGGGAAGACACTAGGGACCATGGAGGGTCTGACCAACCCACCAGGATGTTTTTTAAAAAATTCAGTAGCCTATGTATCTTTTCTTTTTTTTTTCCCCTCCTTTTTTACTCAAATGGAAATCCCACCTGGCTTTGCTGTGAAACATCGCTCTCCTGTTCCTGCTTGTTCAGACAAACTGGCCAAGTGGCTGCTTATTTAGCACCCATGGCATCCGCCACTTTGGGTTTGAGGCATAATTGGAGCTGTGCTTCAGATCCAGCTGAACCTTTGTGTGCAGGAGCGATTCCACCTGCCCATCAATGTTGTACTTCCTCCATTTTGCAATGCACATGCTATACTGTTTTAAGCGGGGAATTGTGTTTCTGTTCCTTTCTGCTGTCTGTGGTCCAATGATTTACTGCTGTGCTAGAAGTGATCCCTCTGCATTTCAATGCCACAACTGCCCTTCCATACTTTATTTATTTATTTCGCTGTTTGCTTTGGTCCTTTATCTCAGATTGCTTTTCTTTCCCCTAGGTGCATTCACAGTAATCAAATTCCAGTTTTGAAGGATCTTGTAGCTGCTAATTACAGTCATTTATTGTTTCTATTTTGCAGCATTTTTTTAAACAAACAAGATAAGATTTATTTGGACCTTCAGTGTTTGAGAGCCTATGGACTGCTGTTTTCCATGACAGTTCATGGCACTAAAAACCTCTGCCCAACTTTGTCACCTCTTCTTTTATCTCTGTTTCTTTGTACAGTTTGATAGTTTATTTGAAATGGTGCACTAAGAATCATGTAAAAAAGAATAACAATAAAGCTGAATCTGTTGGTAAAGAGAATTGGTCTGAAGTACAGTTCCACTGTGTGCTGGAATGGTCCCAGACCTAGATGGCCAGGCTGACACAGATCTCCACCAGCACCTGCTAAATGAAAGCCCCGTTCCTATAGACAGACAGCACCAGAAAACCACAGTGCCTTTCCACAGGTGGGCTGCCAGCTCAGCCACCCTGCCGGGTGCCAAAAGCACTGGCCTGCCCGTGCTTTGAATGGATGCCTTGCCCACGGAGCAGGTGTAGACACATGGGCTGCTCTGGGAGCACATACAGGTATCTCTTCCCTCCATCTCATGCTCCCCAGGTCTGTCTGTCCATATGCAGCCTCAAGGTTTATGGAAGAAGATACCAACATCTGCATCGCTGGCTGAAGACATTCCGGGAACTGTTCCCAGAGGAGCCCACAGCAACATTGAGTGCCATGGCTCTTTCTCCAAGGCATCATGTGCTTTGCTGTGTCAGGTACCACACAGATATCCCCTGGACTGAAGACTTTCAAGATGCCTCTACTCACATGAAGTGTTTGGTGCCCAGAAAACACTTGGAAACAGGCCTTGGAGAACCAGGCCTGACTCTTGTTCTCCATAATCCCAGGTAATATTTTGTACCTCAGCCTGTCCTTTCTGACCATCCTCTCCATCAGGCAGTGACAGCTCTAGCATGTTTGACGAAGCCACCAAGAGCAGCTCAGTCCCCCATGCTGAGGTGCCAGGCTGCCATCCTCAGTTGGCAGCAAGTTGTGGGGAAAAGCAGGATCTTGCAGAATCCTCTCTGGGCACCAGGAAAGTGCCTCGGAGCCATGGCACTTACCACCCAATGGATGTGGAATAGGGTGGCAGCCGATGTTTAACAGCCCTCGGCATGAGAGCTAAGAGGGTTAAACCTGCACTTACTGACAGCCAGCAGTTTGCCCTGATGCACAAGTACTGATCCAGGTGCATATGCATGTGCAGATGTGGTGAGCATCTTGCCTACAAGAGGGCACTGAGAATACTAAAAAATGCCTTGTTTGACCAGCTCGCAGTCTCAGCTTGTAGCTAGGAAGAAAATGCTTTGTTTCTCTCTCTTTCCCTCCCTGGAGGTGAAGGACTCAGCTCCCCACCCACCACTAAGAGAGAGACGAGCAGCGTGTCAGAGAAATCAAGCAGCCACATCTTTTTCTCCTCCTTTAGCTGCCCCAATGCACTTTCTGGCATAGCCCAGCCAGTGCCAGACTTCGGCAGGCAGCGCAGCTGCTCTGGGTCTCAGGCAGCATCCCCTGATGGTGCTGGTTCCGCCTGACCTTCCTGCCAGGCCATTTCCTCCAGACACAACCTGACACCAAATTAATTTTAGAGGGACTGTTTTTTGGGGAAGGGAGAGGCTTTGCAATCCCAAAGCCAGGAGCCGACATTCCTCTCCTGCTTGTGTCACTCCACTGTGTCAGCAGAGCAATTCCTTCCCCTCTGGGAAGGGCAGCAAAGGCATTGTACATGCGGAGCAGTGCTGGCAGGAGGCTTTGGTGGCTCTCCTCACCTTTAAAAATGGCTGTAAAATATTTACGGCCAAACCCCAGGAATACGCATAGCTGGAAATGAGGGAGCTAAAAATAAACCAGCCAGGGAAAAAGGAGAAATATACAGGCTTCTTTCAGAGGTGATTGGAGAGAAAATTGAAGTAGTGTAACCGCCTCCAAATACAGAACACAATTATGGGAATCAAGGGGCGTGTTGAACAAGAAGTCACCACAAGAAATCATGAGGCTAGACTGCCATGGCTCAGAGCTAGCAGTGTTACAGGAGAGGCAGAACATCACAGAACCATGGAGCAGTGCGGGGCAAACATGTGTCTCCTCTCTGAGGGCCCCAGGGAGCAGACAGCACTGGTGGTGCCCCATGTGGAGCAGCTGCACTGAGCATACCCTGAGGTTTGACCACACGTTGCTCTGCACCCAAGCCCGGAGTGTGGCAGGAGGAGCCCTGAGAGCTGCAGTCTTCTTGTAAATGCAGATGCTGCTGTGCCAGCCCCAGGTGGACTCCTCCATGAACAGAGCTCATCAGCATACAGACACGGGAGACCCAGGCAGGGAGAGGGGGTTGCTTTGGGACCCCTCTCTTTTCTGTGTGGCTGGTTTCCCCGGGGAGCCTCACCCTTGGTGACTCCCAACACGTGTCCCTTCCAGGAGGTCAGGTACTCTCTGCCCATGCCTGTCATCTCACCATGCTTCAGGAGATGCTGGAGAAGGTAAGCTGGGGGACCAAAGGCAATGGGAAGTCAGCCTGTCCCAAGAGAAATGGGAGGGTTGTGAGCTGCATGGCACTGCTGCTTTCCAGCAAGGCTTGGGGCTATGCCGAGGTGGGACATGATGTAGGCAAATATACCCAAATCAATACTTGACCCTATTGCCTTTAGCCCTAGTCCCAGACATCTGAGATCACCTTTGCACATGGCTGTTGGGTCAGATGGGCCCTGTGCCAGGAGGGCAGGAGCCTTTAGGCTTTAGTCCCCACAGCACACGCGATGAATGTTAGGGGTGGCCTGTGACCCAGTCAGGGTAGCTCCAAGGCAATGGGCATCCAGGGGGTGCTGGAGCAGAAGTAGCCCAGGCTGTGAGGCTCAGCCTGGCCTTCAGCACAGGCATCTTTGTGAGGCCCATGAGCTCCTCTCATGGCCCTGTGCATTCTTCTGGGGTCAACTCAGACCAGTGCGCCACAGATCCCTCTCCTGCAGGTGAGTTCAGCTGGTCTGGGCACCTGTTCTTTTCACTGAGCAGGAACAAGGGAGTGGGAGCTGAGCTGGACTGAGCCATGGGTTCAACCCCAGGAACTGTAATTCCTGTGAATACACCATGTTCTCAGTGATTCCTCTACTGGGGGCTAGCTTGAGACATGGGCTTGCCATGGAAGAGCTAGAGAAGGGACCTGTTTTGTGGGTGGGCAGATGTTGCATAGCAGCACAGCACTTCCAGATTGGACCCAACACATCTCCACTCTACTGCAAAAGTCATCAAAATTGGTGCCAGCATGTGAAGCACATGCCATGCGTCTTGGCCTTTCTTGGCGCAACAGAAAGCTTCCACAGGTGGGGTGAAAGGGGCTCTCCTGGTCTGCAGATGAGGAAGGAATGGCATGCCCCAGGAGATGTGTGGGTAGCATCCACTCACCTCAGTGAGCCTCCACTTCTGAGCCCTGCAGTGAAGGTCAAATATCCATGCTAGGTAGAAAAACACCCGCCTCTGGATCTCTACAGGCATAAAGATGTTTATGGAACCAGAGCATCATCCATATGAGGAGAGGCTGAGAGAGCTGGGACTGTTCAGCCTAGAGAAGAGAAGGCTCAGGGGGACCTTATCTATGTATATAAATACCTGATGGGAGGAGGCAATGAAGAAGAGGGAGCTGGATTCTTCTCACTAGCATCCAGTGACAGGACAACGGGCACAAATTAAAAAATAGGAAGTTAATTCCGAACACAAGCAAAAAACTTTTTTTGCTTTGAGGGTAACCAAGCACTGGCAGAGGTTGGCCAAAGTAGTTGTGGTGTTGCCATTCCTGACATACTCAAAACCTGACTGGGTACAGTCCTGGGCAACTAGCTCTGGGTGGGCTGCTCAAGCAGGCGATGTGGACCAGATGACCTCCAGAAGCCTCTTCCAACCTCAGCGAGTCTGTAATTCTGTGCATGGTACCTGTCACAGCTCCTCATCTGCCCCCCAAACTGCCTGAGATTAATGCAGCCCACAGCTTATTATTTCTTATTTTATTTATAATATAAAAAATGTTCAAGTGTTAAACAGTCGAGAGTTCTGACATTCAGACAATCCAGAGCAAACTTTGACAATCATCTTATGACAAATTAGCAGAGTTTTCTATCTGACCCCATCATGGGTGAGGAATAGAGGGTTTAGTTACTTTATTGCTAAAAGTTAAATGAAATACACTGTCAATTGTTGTATTATCTTCTCAGTCACAGCTTCACCATGCATCCAATCTACAGTATCTGAAATGCAAAGGACATGCAGAAGTAAAAATATAAAAAGAAAAAAGTCAGGCTACAATGTAAACAGGTTTGCTGCAGAGAACTGAGGAGAAAGGGGCACTTCCATGGGGGATGCTCTGCCACCTGGACACGCAGGACTGTCTCTTTGCGCCACATAGCCGATGGGCAGAGCCGCTCCAAGTCCGGAAACATGACGTCCATCATTGATTGCAAGACGTGATGGTAACAACTGTCTTTACAATATACGGCACGGTGGTACAGAAGAATCCACTCACCGGACTGCCCCACATGAGGCCCTTCCTTGCCAACGCAAGGGCAACAAGCAGGGCCAGAAGTGCTGGGGCTCCTGCCCTACCTGGGGCAGCCCAGCCAGCAGGTGCCTGGTGCGGAGTCCACGGCAAGCTGCACTGTGCTGCGCCACAGGGCTGCCCCTGGCTGTCCTCTCGGCACCGCCTGACCTGGGGCCAGGCCCAGCATGCAGGACACCACAGCCCCGGCAGCCCTACAGCATCATGGCCTGGCTGCCCTGCCACAGGAATGCCATGGCCAGAACGGCACCAGTGTCACAATGCAGCCACGGGGCCACCACGGCTGAATGGAGACTGCCCTGTGGGGCCACCGCGCAGTGCCGTCTGCCTGCCAGGGCAGTGGCAGTGGCCTGGGCCCAGTGGTCCATCATGGGGTGTTATTTCACCACGTTCACATGGGTGTCTGCCTTGTTTGACTACAGACCTGTGCCAACCCAGCTTCAGACCCGCAGGTGAAATGGCAAAAGGCTGAGGGCTATATTGTGAGGGCTGCTGCTGCACCACTGCATTTTCTCTTCCTACCTCTGTGGCAAAAGAAACGTTATTTCTGCATTTCAGTACGGTGCTGTTGGGTTGGGGTTTTTTTTGGTTTTTCTTCCCCCCTCCTGATTTAAGTGAAAATACAAGTATTTTACAGGGCAAGACAGATCCCCATAGACATGATAATGGAAATGCTCCCACTCATGCCCTTGATGTGTGTTCAAACAATACCTTAAAGAATAAGATCATTAACAGCAGGGTACGGGGCAAAGTGGTGAGGCTGTTTTCTTCCGACGGAAGAGCGCCCTTGTGACAGGTTGTCTCCCAAACAAAAATCTATGATCTTAGAAATGCTACTGAAACAGAATCCTCGGCATGAATCCCAGCACTAGCATACAGCAAAAGGCACCACGATAGTTTTGTTTTCTATTTTTAAGTAGTCAAAAATTGGCCCACTTTTTTTTTAACTTTATTGTTTGTTTTCTTTTCTTCTCTTTTTTTTTTTTTAATTTTTTTTTTCTTGGAAGCTGTAAATCAAGACATTACATATAAATAGAGATTCCCTATAAAAAAGTCATTGTCGTTAGCTATTATAAGACAACTTTGCTAAAATGAAAATAAAACATTTTATTTGTTATATTTTTTCCCTCTTTTATATAAAATAAAAATATTTATTTTTGTTTTGTTTTCTCTTGCCTCCCTCCTCGGCCTCCTCCATGCGGGTTACGTCTACGGGTGCGCGAGTCTGGGAGGCGCCTAGAGAGGGTCTGGGTCCGGTTTGGGCATCATGTGCGCCAGGCTGCTGCGCCCGCTCTCCCCATGCACGCTGTGCCGGCTGCAGGGGTAGTGAGTCCGGCTGTCGCCTGGCCGGTGGAGTGGGGGCGACTCTGTGTGCGCCCCCTCATTGTTCTGAGTGCTTAGGAAGGGGGTGCTTTCGGCCACCAGCTCCTCATCAGATTCGCTGTAAGAGGCGCTGCTCAAGGAGAAGGAGTCCCGGACGGCTCTGGCTCTGTGAGGGATGTGCCCGTTCAGTTTGGATTTTTTCCACCGCCTGTTGCTGCTGGCTGTTTTCTTTGGCTGCTCTAGCACTGTGACGTACTCCTGTGTCGTCTCGTACTCATCGTCCTCTGTGATGCGGAAGGGGCTGGAGGGCAGGCTCCCCATGCTGTCATTTAGGTAGGTCTTCCTTTGGTGGTAGCTGTCGTACCTCTGCGTGTCCTGAAAGGGCAGCTGGTACCGCCGCAGGAGGGGCTGCTGTTCCTCCACACGGAAGCTGATGGGGGCCGCCGGCGGCAGGGAGACAGCATGCGCCGAGTTGGGGGATGTGATTTCAAAGGTGGGCACCTGTGTGGCCATCGAGTAGTGGAAGTCGACAGGCGACAGGCGTGCTGGTGTGGTCAGGGCTGACACGTACCTGTAAAAAGCAACACTTCCATTTGGACACTGAACCACCCCAAAACCCTCCAGCTGCACACTTGCTCTGCCCAACACCCGGCGCAGGGACAGGTGAGGCCTCTGGTGCACCTGGTCCTGGAGCTCAGCACCTCCTGGGGGACCAGATGGAGGGACCCTGCACTGCTGTGCTGAGGGAGGATGAGCTGCTGGCTTTGGTGGGTGCTTGGGCACCATGCACCGTGCATCCCAGGGCTGCCTTTCCCAAGGGACTTGATGTGTACTTCCTACCTTGAATCGCTGCAAACCTTGCAGCACTTCCCAGCATGCTGAGTCAAGACTTCCCTGCCTCTCATGCCCCTGCCAGCTGCTTCCTGCTCCCTCTGGAGCTGCCAGGCTTGTCTCCAAAGAAGGTCCCCAGAATGCCCTCCCCCTATTCAGGCCACAGATGGGAAAAGCCTGGGCACAGCTTCCTCTGACATAGCAAAAATCTTGTGTCACAAAAGGTCACCTGTTGCTTTCCTCTACTCTAGTGATAACATTAGTGTGGCAACTCAGGTCTGGTCTAGTCCCTCTCCAAACAGCCCGTCCTCCAGCATCGCCCCTTTCTGAGGAGCAGACTTCGTTTCCTCTCAGTAGTGCCAGTTTGTGTCTCCATCCATCTCAGGCTGCCCAGGCCCTTGGCTTGTCTAGTGCCTTTGGACCCGTGTGTCTTGTGAAGTACGAGACATCCATACAAGCTGGGTCAGCCTGCCTAAATGGACCAGGGGCAGGAATGAGAACACAGGAGCTGCTGCCTTTCTCCTCTTCCCCAATGGACAAGTCCCACTGCCTTAAAGGGTAACTGCCCAGAAGTGGCATGTGGCCACCCAGGGTTGCCCATGGCTACCCACAGAGGGCTGGAGCAAGGGTGGGGATGTGCTCCTGCACCACGAGGAGCCAGAGCCAGGAAGAGGATGCCTGTTGTTGCCTCTCACTGGCTGATGATGTCTCAACCCTGCAGTTGTGTCCCCCAGAAGGCTGGGTCATAAAGAGCCCTGTCCCAGGGCTATGCCCACATACAGCACCCCTGCTCACCAGGCCACCCAGGGCTGTGCTGAGGATGCACATCTTTTCCCTGTATACCTGAGGGCCAGACTCCACTTGAGCTGCCAGGCCACTAAGCTGCCTGGGGTGTGCTCTCAGCCAGTTTTTCTTCACCAGTTGCTGACTGCAGCCAGGTATTTTCTGCTCCTCTCATCCCTGTGCTCCAAACCTACATTGCCACCAGGTCAGCAGGGTGCAGTACTTGCTGCTGCCCCTACCGGAGTGGCCTCCTGCAGTGGTGGCTTCCTCTGGTAGGGCCAGAGCTGGAGTTTTCCCAGTGCTACCACAGGACTACTGCTCTAGGGTCGGGTAGAGGCAAACATTTCTATGGCACAGAGGGCACAGTTCGGCTCTGCTGTGCCAGGGTAGCACCAAGCAGTGGGGTCTGACCTCTCACTGTGCGGTGAGTCCCGCAGAGAATCCACCGAGTCACGATACTGTGTCATGGGCCTCCGCGAGTCCTCGATGCAGAAGGCAGCCCCACGGCGAGCCCGTGCCTCCACACACGCAGGGCTGTTGCATTTACTGGTTCCCACTGAGGACAGCATTATCCCAGACTGGGAATCTGAAGTCAGACTCTCTGTCCGCTCCAAGCTCCAGGTGTGGCTTTCATGTCTGTGGACCAAACCCCATATGGACAGTGAGCAGGGAATCCCCACCAAAGTCTTCTCCAAAGAGCTGCATGCTGGCACAGCTCACACGCTGCTCTGCGATGGTGTCCCCTTTCTCCCTCTCACTAAGATATATCTGGCCAGGGATGACCAGCTTCCCAGCCTTGCCTTTGATTTGCCTTTCTTTGCTGTTTCTTGGATAGAGGGTACTGCTGGCAGACCAGTGCATACCGGCTATTTGTCACCCCACTGCCTGATGGCTGGGGACAGGACGGGACAGCCTCTGGAGGGAGGCCAAGGCAGTTCTGCTTTGTGCCTGCAAAGCGTTCTGGGTGTGGAGCAATGCACTGGTCATGCCAGGGCAAGGCTGCGAAGGATCTTACAATGTGCCATCTGCATTGCCAAGTGACAGCCCTTTCAGAAATGCTACTAGAAAGGAGTCAGACACCCCCGCCCCCCTCAAACTTACTTTGTCATCAGCAGAGAAAAGCATACCAAAGGTAGACCTAGGTATTCGGTTTTCACTGGTTTATAAAATATTTTGGCAACAAAGCACTTTCAAGATGCTAGACAAAACTACAGTACATTGGCTAGACCTTGCTGAGCACTTGTTTTGGTGCAAAGAAGAAACCCCGCAAGGAGTCAGAGGAGGGATGCATGGGGCCACGCACACACAGCCACCAGGCTGACCACTCTCCATAGCAGAAACATGCGATCCATCAGAGCAACAGCTCTGAACTCCCAAACCGCACCAGACGGAGCTGTCCTGGCAGAGGATTTTGGGTGGGGGTTTGCAGAGGAGACCAGCCTCATTAAGACTTCCCAAGAACTTGCTAATTATTGATGGCTCCAGTCACATGCTCAGCTGCAACCACCACGCTCATTTATAACTTCAAACAGCACACTTGTTAGAGGCACTGATCGAGCAAAATGGAGCCTGATCATGCCAGTAGCTTGCCTCTGGCTTGGCTTCAAGAAACACCTGCTTGCTGCACTTGACTCAGGAAGATTAGGTGGCAGGTGGCCAGGACCAGAGGCTATGTAAGGTAAGTGCCTCCCCACAGCTGTCATGTGTGAACATTGCCCTCCAGACACACCTTTGCATTTTCAGGAGGTGCCCAGAGATGGCCCCAGGGTCCCAGGACTTTGAAGTGAGCACAGAAGGCCAGCAAGGTGCAGCTCTGTGGGCACTGCAGCCTCTGTGAGCCCGGCTCAAGCTTGCACACACCTAGCCAGGGTTGGGCTGCAGTGTACAATTTCAAAAAAGCCTGGAAAGCACACCATACAGCTCACCAGGGGTAGGATTTCCTTGGACAGAGGCAGTCATTTCCATCCCCACAAGTCATTCCTGGCTCCCTCTCTACTTGCTGGAAGTCTAGCCAGAGGAGCTGAGGGAGGAATTCACCTGAAAGCCCAAGTTCAGTATCTGCAGCTGATCTGACGCACTGTACACCGAGAGCACGTGCTCATCCCTGGTGAATGCCTGAACCCTGAAGAAACCTGCCAGGAACCGTCTTTGAGCTTTAGCTGAAAGGATTCATTGCTTCCTAGATGAATGGAGACAAACACGTCGGGCTGGTGGGGTAAAGAATCCAGGATGCCTTTTGCTTTCAATGATGTCAATTTTGATGTCAATGCAATGTGATCCCTACGCCACTACAGGCTGTAGGTATGGCCCCGGCACCTCTCAGGCACTTTTCAAAGGCAAGTGCTCGCCTAGGGAAACCCCGTTACTGGAAAAAGCACAAGAGGAAGAACCTGAACATCCAAACTCAGAACAGCACTGGACTTTCTCTATAGCATTTGAAGGATTTTTCTGGACATCATAAAAATAGGAAAGCTCCATCACGAATTTAAATGCTCTCAAAAACCATGAGAACTTCAGCTGCCGAGCCATGCTGCTCTTCCCCTTGATGGCTACTTTGAAATGTAAAAAACAACTGTGCCTCATCCTGTGTAGTCAGAATCATTGGTACTTTCCTGCCAGCCCCAGTTTTCCTGAGAGCTTCAGAAGGAAACAGTGAAAGATGTGCCACTGCCTCAGGGGCTGAGATTCTAATGCAACTTTGTGGACTCTGATAGATTTCACAGGAGTGTTTTTTCTGGTGAAAAACTGTGGCTCCCAAGTCAGACCCTAACTTTGAGGAACTGGTCAAAACATTTTGTGGTATTTTGCATACTTCGCCTTCCATGGGGCAAATACATTCTAAATATATCATACGTGAAACAAATAACCTGTTTACTTAATGAATTATTGCAGGTGTCCAGTGCAGTTGCAAACACCACTTGCAAAACCTTTCCTAGATAAATCCTCCCACTTGTGTCTGTGCAAAGCACAAAAGCACAACTTCTCTTCCTAGTTTCTAGCTATGTCAGCACTACATGTTCCTGCTGGCACCTTGCTGCAGGTCAAGGATCACACCTTTCCACACCTCTCGCTAACTGGCTGTGACAGCAAAGACCCATGGTGTTGATGTGGGCTGTATGTCAGTGTAGTGCCAAACAAAGTAAAAATAGAAAGGGAGGTGAAAGGAAAACCTTTTACTGGTTTTGAATCTCACAGTGTCCTAAGGGAAACAGCTGGAGAAAGTTCAGGGTAAAATGGTATACATCACCTCTGGCTGGATGTTGGAGTGGCTGTGGAGCAGTGATGAGATGGGGAGCAGGAGTGACTTCCCGAAAAGGTTGTCTCTGTTTCCCTTCGGATGACATGTTCGGTGGCAGAAACATTCTTAGAAATATACTGCAAAATATGAACCATCACACAGATCAGTCACCAGCTTGCCAACTCCGCCACAGCCAGATTTGGCTGGCTTGATTATTTCTGGTGAAACGAGACGAGGACTGAGTGAACGTGGCAGCTCTGTGCCCCGCGGGAAGAGACAAGGAGGCTGGAGGCTCTTCCCTGCCCCTGCACTATGAATACTGGAAAAGAGCCGTGGCAGAGGGACTGCAGAAGGGTATTCTTCATGCCAGGGGGTTCCCTAGAGGACAGTGGTACCACATGTAGCTATTGCACAGAAACACATCTCTGCTCACAGGAGGTTATACACCCAACATAGTCCTAGCAGTTGTTTTTATATATATATATATATAAAAACATATATTTTTTATTATTTATTTTTATATATATTATTTAATATATAAATATTTTAAAAAAAATAAAAAGACAACGACATGAGATCTGCCAGAGATACGGGTCCTACAGAAACACCAGGTATAATCCAAAAACGTATGCTGAGATATTCCTTCATCTGACAACAAGCACTGCTTTTCACAGGGGCGCTACGCTCTCAGGGGAGTCAGTACTTTGGGGCCAGAGGGTTGTGGTTCTTTGAAATTCCCCTTCCCTTTTCCTTCACTGCTGGGATTCAACCTAACTCAATTTCAACATCCAAAGGGTGACCCAGAAGACCTTTGTAACTGATTCACTGCACTCATTTCCAGCAGTATATCTTCTTGTTTGGCTCTGCCTTCCCCCTCCCTTTTTCTGACCCCTTTCAATGCCTTGGTCTAGCGAGGCACTTAAGCAGATTGACAGCCCTATTGAGTTCATGGAGTTTGACGGGAAACTCATGTGACTGAAGTCACGAGAGTGGCTGAACCGTTTTTCTGGATCCAGTCCTAAATTCTTAAGATTGTTCCCATTGGCACAGCACTGGCACCCCACCAGCACATCCCATCTTCTCCAGGATGCAACTCTTGGTACGGGCAGGTGGGCTAACGTGGTGCTGATGCCATTGCCATGACGTGCTTCAGCAAGTCACAGTCACCGTGGTGGCTCTGGCCACTGCCACACCGATCACATTTGTCATGCTGCAAACTGGGGCTTGACGGATAGCTTAATAAACAGAAAACAGCAGGAACATCTCTCTTAGAGGAAAATGGGATCACACTTGCTTCATCAAAACAAGCCTGTCCCAAACGCTCTAATCTCATCCCGTACTTCAAAGTCAAATCACATTTCCCTTCAGATGTTGGTTTTGGAAACATTTCTATGCAGAATCTAATCTTTTTTTTTTCCAAGTTTGTCAGTGTTTTGCTCCTCATGCACAGGCTCACAGATCAGCAAATGTACACATCCACATCACATCCCTGGCAGAAAATAGGCACTCAGTAACATGCAGGGAGGTGGAGACAAAAGGTCTTACATCAGCCATTTGGATTTCCTCAGGATCCAAACGTGGATGGCTTGGCCCATTCGCAAGGCTTCTGTTCTGATGGGCAGGGCACATGTTTTGCCGTAAATGGTTATGCATTTGTTTTCTTTGTTTCCTTTAAAAAAGAAAGGGAAAAAATCTCTTAGGAAGACTAATCTCATGGGGGTCTCTGCCCCCAGAGGCACCTGGAGGACACAGACAATGGAGAGGGCAAATCTCAGACGCACTTGATGTTTCAATGGTGTTTGTGGAAAGCTGCAAACAGGAAGAAACAAGGCATTCAACATTTGCCACCTTCTGCTGGTTCTTCAAAAAACTGTGAGCATTCCTCACCAAGGGCAATTTGGGAAGCAGGCTCCAGGATCCCCCTTTGCAAGACAGGGTCCAGCAAAGGCAGGGGAGCCAGGGGCACCATGGTACTGGGAGTGGAGGAGAATAGTGGGGAGAAGGAAAAGGGGAAGCAGGTCCTGGGTTGGCTTTGGTGGCAAGGCACTTGACTTGTCCTGCATTAATCACAAAGTGGCAAAGCCCACTTGTGCTCCTGGCAGGGCATCTACTCCACAAGACCCACCATGTCCCAGGAGCACCCTGAACTGAGGTGGGGTGCAGGCTAAGAAGGGAAAAAGGTGCTGCCCAGGCAGGAAAGGCTGACCATGAAAGAGGTCCCCAAGCCTCTTGTTCCATCAGGATTGCTCCAAAAGTCTCTGAAATGTACATAGCTGAGCCCACATCTCCTGCACAACAGTCCAGTGTGCTTCTGCTGTCAGGAGATGAGCTGCTGGCTTGGGAGCCAGCTCTTCCCAGCATCACCTGGGCGGGTGAAATGATGCTGATTCAGGGGATGAGCAAATGGTCCCAGGAAAACACCCTGCTCAGGCACAGCCTGGTAGATGGCTCACTACCCTTTTTCATCAGACTTTTCTGGGAATACCACAGTGCAGCATCTCCTTAAAACAGCATTTGAGTGAAAAGCATAAAAGCATGAACGCTACCACGCAGTAATGTCTGGCCAGTTACTGTCTGTTAAGCACCCATACTCACTTGGTTTTACAGTAAGCTACCACACAGACGATGCCCACCACAAGCAAGGCAACACAGATTCCTGTGATGGTTAAAACTCTCTTCTGGTAGAGCTCTTCCGCTTCTGCAAATGGAGAGAAAGAAACCAGTTACAAATGGACTCCAGCACCAGGGATGCATCTGGCTGCACAAGAAACAGCACTGTGTGTGGATAAGATGGAGAAGAGTGCTCGGTCAGACCTCCTACCAATCCACTGCCCACCTCTAATAGCTGACCCAAACCTGAGACAAGCCGGACCAATCTTACTTGCCCCTCAAGAGACCTTCACTCCTTTTGTCTCACTGCATCTTTGCCCTCTCTTGCTTAGTAGCTCACCCCTTCTGCACTCAAACATACCTCTCACATTCTGTTCTTTTCCCACAGCAAAACTCGGTGACTAATCCCCAAAAGCCCCGTGGCTCCGCTCCTCTCCAGCAGATTCCCCCTTCTTGGCAACCTAGCAGCCTACCAAAGAAGTCCCTGAGCACCCCCCACTCACCACATACACGCATGCCCTGTGATGCTCTCATCAGGCTCTCTGCCCTGAAGGACTCAGAATGCCTTTTCCTTGCAGCGGCTGCATGCCCTGGAGCTTGGCGGTGTGCTAGAAACCACCAAGCAACAGGCCCCAAAGCATGTAGGTGCTGAAGGGGACATCCTAAAAGAGTCAAAAAGCAGAATGAGGATGGAAAAGTGATAGCATGTTAGACAAAGAAAACTGAGTAGAGTAATTAAAATAGAGAAACCAATTACAATTATGGATTTTTAATGAAACCCTAGGAAGTGATTAAATTCCATAGCACCAAGTAACTCGGATGCACACACAAAAATCAAGCAGCTGCTGCTGCTTCTCTCAAATATCATCATTTGTCAGGGACTGTCTTTCAAACCAGAAAAGCATCAAAACCCAGACCATGCTGGAAGTGAGGTAATTCATTCACATTAATCAAAGCTCTAAGAAAACGCTAGGATGGCGCTGGCAGTGTGACTCAACTACCCTAGGCAGCAATCGCATGGCAAGAATGCCTCTTCCTCTGTGGCTACACCAGAGCAGATGCTCTTCTCAGCAACTCTCCACTCAGACCAGAAGAGGCAATTTCGTTCTCCAGCTGGATAACTGAGAGAAGGCTTCAGCGCACAGATACCATGAGCATTTCACTTTAGCGTCTATGAGTGATATCCTCGTGCCCCCATACTACGCATTAATGATCAAGTTATTGGGGTTTGCACCTTCTTTAATACATTAGGCAATAAAACTCATGCCATGGTTGCTGTGCTCGGCATGGTTCACCATGCCACACTAAATGCCTTGAATGGACTCTATGATATCCCCAGTGCTGCCAAACAATGAAATACAGACCAGAAGAGAAACCGGTCTGGTGCCAGAACCCCCTGGGACTAGACTTTTAGCAAAAAAGACAAGAAGGAAGCAACAAAACATTCCAGATAACTGAACATTTAGACCAACTTCAGCTTGCCATTTTAGGAGGAAAAAGCATGTTTTTTGGGGGAAAAAAGTGCTAGGAAAATCATTTATCTCTTTCTAACTTTCAAAAAAAGAATGGAGAAAGATTTGCTAAACAAGGGCTGAGAATGACAGCCCCGGCATGAAGATGCAAAACATAATCAGCAGAGCTTGCTTCATGCTTGTGCTGCAAAGCTGCAATTTAAAGACATATATTTCCATCTGTTTTGTTTGTACACTGGCCTTCGGCTTCACGAGGCGCTCAGCGTAGCAGTGAGGGTGCCGGGAAGGTAATGTCCTTCAATTCACTAGAGAGGCAGGCAGCTGAGGAGCTCCTAGATTCCGTCTTCACCATGGAGTGGGCCAGGAACAACGCATCACAGGTCTCACCTGGGCTGAAAGTTTCTACACCACAGCAGCTTCAGCAGCTGACTGCACCTCCTCAGAGCCTGAGCCTCTGTGGCCTGGGACTGCTCCCAGAGCAGGGCCAGCTGCTAGCTGATCTGCTACTCTTGTGTTTTGCTACAGTGAGCCAGGTGGAGCTGGTGTGGGGAAAGAACTTGGGGGTGAAACACCTCCTTCAGCGACATGTTTTTTCCCTTGCAGAGATGCTCTATTCTAGGCATCAGCAACCATGGCAGACAAGTTTTCTTGCTGTTGCCCACCTCTGGGACCTGGATTCCAGCTGTACAGCTCTTTCCTTCAGAGAGGAGTTTCAGAGTTTTTATTGGAATCAGGAAAACCAGCTAGGACCATATCCTGGTTACAGATGGCAACAGGCAAGAATTTTGCTACTACCCAGCAAAATCTATCTTCACAAAAATCCCCACCAAAAACAGCTGAGCAGGAGGTCAGTTTTCACCATGGACCCATCCATCAAGCCAATTTTTTTAAAGATTCTTCACCAGTTATGTTTTTTGCTACAAAGACTTTTTCCCCAACCATAGATCATCCCCTTTGAACCATGGAGCAGGGAGAAAGCGCAATGCCATCAAAACTATGCCCCTTGCTCCCTTCCCCCACCCTTTGGTTTTTTTAACCTATTTCCTACAAGACAGATTATTTTGCCCAGGGCTCAAATCACAACCCCTGTTCTGGTGATCATGTCTGTATGGGACCCTTACTCTGGCATGTCTGACTGTCCTGAGCCTTCACCTGCATTGCATGGGGAATGTTTCCATTCATCAGAAATGCAGATCTAGCCTCTCTGTCTTGACCTACAGCTCTGCTATGTGAAGCAATGAAGTGTGAGGCTGTGCGTCACTGCTGCAAAACTAAAAATTGAATCACCTGCTGATAGTAATTTAGCTTGGCTCCTAACATCTCATTAAAATTGATGCTTGATAACACAGTATCTTCATGTTGCACAAAACCATCTCAACAATGACAGAAAGAAAATAAAGGAATGCACACTACAGTTTTGTATTTGAGAAGATAAGATCCTGGAGCAAGACTTTTCCATTTGTGTCTCTATACTCTACAAACACCACGTCTTCATCAGCAGCATCGTCACTCTACAGCATCAAACACTATGAACAAACCATGTGGTGCCACATAATGCCGACAGAATCACAGTCCAGCCATGGGTGTCACAGCAACGCATGAAAGTGAAAGACGAATGACAGAGTAGAGACGACTGCAGACTGGGAACACGATGTGTGCGGTTCTGTGATGACATTGAGAATGGACGAGGAAAAGGACAAAAGGTCAACAAAAAAGGGATGTCAAAAATCCTTATATTTAAAGTTTATTTAAGTGTATTAGCATTAGCAGCACCACTTTCTCTGAAACATCTGACCACAAAATGCACGTTTTCTGCAGCAGGGATGAATACTGGAGAACACACACCAATCCTGGTGGATCAGACATGCAAAAGCCAGATGAGACAAGTTTCTCCAGCTTCAGCTAGTGCATGTCCCTCCACCTCAGGGACCCAAGAAGACAATTTAGGATCCAGAAATGAAGATTGGTGTCCCCATACCTCTAAAGAGGTGGAACTGAAGTGTCTATATGTGAGGATCTGCTCTGACTGACATTGCCAATTCAATGTTTTTAAGTTAACTCACAGGAAACTTAGCCTCAAAGATTTGCTTTCCCAGGTTCTTACTCAAGAAATACTTGATATATTTCTAAAAACAGACTGAGGAGAATGGCAGAAAAATAATATGATTGTGAGCAACTGGGCAGGAGCAGGTAATTGGCCAAAAGGCATATCTTTAAAACCATTTAAGTTCCTGCAGTGTTTTTCCAAACTTCAGCTTGCCATCATGATGCTCAGCATTACACCCTCCACTCTCACGGGAGAGTACTGCCTTTCCTGGGCTCACTGCTTTATAGACTAACTCATCTCATGCCACCTTTCTTGGAACGATTTCCTCCTGCTAAAGAACGAAAATAAGCTGCTAACCTTTGGGAGGAGGAATGGCAAAGCTTGTCCTGACCCTTTGTAGGATCCAGTGGAGGTTAATGCGTCCACTATGGTAGTTTCTATAAAAGCCCCTGATCTTCCTAAAACTTGCCTTTCTGTTCCTGGAATGTCTGCTCATTCCCCAGTGGTGCCTGCTGGCAGCCTTTCGGATGGACACAAACTCCAGCTTTTCAGTTAAATACACAAAAGCATGTTGAATGAGGAGATGTATGGCAATTGTACCATCCCACTCATGCCACACACACCAGGCTACTGCTTGAAACAAAGAAAAAAGTGCTGCTAAAAACACACGTGCATTTTTATAGGTTTACATTTAGATTCTGTATTTTGCTTTGTTGTTGGTTTTTGGTTTTGGTGTTGGTTTTCTTTTTTTCAATCGAAACATCTATCTTGGTGCCAGGGAAGAGAACAGAACAGTTGATTTTTTAATCATCCCATTAAAGCCATAAATATGTGGGCAGCTCTTAATGGCTTCTGATTAATAAATGAATGGTTGTTCCATACCCTTTAATTCAAATCCAAGATGCTCTGCCAATGCAGAAAGAAGACAAGGAAGAGAAAGAGAAAGAGAAAAAGAAAAACAGGTCTGTCAGAGAACTCTAATATATAAACACACACACTGTGCAGTTACAGCAGGTTAGCTTTTCTGTAGGCTCAGCAGCAGTTACACAGAAGACAGTGTATGCTTCAGAGCATTTCAAATTCCCACCAGAGCTCATATCTTATGTAAAGAAAGACCCAAACAAATTGCAGTGGAAGTTAATTATGAATTCTTTTAGTTAATTATGAATTCTTTTGAGATGAGCTATGTTTGTTAGTACCTGATATGGAATTCACAGTTTAGGCTGGGGGTGGGGGTGGGGGAAGAA
This sequence comes from Falco biarmicus, assembly GCF_023638135.1. NCBI lineage: Eukaryota > Metazoa > Chordata > Aves > Falconiformes > Falconidae > Falco > Falco biarmicus. Next base: position 45,155,184 of record NC_079295.1, on the reverse strand, counting down.
AGGCAAAAAAATGTACACTTGTTCTGAAACAACTCCTAACAGGTCAAAACACATAGTGGCTGCATGAACCTGGTAAAAAACATTCATTCACTTTCTATAGGCAAAATATGCCCTGCATGGTTCCACACGCCCCTCTCTGCCCGGGGGCCTGTGCACCAAAGAAGTGTGCTGGGCAGACAGATATGTGGGCCTGCCAGCACGATTCTGCTGCCCATGACCTCAAGTCTGGTCTTGGATGCACAGCGTCATCTGGCAGCACTGCCTGTAAATCACCTGACAGCATGTCAATCGTGTGAGCACTGCTCTTGGCAGTACGGATCTGCAGCTGAACCACAGATACTGCAAGTGATTAGTTGCCTGGGTGAGGCAATGAATCCCTTGCAGATTTAAGAGTGCAAATTGCACTGGAAGTTTCCCTCAAGTCTCTGATCTTCACATTTCACTTCTACTGTGGTTCTGCATTGTTTTAGAAACAACAAGCATGCTGAAAAAAGCACAGATTGGAGCATCTGCTTTCAGATTCACATTCATTACAAGTAAGATTGCAATTCATCTTGCAGAGATAACACTAAGCAAAGGAGTTTGCCTAATGAATCAACAGCACAGTTATCCATAACAGGTACCCTCAGTTTTAGTAATTTTCCTGGTACCGGCCTCACCTGAAGATAGTTTTTCTTACAAAAACATTAAAGTACTCCATACTTACCACTGTGCACAAAAGTGAGCTCTGCTGTTCCCAATCATGATACACACAAGATTATTTGCAGCTTGGAGGGGTCCAGATTTATGTACTACATTTTCCATAGGAACTGCTTTTTGCTGCACAGAAATATTTGCTTTCTTTTGCAATGCTGTTCAAAATTTAGGTGGTGGGAAATTAGCACTAATTATTACGAAACATGTAAACATGTTTTCTAAAGCAGGTTCTTCTCTTCAAATCAATGCTGACATTTGGGCTTTTTTTGGGGGGACGGGGTTTGGGTAGGGTTGGGTTGTTTTAAATTTGGTATAATTTAAAGGTCACAAAACCTGGCTGCTCTCTGCTTCACTTCTCACAGTTGTGCAAAAGGAACAGCAAACTCTACCGTGTGTTTCACAGTCGTTTTGTACAAGCTGCAGTGACAGACACAATGTGGTGAGCAGCAGAGAACTGGATGGAATCCATTTGTCCTAAACCTCTCAGTTATCACATCTAGCCTTGACCTATTCCTAAGGAACATTACAATTACACACACAGTTTCACCTGACACTATGATAAATGCATGCAGAGATACATTAAATGTCATCTATATATCTACGCTATTGATCCATCTGATAGCTGTATACTGCCTGTAGGGCCACATTTCCTCCCTGTTCCAGGACGATTTGCTGCAACAAGTGCAGCTACAAATGGGTGCAATTCAAAACTTTGCCCCTGCCCCCCCCTTCCTCAGAAATGCCTGTGCAAACGGAGGTGGTGGGCAGGACCTGAGGAACTTCCCACTGTCCCTCTCACATCAGAACTGCAGTTTCTTTTGGCTCCCCAGCCCCACGGAGCAGATACAGCCAGCTGGCTCATTGGATCTTAGCTACAGGTTTCTTCAGCAGGAGACAAACCATGCAACCGTGTAGCAGCTGGAATGTATGTGCCTGCTGCTACCTACAAACCCACTGGTAGCTTTGCAGATAGAGGAAGCCCTGCCCCAGCCTATACTCCTGCATCTGATGTCCATGGCTACTCAACAACCCTCTATCATCATTTCAGGCTACAGAAATTGCTTTGGTATCACCTGTAACTGAACTCTCCCCCTGCTCAGGAGTTGTTCCCAGTCTGGGCAGGTGTTGCCTTCTGTGCTGGGACACTGAAGGAGAAGACACTTCAAGAATAGGCTGGGATTTGGAGGGTTTGTCTCTAAAGAACAAACTGTTCAAAACTATTCACATGTTACAATCTAGAGGCTACTGAGATGACCCCAGCTCCACGGAAAATGTTGCTTCAAAATGTAATCATTCTGCATTCAGCAGAGGGGTATCATCTTCACAAACATGGCTTACCACATAGTGTGTGCCTATTTTATATCAATAATATACCACTTGCTGTAGCAGCCATGTTTGAGAAATCAAAATTTCTCCTAGACACAACAACTTATTTTAGTCTGGAGCAAAAGATATTCCTGACTGCATACCATGTTTGAAAGTCTCCTTTGCTTTTTTAAGAGGTTGATAAGGAAAAGTAATACATCTTTAAAAGCTTTGAGTTATATTTGCTGCTAGGTGGAGAAGATGCTTAGCATGACATGTAGCACCTGCACTGTGTCCTGCCACAGCTAAGTCAACCTGCATTTTACCCTCCTCGTTAGACTGGCAGTCTGGCAGACTCGGCTTCTGAGGATGCCTAGAAACCCTTGGGCAACAGCCTCCTCTGTGGCCACTAATCATACAGAGGGAGGCATCAGATCCAGGTAAGTCCTCCAGCTCCTCCAGACAGTGATTCACTCCGTGCTGACAGCAGTGCTTACAATGGGGTGTACTGCACCCCAGGCTTGTGGCAGAGCGACCCTTTGGGGTAGCTAACATTACATGGATGAATCCCATCTGCAGAGACAAAATGATACATGCCAGGAGCGCTGACGGAGCACAGTAGCACTCTCCAGCTCCCATAGGACAAGCTCCTCTGGAAGCAATATAGCCAAAGGCTACCATGCAAATAAATTACAGGTAGCTTTAGGCTGAGAAAACGGGTGTATTATTTTTCTCACACCATCAGTCTTCTGTCTGAACTCCACACGTGCTTCCTAGTCATGGCAAGGAGCTAGGGCTGAGCACCCTGAACTGCTGTGAGACTCCCCAGACTACCTGAAGTGGGGACATGTTTTTTGGAAGATCTCATTCCAAATGCGCCTGCTGAACCTTTCTGAAAATGTTGGACTTAAGATAGAACCCATTCTTCCCAGTGCAGCCATCAGGGTTAAGGAAACAGTATCTATTGGCCTCTTTAAGGCATTACTTTGCAGTATTTATGTTATTTTTTCACCTAAAAGCTAAGCTAGGCTTTTCTGTTTTGATCCTAAAGGAGGCTGGACCAGCAGCTTGGAAATGTTCAAATACCTAACTACAGTATGTATGGCAGAAGGCTGTCCAACAGAGAAAGGCAGCAAGCATGGGAGAGCTGAGGAAGGGGAAAAGTGAAGAAGTATGAAAAAGATAACAAAAATGTTTAATTTTCACACTCTTCATCTCAGCTGAAGCACATCTACAGGGAATTCAGGTTGAATGCCATCACCCAGATTGGTACCACTCAGCTGTTCAAAGCAGGGCTTGCTGAAGAGTCGAGTGATAGATGGACCTTACACTCAAGTCCCCCGAAGGCTGGCATTCAGCTGATGTGGACTGAAAGAAAAAATTCAGTTGGACTTAGGTGCTACCAGTAGGGTGGGCACTCTGTGGACCCACTGTCTGTCAAATTTTGTGGTGGACTTTTTTCTGATCATTGGACAGAAGACAAAATGTTACACTTATTTGATCTGCAGTGACTTTGTGACCATGTTTCTCTCTATAATGTGTTTTACCTGTTTTAAAAGATGAACAGACAAAACCATCTTATCTAAAATATCCTTATAGGAGGAACATCTCCAGACAAAATGGCTCTCACTGAACTGTAGATTTATAGGATGATTAAGAAGGATAAAAGACTTCAGCAAACAGCGGTGAAAACTGGTTCTGTGGTCAGGTGGACTTCAGGCTGCCCAAGAACGTCATTAAGATGTTTCACTACTGCATGCATTATTGCCCCCAGGCACAGATGGTAACCCTAGAGGGCTACCTGGGTCACTCACAGAGCACACTCCAGTGCATGAGACAAAGTGGAGGATTAACATCTGAGGACCAGTAAGACAGACTGTTGGTAATAAATTATATATCCGGGCTTCCCCCAGGGGGTACAGGGAGCAATGCAAGACAGTCCGGTGATGCTGGGGACAGAGAACCCTGTGCTGGTGCTACGGGCTGGGCAGTTTCCAAGTGGGATCTCCAAGTACAGAGTCTGCAAACTTTCAATAAGCTGCACAGCTATTTCGCTTCTCCAGTACTGTATCAATAAAAATAATTTGTTAGGCCTCAAGAGTCCAGATACATAACGATCGAGAATTAGCAAGTTGCTGTGGATTAGCGTGCAATTTAAGAGATCCCAAAGGGTAACCTGTACTGCTGTCCAGGGGAGAGGAATAACCCTGTTATGATAAACCACAAAAGCCCTGTAATTACCCAGCCACACCACAGCATAGTCATCACCCTGTAATTAAGTGGTCAGTGGTTATTGTGCCATTGAAAGGAAGCTGCAGAATATCTCTGTGGAATTTAAAATGTTGCTAAGCGTTGGTTTAGGATTCAGATGGGTAAGAGGTGGAGGAGGGAACAGAAAAATAGGTAAGAAATAGTATTCTTGCACTTATCATTTTCATATCGCAATCAACAGGTAGAAAACTACTGCTGAATTGAAGTGAACAGAGAAGCTGAAATTCAGATCTAGGCCTTTCCAGAAGAGCTTGAAGTGGTACCTTTGTCCTTCTGCCCACAGGGACACTGCACCTTGGTGTGAGGAGCAAGCGTCCAGAAACCAGCTGTCAGAAAGGTCACTTTTACATGTCAGATGAACAACATTCCTCTGGCTGCAGCCTGGTGACTTCAGAATGAACGGGACCATCCCTCAGAAAAATGAGAAGGCTCTCACCCAGTGAGCCTGCACCACTCTGCTTCCACGGCGGTTTAGTCAGCAGGGATGGAGCCAGTTCGCATGCCACTGTGGGAACATGCAATTCTGTTTCCAGCCCAGAGAGCCTGATGCAGACACTGCAAATAGAAATGTTTATGCTTTTCTGGCTGGAAAGGCTCTATGAAAGCAATTTCCTTGGCAAGAATGACTGATAGGAAGACCCAGACATCCGATCTGCAGGAAATGTGTTATGATAGGGCAGGAATCATGTTGATGAGATCATTACATAGATCACACCCAGTGATGGTGTGGTGGATGCTTAAGAACAGATGGTGGTTCTCATCTCTAGAAATACCCATATTCATCATCTATTGTTGTAAGGAATCTATAATGCCTATGCCAGGGAAATGTCCTGCCACACGGCAAATCGATCAGGAGCCAGACCCATCACACCAAACGTTGATGGCTACAGTCAGGGAGTCCTGGGAGACATATCAAGCAGGGAAGTCAGGATACACTTTCATATCAGCGCCCACTGCAAGCAGAGTTGACCAGATAGTCTGTGACTGCAAGACTGATTTCTCAGCTCAAGCCCTTCTCCATTGTGTTTCCAGATCACTACACTGAGTACATGCAAAAAGAGCAAGTGCCTTCCTCCCCTTCAGAAAAAGGATTTGATGCCTGAATCTTAGGGGACCCCAAAGTTGAAGAGAAAACCTGCTCTCCCCAATGGACAGCAGAAAATGCTACTCTGTGCTTCCAAGGCAGACCAGTAGGAAGACTCCAACTATGAATTAAAAGTCAATCTGTAAAGAAACCAAGAATGAAATATGGGGTAAAAATGGAGAATATGCTAGATTACATTGTATATGAATGTCAGCTCTATTCCAGGATTTTTACAGGCAGGCTACAGACTTCAACTAAAGTTAGGTCATGAAGTAGAAAATGAAAATGTTTCACTAACAAGAAGATGAATGGTATGGTATTTTCCTCTGGATCAGTGACAATTATTTTGGGTGATGAATAAATAGCAAAGTTAAGATGAAATTTCAGATTCCACAGTCAAGAGACAAGCATAAACACAAAAAATCATCCCAAATTTCTAAATTGTTCCATAAACTGCAAGTGAAAGGATCCAAATGTACCGACTTAGGCAAGGTATAAACGTTCTCACTCACAATGTTTAACTTTTAGTATCTTGGCCCCACCAGAAGTGAAATAGCTGCCAACATGTTTTACAAAACCTTTACAATCAGCCAGTCCAAAGACTGGCAAATTACTTGAAACTTCCAGCAGGGCTTTACAAAGACCAGAAAAGTTTCTTGTAGGAGAGAGAAGACAGAGCTAGATTGTGATCTGATGTAGAAGAGCAGCTATGAAATACAGGTGCCAGAACAGCTTTTTTTTTAAAAAGACTTTCTTAAGAGGAAGGATGATTTTGGACATGCTTTTGTCTTCTGCAAAGAGCTGCAAGCCATCATTGTGTCTTTGAAGCTGGACCCAGGAGACAGCTGTCAACTGGGTGAGTCTCCAGTACCACCCAGAAGCTCTCGTACTAGAAAGACTTCCTGACTCTTTTGTGATATTGCTGAATTTTTACCCATGTGTACCAGTAGAGATGAAGATCTGATGGCAAAAGCTAAATGCTCCCAGGATACTAATGCTATGGATTAATTCAGGCTGTGCATCAACTGTTTGATGTGTTAAAATTCTGTTCTCACTAGTGCATGGACAGCCATGCAGAGACACCTGTGATCTGTGACTCTTCAGGTACTACCTGTACCAGGGTCCTGGGGCAGCCATCCAACAGCTAAACCTCTGAGTTTGTACTCATCACCCTCAGCACCTTGGAGAATGAGACATCTCATCCTTGTGGCAGCACTGGAGCTCAATTTGACAAATGCTTCCTCTTTGGTTGCCAAAACTTGGGTGACTATGAAGGAAGCCTGGGGTATGAATTTGGACTCAGACCTCTAACACAAATTTCTAAAAGCCCACTGAAAAAAAATAATGAGTGTCTGGCTGCACTATTGCTGCAAAGCAGGGAGCAGGGAGGATAGGGGTCAGAAGACAAGCTCATGATGTGAGCTCAGATTTCCAGTATGGCTGGTTACTCCTTGCCTGCACATCACAACCCCCATGGCCAGGATCGGGGAGGATTCCTGCTTTAGATCATATTTTGGAGTTAGGATCTCCCCGCCCTCTGGTTTCATTGGAGTTATATCATAACTGCAAGATCTAACTCCTGGAACTAGTGGACAAGATGACTTTACCATCATATGTACAATGCAGTATATATATTAATTATATCTGCAATGGCAATTGTATGGAGACATAGAAATATGAAGACCTTGATGTGAAAAAAAATTTAGTAGGATGATTTAATGACTCATCACCCATGGAAATAATCCTTTATATTCTCACCTGCCAGGACATTCCCGTTTTATATAGTAATTGCAGACAATCACGGTCCCCTCTGTTCACTGCCATTAATTCTCCTTCAGTTTAAATTAAAACTGCTTTAAATGTTTCTTTAACGTGCCTCAGTTATATTGCACAGCCTCTGTAAGGCTTTCCTCTTGCAGGTTAGTTAAACCCTAGACGACATGATCCACTAACCTTGACCCATCAGCCAATTCCTTATGCGTGGATGAAGGCGTGTGCAGAGACCAACTGAGATCAGTGAAATACTGTACAGACACAAGGGATCTAACCAGGCTTAAGTCTGGACATCTTTTTCTTCTCAGATATGTACCTTTCAACTATTATAATCTTAGTGAATGCACAATTGTTTGCTCTGACATCTCTCCTTCCTTCTTCTGGTAGGTTTTCTGTTCTGATGAATGTGGGAGAGGCATCTGTCATATTGCCCTAAACTCACCTAGGATAAACAGGCTAAAGCTTTTAAGTTTTCTTTGCCCATACTTACTGGAGGTGGGATTACTGTGTGTCAGTGTCTCAAAGGCTCTCATCTGTGTTGCTGCCATTTAGCCGGTTATCATCTGTCTGCTGACTGGCGGTAGCCAACTATCTGCACATACCTAGCCACTGCTGTGCAAAATAAATGGGCTGCCTTAGATCTCCTTGTGGCATGAGCTTTGCTAGAAAACAGAACATGAGAGGCTTAGATGAGTGCAGGCTTAGTGTGAAGGCAGGCTCAGAGAGCCGGTGCAGTCAGGTCCAACAACCCTGCTCAGCAGTGGCACCTCGCCAGGCCAGAGCGATGCTGTCTGCACTACACATCCCTTTTCTCAGCTAAGTAGCTGTTTTAGCATGCTTCACTTCTTTTCTGCAGTATCTCAACACATTTCCCATTACATCTGTGTTAGAATGCAAGCAAAATAAAATGTAAACTCCTTATAAGCAGATAGGAACCAACCACCGAGATACTTGCTTGAATTCTGCTGTTGCAAATTCCCACCAAAAGCAAATGCTATATACAACTCCTAGCGAGCTCCTCTGTACAATCTGTTAGAAAATAGCAACAGTGTGAGCATAACAGAAAAAAAAACCCTCAAGCTTTAACATTTCCTCTTCATTTTCAAGCAGCAAGGGTATAGACCTAAAATGTCTGGAAGTAGTCCCTTGATTATATGGTTGTAACAGCAACACAGAGAGACATCACATGCAAGAAAACCTTTCTAAATAAATCTAATTTGCATCTTCATAAATGCAGTGGTCTAGCAGGTATTTTAGACAATCAAAGAAAAACAAACCTCCAGAGCTACCTGTCAAACAGACAAAGACAGTTCGGACTCCTAGAGAATGTGGCGAGTTTTACCTGAGCAAAACCTGAATGAGCATTTAAACTGGTGAGATAGGAAGCTGCTAGCAGAAGAAAGATACACAACATCTGGCATGATGCTGGGATGCTGCACCATCTCCATCTGTGCCCCAAATTTGGCAAATTATCTGCTATATCTTTTCAGAACAGCATCTTAAATTTAGTCCCCTCTGCAGGGACTCTCACTCAGCCACGGGATATACGTACTAAAAGTCATATTGCAATATTTAGTATTTATGTTAAAGTATCAGAAGGTTCTGATCTAGGCCTGAAAACCTAAAATACCCCAAATGCATTTAAAACAACACCAGTGTAGGCATCCTTATTTACTGTTTAAGTATATGTCAAGTTCTGGCAGTGTTCTCAAAACATGAATCAGGACAGAGTTATTTTATTTCCAGTGGAAATTCCTGAACCTCATTTAATCTGTTTCAGCTTTTGACCTGTCAGAACCCATATGGGATGAAGTACTGAGTGAATTACAGAGCAGCAGTAACTTCTACTGTGCCCTAATTATTGATTAAACTAGAAAGTAAGCATTTGCAGAGTCCAGATTCAAGTAAAATGCCTTTCCTATTCAGAAGAACACCAAGTTCAGTGCATGCTTTTCTGCAGTGTTGCTGTTACATGTATTACCCAACTATGACCTGAAAGTGAAAACAGCTATAAACATACATGAATCATCATCTTAGATGATTTTTATCCAAGTTCAGACAGGTAACCTGGATTGTTAAGCTGTTTTTACCTTACTATACTGCGGTTAAAGCAGAATTGAGTTAAGGAAATGTACATGTGTCAGCTTTAAAGTTGGCATTGTTCCTCTAACACATGAATAAAATTTAAACAAATCTCATTCCCATAAAAAGCAGCACTCTGCAGGCCGGGGAAAAAACACATGCCATTTACTCTTGCCATTAATGTTCTGAAAAGGCATTTTCCTGACATAAAACTCATTTTCACCCGTGTCGGTTTTGCAGCATGGCAACAATAACGTTTAAGCCAGTTGGACACCACACCATGAAGCATGCTACAAATCAGCTGCGTCAGGTGAGCATCCCACTGCTGTCTGCAGCAGGGATCCCTGATACCACAGGCTTAAAAGTGGAAAGGGAACACTTTTGCATCAGGTTAAAGATCAAAACAGAATGCTTTGTTTTGTCATTTTAAAAAGAGCTTACTTGGATGTTTTAGTCTGAAAATAAATCAATGGAGGTTTCAACTTTGGAAGGCAATTTGGAACAAAAGGCAATGTAAAAACATCAAGTTGTCCCAGGGGCCTCACAAAGCCCATTTGCTTCTTGTCTGTATACTCTGCAGAAGGGAGACTAATGGGAGGCTTGCCGGCTATTAGCACGTGCTAATGAGGCTCCTGCTACTGCCAGTTCAGGAGGAGGGCTGCTGGATTTCTTACAGAGCATGGGAGAAGGGGTACTGGCAATCAAAGAGTCATCATGGAGAGGCATTTCTCCTCTGGTTCCCTCTAATTAAAGCCTCTTTTGTGGCTCTTTTTAAAAAGCCTCTGTAAAATCACCATTTGTGGTGGTCCGCACAGCCAGCATGGAGGCAGGATGGGTCACACAGAGGGTCACCATGGGTGATGCCCTGCGCTGTAATTGCACCTCCTTTCAGGTCAGTCCTTGCCCAGACCAGGATCCCACCGATGCTGGGACACTGAATATGGACCCAGAGAAGTTACCTGCCTTGAACAAAATGAACTGGTGATATCTATAAGCGAGGCATCACTGGAGACCTAGAGACTGTAGGAACTGGAAACTAGACACTGGGAAGCATTAAGCGCAAAGGCTCTTCAGACTGTGTCCCAGCATCAGTGGGATATTTACACCTACTGAATATGAGGTTAAAGGATCAGTCACTGTTGTTAGACACAACCCCATATGCAAGGTTGTCCAGCCCCTTAGGAGAGACACGAACATCTCTGTATCGAGGAGGGATATGGTCTGAGATGCCCAGTCAGCAGATTTAGCCCATATCTGGCATGGCACTGAGGCATGGGAAGCCCTGGGACAGTGGCAGCCACCAGTGTGACCAATCTCTGGGGCTCCAGGCATGCATGTGTGCCCTGTCCAGCCTTCCTGCCAAGCTCCAGGACCTGCCTATGAACCAGCCTCCAACCATCTCACCTGAACAGCACGGATGCTTGGTTTAGCATCCTCACCTCAGGGCAAGTTTCACTACAGCCCTCCCCCATGGTTTTCTCAGTTCATACAAAGAGACTCACACACCCCCTCACAAGAGCCATGGGAAAAGGTACATCTCTTGCACTGCACGTCATAGCCCATCTTGAGACAGTAATGCTAGCAGGTAGAGCTTACCACACAGACTGTTCTCACACAGCACACCACATAACCTTGTGCCTTATTTGCATTTTGCATGAAAAGAGCAAGCAACATTACATTCAATCAGAAATGAAAGCAGAACCCATTCTAACAAATGGGGAGATGACAGGAGCCCCGATTCTCCTCTTGAACACGATCACAGCTCCTCTTAGGGCCAAGCAGAGCTGGGAGTGCACAAGACAGGAAGAGGGCTCTTGGAGAACAGAAGAACCTGCTTTAAGGACACAACACAGAGCTACAATAACCAGGGAGAGAAAGAAGTAGAAAGAGACATACTGGAGAAGCTGACCATTGCGAAATGCTGACACCGGTCTCCTGTGAATTCGATCGGACACCTACCGAAAGAAAGAAAACCAGAGAGAGAGAAACAAGATAGCAAAATGACACCCAAACAGACTGAACTGAGGCCCCTTCTGATCCCTTCCATGAGTCCTATCCATCAGCTTTCAGCCTTCACCCTTACCTGCATCCCTAAGCCCTAGCCCAAAGCTGACACCAAGAGCCATCCCTGACTAGACCACTCTACATCCACCGCTGTGCCCGGGAGGTTTTAAGTAGCGTGGTGCATTGTTTGTCTTCAAACATACTTTGCTTAGGATCTGGCATGTACAATCGCAAAGGCAGTTTCTCCAAACATCTCTGTCCGAAGAATCCGTTTGGACATCTGGAGGGGAAAAGGGGAGAAATCACAGAACATGTCTGGCACCATTCTTGAGGCTAAGGTCAGAAATAAAAAGTGCATTGTGATGAATGGAAAAATAAAGGCTTTACGCGCATATTTACTCTTTGCTTTGCTTTAACCAGGCACCTGCAACATCAGCATTCCAGCTCTGTTTTTGGCCTGGGTCTTCAAGCCATCAGCCAAACCCCTCCTTCCTTCCTCTGCCTGCCTACTTCCTTCTCACCTGCTAGAAGCACCAGCTGGCAGGAAGACTGAGATGGGCTGGATGCTACTTTCAGAGACTCTCCTTGGAGATGCTATCTAGACAAGACTGGCAAGAGGCACCACAGAGCGGCGAGCAGCTACTCAGATGACAGAGAGCATTGCGTATGGCAAGCGCCTTCCTGTTACTGCCCCAGAGGTACCTGCGGGATGTTCCAGGGAAAGGGGTTATGTTGCGGTTAGGCAGAAAGCGTGTACAGAGTCTCTGTATTAACAGAGAGACAGGGACAGAGAAGAAAGCCAAACTGAACAGGTCTCACATGCTGCCCAACTGCGAGACTCTCAGGCTATCGCCACCAACGTTACCTGATGGGCTGAGATGTGCCAGCTCACGGGGCGCTGCTTATACATTATCACAGTGCTGCAGTGGCAGGGACAGTGCCCTGCAGACAAGGGCCACCAGGCACTTACATGCTCTTGAGTAAGCTCCCCGGAACAGCTCCCATGCTGAGCCAGGTTTGGGGAGCATGGAGACATGGCTGGGGGTGCAGCAGGAGCTGTGGAACCACACACTGTGTAGCAGCAGCACTGGCATCCTCTGCACTGTGACCCACCGCGGCTGTGGGTGAACCTGGGAAACGGTGGGAGCTTGGCTGTGGGTGGTCAGATGCCTCTCTCCCAGGCACTTATCTCTCTCCCTCACTTCACATCTTTTCTTCTGGCCTCCTTGGACAGTCCCTCAAAGTTATCCCTAGCTTTCTTCGAGCTATTACCTACCTGTCCCACAACCCCCTCCCTCCTTCCTCAACTGACCTCTCTTTCCTCTGAGCTTAAGAGGGTTTTTTATCATTATAGCTAGAATCTTAACATCTCTTTTCCAACTTCCCAGGGTAAGTGGGACATATCAGATCTCCCTTGCTCTCAGATGCCACCCACAAGATCACACTGTCCCTCAGTGTTTGGCTGGCCCCAGCTGGTCAGCAAAGAAGGGACTGAAAGGCACCTCAGCAAAATGGTTGTGAACCAGAGGCCCGAGCCCGAGGTCAATGGCTTAGCTCCCTGCCAGTCCACTGTGAAGGACAGCAAGCAACTAGAAGGGCCTTGGCAGAGCATCAGATGACTGGTCCCCACCAACATGTGGTGGGGTGAAGCAGGGCAGGTCTGGGTCCCACAAGCTTGCTGCCAGCCCCGCGTGGGCAGTGCAGATCTGACCCTTTCATGCCTCCCAAAGGTACACTAATGCCTGCTCCCAGGCTATGGACACAGCAAAGGGGATGAGAAATGGATGGGTTTGATGTTCAATATGACCAAAGCTTTGCAGTTCTAAAGCTTGTTGGCAGATTAATTCTGTGCTGTTGCTCAAGGGCTGTGGCAGCATTTGTCGTTCTTGACAGATTTATATTTAGATGGCACGTTACAGATTTGCAACTCCAGTGGCAATAAAAAAAAGTCAGGAAGAGAGATGAATTCTTGTTTTTTTCTCCTTGCTTAAGGGAATACAGACAGGTTTTTCAGCAACTATCTAGTTCCCTTCAGAGGAAGAGGTAGAAATTAGAAAGTCTTCCCCATTCATTATGACCAGAAAACCTTGATTTTTAATAGTTGTCCCTCATCACAGACACACACTGATTTGGGCCAGCAGTTCAGAATCATGACATGTGAGGGAATGCTAGGGGCTCTCATCAGCTGCACCAGCTGTACAGACCAAGGGTACACCAGCCCACCTGTCAGGCCTGCAAGGATACCAGCTTCTCCAAGCTGGAGGGCTCCTCTCCAGACGGGAAAGGTGAGATTCTGCTGAGATCTGGGGAAGGGACGATGTGGCTGGGCACAAGGCAGGCCAGGGTGCAAAGATCTGTGGCAATGGACGTTGCTGGCACCATTCCCTCAGTGCACTGATATCTAATCCCCACCTGGAGACTTGCATGAGCACTCACTGGGGGGAAGACCGAGGCATTTGCTGACACACTAATACACAACTGGCACAGGCTCCTAAAGGAAGCCATCCACCTGTGGGACAGCCTGCTGGCACTCCAGAGGCAGCCTGAGCCTCAGTGCTGAATGCCTGCAGGGGACCTGCAGATACACCTCTGAATCCAGCATGATCCAAGAAGATACAGCCAATAAAAGGCTGGATAATCTCTCCATCCCATCTACTGTCCTTGTCCACCTCAACACCCCCACAGCTCCAAACTTGTCCCATAAAGAATGCATTTCCCAGTTCTCCGAGGCAGGGTGCCCCATGTCCAGGGGACATTTCACCCGCTGTCCCCCTCACAGAAGAAAACTTTGGAAGGCCCTGCATGACTGGTGTGGCTTTGGCACTTGACTTCTTGCTGGTTTTCACTGCAGTTTTGGTAGGTCTGCACTGAGCAAAAAAAGCCGGTGCACCTTCACTGCCCATGACCAAACCTGTTTTCTGTGCCATACAGCATCTGGGTTTTGGGACCTATGCTAACACCTCCATGTGCACCCCAAACTGTTTGGGGAGAATTTCAGGGCATGGCTCTGCATAAGGCTTCACTGAACTCCCTAGTTATACACTTACATTTCTCAGTATCCAAGTCACTTTTGAAACTGGAAATTTGACTCTCTGGTCAGGCAAATATCTTTGAAAAATTCACCCTCTTCTCTCATTCTTGGATGTTGATGTCTTGGAGCACAGGAAAGGGAGACATGCCCATAATGTTGTTTCAATACTAGGGAGCTCAGCCAGCTCCCAAGCAAAGCCCAGCCCAAGAGGTTATCATCAGACATGAGGCTTGTTGACTGTCCCCATGATGAAGCAGAGGGAGCTGGTTCTGGGAAGCGGACTGAAGAAGATGCCCTGTTGGCAATCGAAGAGCACAAACCTGAGGCAGCTGGGTGATGCAGACTCACAAGGACAGCCCTAGGGAAGCATGATTTTGGAGAAACCTTTAAGAGATTGCACTGTGGCTTGAACAAGGCATCCAAAATAGGTGTCTTCACAATCCTTTTTGAAGTTTACTCATCACCACTGATAGTATTGAACTTCAAGGGTATCCAATTTAGCTTGCAACGTGCTGCCCGTCTGTTTGGGTTCTGAGATTCCATGTATGTTGTGAGGACGCCAAAGGGCGTCAAGGGTGCTGCTGAATGAAGCCAATGTCCTACCCACCTCCAAAAGAGGTTCTTTGCCTGAATGGAGCTAAAACTGTGTCAGGCACACACCTGCAAGAGGTCAGCCAAGGCTGGAATTTCAGTGTGGGACTGAAGCTGTACGCCATTAAGGAAAGACCAAAAATTACATGAAAATTTGTGGAAGGAAATAAAAACCCAGAGAAAGAATTGGTGAGAAGTGAAAAAGTAAAACAGAAAAGTGTCAAAGAAGCTTTGATGCCACGACAGCTACCATATAGCCCATCTTCAGATCTCTGCAGTCAGCCTAGCGTGGGTGGGGAGAAGAGCCTTCTAGGCAGAAGGCAGTAGATAACTGTCTTCTCTGTGTCTAGGACAACTCAAGCTTTTCATCTGTATTTACTAGTGAATCAGCACTTGGAAAAGTGACAGAAAAGAAGCCCTCATGAACATGAGCACTCTCTGGCACCTCCCAAACTAGCATACAAGCTGTCAAGACACATGCTCCGCTCTGGCATCCCCGAGTCCTGATTCCTCATAAATAAGGCTGCTGGCAGCAACAGTGACCAGGAGAACTCTGAAAGCATGCAGTGTTCATGGTTCTTTTTTTTTTTTTTTTCAGCTGTCTCATACTTCTAGGCTGGTGAAGGTGATTTGTTATTTATTACTACAGCTCCAGATACAATGTCTAGGAAGACATTTCCAGCATGCATAGCACACAAGTCTCCCAATCTGGACAGCAATAGAAAGCACCCCTTCTGCATGCAGAATCTGCTTCCTGTGGTAAGGGCTTCTGGGCAGCTCTTCTCCAGTGGCCAAGTGTATGGCCTGAGGGATACACCTGAACATTAAAGCTCACTAAGGTTGAGAGCCATGAGACAGTCTTCAATCATGGCATCCTTCTCCTGCACATTTGACCCTAGCCAAGAGGCTTTGACTGGCTATCCCAGCAAAACAGAGTCCCTCCTCCTTTTAAAAGCTCTTGCAGGGACCACATAGATGGTGAACTGTTTCTGCAAATATTACCTTTGGACTTCCCGGTCCACTCCCTGGTGTCATGGAGGCCCAACATGTCTCTCCTCAATAGCCAACAGAAGTGGACACAGCTGTGCCTGTATGAACAGTCTTGGGAAAGTACAAGACTGCACCAACCTCCTGCAGGCAGCACCTTGTCCCCTCTCTAGCCTGTGAGGAGGACCCCCTGATAGTGCCCTTGCTTAACTCCATCCCTTTCTGCCTAGCCAGGTGCATGAAAATGTTAAAATATTGGCACATCTGAAAATTTGCTGCTTGCAAATGCCATCAGTAAAACTGATCTGGAGGTTGTTTATTTTTTGTTCAGATTCTGTTGTTGCTAGAAAATGTCCAATTCTTTCAGTTTTGACCAATTCCTTAAGACTTTGTTTTTTACCCCATTTTGAAAACATCCACAAAGTTCTGCTCTTGGCTTCAGGATGAATTGCAGTTAAATATTTACATGGTAAAAAAAATGCAGTGAGATGATCAGCCAAATAAAGCATCTCAAAAAGTACAAACCAAAATGGTTTGGATGACCCATTTCTATGTTGTTTGCAGAGCACTTATTTACGAAAACTGAGAAACTTTGACCTTTTGCCCTGTATCAGGGCAGAGCAATAATCATTGTTTATTATTATTTGGTACTGTGAATTAATAACATAATTATCACAATGTTCCTGCTGGAAACAAAACTTTTTTTCCCCAGCTGTTGATCTAAATCTTGCAAGGGCTGGCACATTTCCTTTACTCCCCCAGATCTTAATTAAAGTATGCCAAATTTAGTAGCTCTCATAATGCAATCCATGTTACAGAAGAATGTGAACGAGCAGGTGCTTCAAAATAAGGAGAAGCTGTAGCAGAAGGACACAATGCACTGATATAAGCAAATGGAGAAATGTTTCAAGCATGTTGCTTATTTGTGAAAAGGGCTGAAAAAGAAGACAGTTCTGTCATTGTCCCCTGACCAGTCCCAGATGATCAGGCTCTGGAGAGCCACAAAATGCTGGACTCCACAAAATCACTGATGGGAAGAGAAGAAAGCAACCAGAATAAATGCAGAGGCTTTATCCAGAACAGCTAATCAAGGCATGTTTGCTGTATAGCAGAGCAGGGACACCCACTGTTAGGCTCAGTGAAGACAACAGTGCAGCTCCAACTGAGCTGTGGGAGCTTGGCAGAATCTGCAGTGTTGTCCTCACTGAGCCCCCCTATTGCAGGATCAGCTTCCACACTCTGATGGTGCTCAAGGGTCTGCTACAGTTACATGTGCATTAAAAAGGGCACATTGAATGGGATGCATAGAGGGCCACTTGAACCTGGAAAGGTACCTGATGCCATCACCCGAGATACAGTGTGCAAACCCCAATGAATGAGCCCTGGCTGCTTCAGGAGATTTGGAACAGGATGTGGAGATTTTCACCCCTAGTTCAAACTGTGGGCTCTTCATTTCCAAGGACGTTGCAACACCTTCCCGCAGAACTGCTCATATATTCATGGCAAAGTGACATCCCTGTGGCTGCGCAATGGGCAGCTTGTGCTGACCAGACCAGTGGAGTCACCAAGAAGGATGGCATAGCTCCTGACACCACAGGGGAGATAAGCAAGCTGTGGTCCAGGGAGGACCACAGCCGTACAAGATCACCTGATATTCATCCCTTTGAAAGGTACTCTGGAAAAGCACAGGAGAGCTGGCAACGTGGCTGACCCTCCAAAGTTATCTTTCCCCTTTCCTGGGAAAATCTGCAGGAAGCAAGACGCATGGAGGGGGTAAGCAAACAGGCTTATAGGAAGTGAACATGTCATCTTGTGAAAAGGTGACCTGCATACATCAACTAGTTCAAAAATTAACTGATTTTTTTTTGCTTTCTTTTGTTTTTTATTCTCTCCTTGACTTGCACTTTTTGTCTGAGGTCTTCCAGGCCTCTGACCTCACTTTCTCAACGCAATGCTGTCAGCCCAAACCCAGAGAGTCTGTTTATCTGTCAGCATTCGTAAATCCTTCAGCCCGACTCTTGCAAGCACAACTGGTCCAACATGACATGGGGGTGTTGCTCTACAAAGCTCTTTAAGTCTTCTGATACCACACAATTTAGGAAGATCCTAGGGTACCAGCCACTTCAATTGCATCAGCCACACAGAAGAGTCACAAAGCACATTTAAATGGGCAGAGAAGGACCATGCAGTGATGAGATTTTGCTTTGTTTCTTTGTTTGGCTGGGAAGACCCCAACTGTAGATAACATGTGCCAAGACCTAAGTGGGAAAAAGTGTATTTCTGCTGTGATACACACACTATCACAGCCCCGTGGGGCATGGCAACCAGCAATAAAAGATTAAAGCAGCCTCAAACTACTCTAAGTTGTTCTAAGAACCCAGTGGGCTCCAGGACTGAGGCAGACACAAGATCAGAGTCTGCTAGCCACCCCAAGCGATACAGTCAGCTGGATGCAACAAACCAGTCACCTCTCTTCCGTGTCTCAGGCCTTGAGCCTTGCTTGTGTGCATCCCTTCTGCAGGCACAGGAGTCTGCTCTACTCACACTCACCACTTCCCTACAGTTGTAGTGAGAAACCAGTCCAACTTGTAAGGCTTCTCTGAGCAAGGTGGTCTGGAGAAGGGTCAAGAAATTCTTCCTGTCAAAAGAGCATGGGGCTCTTTAATTTACTAGGGCTGTTGAGTCAATTCTGTATGTGTGTGGCTCATTCATTTCCTGGGTTTACACTGAAAATTTGCAGAATATCTGAGACAGATCACGCTTCTCCCATGTAATTTCCAGGTGGTCTGTTTGCAGAGTCAAAGTAACAGCACAGATTGTATCATGTTCAGGTTTCCTTTGGCACTAGCATGTGTAGAATTTACTTCAGATTAAGGACAAAATTATGCAAGCACACAATCCAAAAAGACACAAATTCTGACAGCTCCAAGTCCATTCTGGGCTCTTCCCTGGTGAAGAAAATGCATTGTCCAAGGTCTAGCTGAAGCACACTGAAAAGGGATGGAGGAGGTGGGTTTACAGGCAAACAGTCTGTTCCCCAGAATTTAAAAGACCAAGAGGAACACGTTTCCAGGAAGCCTGTTAAAAAATAATAAGAAAAAGCCAGCTGCCAATTCAGGCGATATAACAAATCATCTGTAACAAATGAGCCACTTCAGGAGAAGAAATAGTTTGAGAACCCAGCTGCTATTTTCACTCCAGAATGCCAGGGGTAACATCTACAGGAAGGATCTCCAGTGCTTGTGGACAGCTGCAAACAATGAAATCCACCCCAGAAAGCTGATTACAGGAGGGTGGCAGGTAGTGAACAAGAATATTCTAAAATTCTGTTTTCTGATAGCTTTCCAGTACAGAAAGGCTGGTAACATCATATGAGTGCTGGGGTTCTAGAAACTACTTAGCCTTCTGTGAAAGAGGACTGCAAGCTGGTACGTGGTGCCAGAAGACCCCCCAAGGCCCTGCTGACTCTAGTCAGAACAGCAAAATGGGAACAGCACATGGACACATATGTTGTTCCTGGCTCAAGATGCTCCAATGGCTCTTGTTTGATCTTCAAGGCATTTGAAGAGGTTGTGTGCAGAAGGACCTATCAACCTCCTCCATGCTCATGTCTCAGAGGCATGGTGTGGCTGGAGGACCACGACTGGCTCCCATGTTACAGAGTTGAGAAATGCAGGTCAAAGCCTTCATCTTTGCCTCCTCTAGTTTCTCCTCCAAATCTGTATTGTTGTATCTTTCACAAACCACAGCAGCAGATCTCCTTCTTGGTGCAACTAGGAACCTGTGAACCATTTCAGCATTTTGCTAGTTCGCAGGCAGACAAATGTGAAGTCCATTCATCCATCATTATCCTTCCTCAAGAATCATCCATGTTACTGGGAAAGCCATTTTATGGGAAATATTATGTTGAGTTCAAATGCTTCTCCGTTCCTCAATAACTATGGTCTTCTGGAGTCCAGAAACTCTAAAATTACACCACTTCAAAAGCCAGGATTTCTTATCTTCAGTCTATGATTTAATGATAAAAGCACTCAAGGAGAATGGACATCCAGATATCTCCTCAAGCAGTAAGATCAGAAATGACTGCACTGTCTGGAAGATACTTGGGTCCCCTGGGTTCCTGTTAACACAGATCTGACTTTTCTGGCAGATGAATCACGACAGTGCAGACCTTCAAAGTACCTCCTTTTAGGTCACACTTTGCTGTGCCCCGCTCCCTGCACCCCACACCCCCACACCCCTCCCCATCTTTAATTACAATCTGGTTTAGCCATTGGTATCTTGGGACTCATCAGAAAAGGAAATCAAGGCTTTCAAGTGATATGAAATAATCAGGTCTGTTCTGTACGGCACATAAAATCTTAATGGAATCCATCACTGAGCTTCACCTCCACTCATCAGCTATCATAACAGCCTGGTTTGAAGGTAGACTTTTTCTTCACTAGGCTGGAATTACTTGGGTTAAAACAATCTATCTGCTGAAGACACTTGCTAACTACGATGTGCATTGTTCATTAGGAAAAACAAGAGCCTTACCGTTACAGCTGCATGTGGCAGGAGTTCAGGTAACTCTTGTTGTAATTAGAAATTGATTCTATTTGAAAAGTCTTGATCTAGATTCGAGTTCTTTCCAAAAGAAACAGCCTTGAGATATATGCTTTTGACACCACCACAGTGCTCACAGATAGAGATACTGATTCATACACTTCTTCAGGCTTCAAGGGTTGAGCCCTCCCCAGCCTGGAAAGACTGGAAGTGCTGGAGCTTTTTGGGTCTGCAGCTGCACCAGAATAGTGTCTGTGACTTTGATTCATCATATGGGGCTTCCTCCGTGTTTCCTGTGGGGAACTTAGTGCCCCAGATGATGATGCCCCCACAAGATGAACTTCATGCCACCAAGAAGCCTACAACAGAGACAGCTACCCTAAAGCACGGACCTGTGGAGTACAAGGGCTGCTCTCACTTCATGCACATGGGAATGTAGAGGACCACAGTATTTGCTTTCTGTCCTACCCGGCTCTTTTCCTGTCTGAAGGGGCAAGCCTGGGAGAACTGGAAGATGTTGTTCATCCTATATCCTTCCCACCACAGCTGATCCTGCATTGGAAAGTAAGTGCACAGGAGCTCAGCAGAATGCATTTCCATGCGTTGTTTCCTACTGCTTCCTGACAAAACAAGGGAATACTGAGAGAAGGGAGGAGTTGTGTTAAGCGTCAGTCAGCTCACAACCCTTCCAGGAGGGGTGACGGTTCCGTTTGAAGGCGTCCTTCAAGGCCTGAGGAGCTGAGGTGTCTAGTGAGTATCACACCATGCAGTGGCAGTGGTAGTAGGTTGACATCCACAGATGTAAATACCTTGGGCTGTGCATCTCCACGGAGACGTCTCTAGGCCACACAGGGAGAAAATCAGCAGCTCTGGGCTTCTCCAAGCTGGATACAGTGATGCTTGGGTCCCCAGGTGAGCTCAGAAGCTGACCGCATCTGCTCAGCAAATGCACACCCAGGGTACCACCTCATGCTCACTCCACAGGAGCCTGGGGACTGGTACAGGTGTGCTTTAGGGAGCTATGTCTCCAGCACTGGCAACCAGACCACGCTTCCTGTTCGCAGCCCCCATTTGGCTGGAGGGTGAGCTGTGAGATGCTATTGGGCTTGCTGGCTGTGATAGGTTTGAACCAGAGGTGAAAAGGTCTCAGATCCCATTCCAGGTCCCTTGGACTACGCAGCCCCACTTTAAGCTCTCGAAGAAATTTCATTTTAAGAATAACTTAGTATGTCTCCCTGTGGAAACTTTCTGCAGGTTTTAACATTTGAAGGTGAGAAATAACTCACAGCCTGCCACAAAGTGGTGAACAGCTGTGTATTAAACCTGCTTCTGAGCCCATGAGGTGCAGGCACTGAGGTAAGAGACAGGTCTCAGCAAAGGCCCCCTCCAGTCAGAGAGGAGGAAGATGGCCTTGCACTGGGAAAAGCTCCCCCTGCTTGCAGGGGGGGACATGTCAGCAGGAGATGCAGAGCTTTGACCTAGCTCAGGGAGAGCAAAAGGGACCCGACCTTCCCTGAAGCTGCAGAAGAGAAAGGGAAGAAAGGGAAACACCAGGACAAACATATTCATAGAGGAAGAGTCAGGAGAAGTGAACAGCAATATTTGCACAAAAAGGAAAATACAAACCCTCCTCCCCCACCCCAACCCCTTCGGTCTCCCTTTCTGAAACTGCAATTTTTCTGCTCAAACTGAAATTGCCAGGAGAATTTCAGAGCTACCCCTCCTCCAGCAGTTGCGCAGAGGTCTCCTCTCCCCCAGCCAAGTAATTTCCATATTGACACAAGAACTACACTCACTTACTTGCAAGACAGCTGATTAATCCCCTCGATGTAGTAGCATACCCCTCCATTGACACAGTAGGACTTGGCTGTTTCGTTGCATTTTCTAGCATGCCCGGACCAGGAGGAGAGAGTTGTGGTTACTGCAGAGGAAAAAAAAACAACACACACACACATACAAAGGATATATTGTTATTCCCTTTGTTGGGAAATTCTGTTTTCTTAGATGATTTTCAACTAGTTCATTTGCCAAAGTAAAAACCCCAGAGCTACAAACCTCAGCCTGTGCCTTTAGACCCACCTTCACCTTTCCAGGTCCTGGGGCTGCAACTTGACCTTTACTTTCCCAGCAAAAGTAGCTAAGTGAGTGAGGAGTTGAGGACGCGCCTTCCTCTAAGCAGCCAGCATGTCAGGACAAGGTCATATCTTTGACAAGCTGTAGGGGAAAGTGCCCCTTTCCCATCTCTCCTTTCCCTCCCTTACACATGCATGCAACCCTGCACTGGCAGGCAGGCAGGAGGTTAGGAAGAACACATGCTGCTGGGTCACACAGGCACAGCGGCATGGTGCTGAGGCCTGATTTGCATCATGATACTGGACCAAGATCCAGAGATACTGCAGGGGACATTTCATTGCTCCACAGCTCTGCAAGGAAATAACTTTTCAGAGCTAGAAGCAAGTGCCCTCATTGTCCCTGCAATAGGGGGACAGTGCAAACAAGAACAGCTCCATCTGCCCTGTCTCTGAGCATCTCTCTGCCATGCCCCAGCGGGGCTGCCTCAAGAGACCAAGCAGAAGTTCAGCAGAAGTCAGTCAGCCCTGGTCTGTGCCAAGAGGGAAGCAGCCAGCATGACTCAAGTTTCCTGGGATACAGATACTTTCCCAAATACAAATTTATTTCTGGAGAAAAGCTTTCCAGCCATGTAAGGTACAAACAAACCTGATGGTACTCTGCAGAATTTCATTGTAATTCCTGTCTCTGAACGATTCGGACAAACTTACAGCCCAAAATAGAGAGTCTCCATAGGCAAGACAAAGGCTTCTAGGAGCGGAAAAACCTTTTGTTAGAGCAACTGATATAGGTTACAAAAGCAGACGAGCTTCGGGGAATGCAGACCCATCTTCACATAACTGAAATAAGAGCAGGGCACTCAAAAGCATCTGCTTTTTCCAACTGAATACTTCATCTCATTAAAGATAGTCCCCTTTCCTGGACCACCCACCTTGTTTATACCTTAATACAGTTACATCTCCAGGAATGGGGCTACTACTGACTTTCCAGCACCTTTTATGTTGTACCGGAGCTTTCTGAGGAGATACCCTCCTCCGTCCTGTTTTCCAAAGCATGAACAAACCTCATGGAAAGGTTAGTGACTTCAGACCAGTCGCTTAAGACCGAAAACCTCACTGACACAGGACTTGAGAAAGAAGGCTGGAGCCAGAGCCCCAGGCAGGAGCTAGTCAGAACCTCAGGAGAAGCAGTGAGGCATACCAGAGCCTGCCCCAGAGGGAGCCAGGGCTGCTCTCCACTCCTCGGGCAGCCCCCATCCCCATCCCGCCACCACAGCAGGCTCACAGGCTGCTGTGCATGCCTGCCCTGCTGCCCCTGGTGCCCTCTGCTCTCACGCTCCGGCTCCAGCCCATGCCTGCTGGGCACATCTGGACTCTTGCAGGTGAAGGTGGGCTCCCAGCATCCTGTGAAGCCTCTCACATCTGGGTGATGCTTGGCACATGAGCAGCCAAACCAGTTTGTTCTAGCTCTCCTGCTTTTAGGACTACCTCCGATTGCATGGGGTCTGTGCCTCTCTGTGCACAGCAGGAACAGCCCTGGCTGTTACCTGCACACAGCTCAAGGCAGAGCCAAGCTTACTGTTCATTTCGCTCCAACCAATGCACTGTCCAGTCCCATTGTCTTCTGTTCACACAGGGAAGTCAGTGCCTCCTGCTGCCCAACAGAGCCAGGGTTCTACACAAGAGGAGCTATTTCTATGCTTTGCCTTGAATAACCATTGCCTCTGGTGTCGTCTTTTCACAGCTGTCCAGGGCAGAGCAAGTTGTCCCAAAGTGCTCTGCAAACCAGACATGGCAAATACTTCAGCAAAGACTGAAAATGTGCATGGCCCTGGGACAGTAAATAGCTGCTCCCTTCCTAGGGTACCTAACGCCAGCCAGCTGGGAGCCAAATGTGCAGAGCAGTGTACACATACTAGAGTGTATGCCAGGTTATTTAGCACAGACGATGATTTGACCAAGCCACCAAAGAAGTCCTTGCAAAAAACCCCCTCAAATATGAAAATTTCCAAACTTCTTTAGTGAAATTCAGCACTCCCTTCCGGTTAAGATTAATGGGAACTAGAAGCCAAAACCATCATAATGGCTTCATAACAGCTCTGTATAATTTCTACCTTTACGAGACAGTAGGACATTTCTCCTAAGGCAAATGGACAGCAGTGGGCTCAGGACAGAGGAGCTCTAACTGTGTGTGGTAGCACTGGGAATTTCTTTGCAAGGCCTCTCCCTTAGCTACTGCTTGATCCAGCCACTTTACACCAAGTCTTAACAACAAATACCATTTTCAAAATGAGCATGAAAATAAAACCTAGCCTGGCAGCACACAGCTGTGTCCCAAAAGGCAGTGGGAGCCAGGCTGCGTGCGGGCTGCGCTGTGCATGGGCACGAGAGGCTGCAGGCTGTGCCGCTGCTGGGCCAGGAGCTGCCTGCTCTGCTGCAGCAACCCCAGCACTGGCTGGGCCACTCTTGTGGAGGCAGAAGCAGCAGCAGAGCAAGCAAGGGCCTGCCAGTGGAGTGTGAAAATTACAGGGGAGCCAGTACACCGAAGACAGCCACTGTCCCCAAGTGCTGCCTAGGCAGCACACAGCACGGGTGCTGCTGAAAGCTGCTTGCAGGGCAGCCTGTGGTTTGCAGTGCTTGCAGTCTTTGACTGAAGGACTTTAAAACTGCACAATGACCCGGTCTCTGTTGAAGCTGCAAGCATTCCTACAGATCAGGGAGCACTGAAACTTCATGAATGAAAGCACCAGTACAAATTGAAAGGCACAATGGATGAAGAACAAGCACAGCCTGCAGGAAGCCATCACCCCTTCAACCATCAAATGTACCAGCTGCTAGCAAGCAAAACAAGCCATGTATCCAAGTCTCACATCATAAATCCTACAGGAAATGATTCTGGGGGGAGCCTTCCCACAGTAAGGGAGTAGCAGAGAGGGAGAAATAAAAACAAAGCCCAGAAAGCTCCCCATAGAAAACAACTCAGACAAAGAGGTACACTTTCCACCAGAACAGGTGGACAGGAAGATGCGGTGCTGTGTGATGTTTGGATACCAGAGTGCATTACAGCATTGACCAGTTGAAGATTGCATGGGATTTTCATCCCATACAAAAAATTTTGTTTCTTTTAAACAAATAAAAAATCACTGACACAAATGAGGCTTGGGACATGTGTGTTGTGCACTTCTAGAAAGAGAACTGTTAACAGTGTTATGCCTGTCAGAAAAATACATGATCAGTTCTTCCAGAAGCACCTTGTTAATGTAATTATCTTTTAAATCCTGTTTTCTGCACGTGCCATGCCTTTTCTCCCAAAGAAGCACAAAGTATTTTAAAACTGAACCACAGAAACATATTACTATGGTTCATTTGTCAGCAGCAGAGATGTAGCAAAGGCTACAAAAAGAGGCAGTCAGCCCAGTTCCCAATTGAAAAGAGTGCCATCAAATACAGGCCATTATGAGAGTATAAACAGCTGTACTGGTCAAACCGAAGCCCTGTCTTCTCTCTGACAGTGGCCAACAGGCAATGCTGGAGGAAGATCAGCACACTCATGCATTGATAATTTTCTTCTGGCCACCTAGGATGAGCAGCTCAGAGGTTAGCCACAGTGCCTTTACATTGAATGGCCTTTGATGGATTTCTCTTCCACGGATGTGTCTAGTTGCTGCTTGAACAAATCCAATCTTGCAGCATCCAGAATATATGTGACAAGGGTTCCAGTGTTTGCACACAGTGTGCAAAGATGCATCTCCATTTACTTCTTTTAAACCTGCCCCTTCCTGGCTCTTGTATTAGAAAAAATAGTTAGCATGCCCACTGATTTCCCCTTGTGCTACCTGTGGCTTTACAGGTACAGCTAGCACCTCCTCCCCTAGCTGGAAAGCAATGATCTCTTTAGTAGCTTCTTACACAGGGACTGACCTGGCCACAATCCTTTTTTGTGCGATCTCTGGTTCTGTTTTTCCCTTTGGAGCTGGCAAGACCATTCTACACCCATGATATTTACATCACCCTGGTTTGTTCTCTGTTCCATTCATTGTAATTTGCAATGTTCATTTTGAATTTTGATATACTGAATAAAGATCTTTATCTATTATAATCCTGGACTCTCATGCCTGCATGGTAATGGGGAGTCCAGAGCCTCCCAAGGTGCCTGATTGCTCTGGGAAGTTGCTGCAGCTGGGACATCATGTTCATGAGGGCAGCAGCTGCAACTAGTTTGGGAGCAAGGATGGAGAGACCTGCCAAGTCAGAGAGCAGCTCTGCTGGGAGGACAGAGGGAAGTGAAAAGTCTCACTTAGAAAGTGTTAATTGTGCCTGCATTCAAATGTGGCTGCCTTTGACATCATGTGGCTGCAGATCACAGGCAAGCACCTTGAAGCGTGAGGCTAAGGGAGATATCAGTGGGTTTCCACCACACTAGCAGGGTAATTCCCAGATTCACAAGTGACTTCATTCAGTTACTTCATGTTTAGCTGTGTTCGCTCATCAGCCTCAGCCACTGGAAATATCTTAACAAATATCTACCTGGTCCTGTGTCATCTGCAGTTCGATGAATGATGCTGGTAAAGTGAGCCTCACACACAGGTTATCTGCAGACATGCATATTCATTCATCACCACTCGAACCACCAGTTCAGTGTGCCTGGTGATTCAGAAATTACTTCCCACAGCTATTTTACCTTAACTGCCCCAGGGTACCAGGCAGATTTTACTCCCTGTTGGCTGGTGTGGTAGAACAAATCCTTCTTACAGCCTCCAACACAACTCCATCTCTCCCAAATTACTTGGAAAGTTGTAAAATTATTGAGATAAATGGAGATCTGAATAAGTAAGGGAGCAGGTTTTGGCACTAGCTGCAATCTGCATGGAAAGAAACTCACATGATGGCAGTGGGAGATGATGGGGGGAGCTTGTGCAGTAACATCAGTCATGTACAACTGCCTCTCCAAGTACTTCAGTGAATTAAGGGCAGGAAACAGGGAGTGTGCATGGGCAAACTACAGAAAAGAAATGGGGAAATCAGAGCAGTGGGAATAAGCAAGGTGTCCCTGAGACAGGGGCCACTGCAAACGCACAGGCAAGCTGGCCACAAAGCTCTTGCAAGGTGGCAGCAGGCCTGACGCAGCTCACCCATCAGCATGTCAGGCCTCCAGCTGGTCTCAGCCCCAGAGCTGAGCACAAAGCAGAAGGGAATAAGGAGGTGAAGATGGGAAGAAGAGAGCTGCCTTTTGATGGATGTGACTGCGAATGATCTGAAGCCACATCTTATCGTTGCTGTCCCAGTCAGTGAGAACAGTGCAGCATAAACACAGGGGAGACCCTGAGCACCGTAGTCATTCAAAGAGTCTATTTTCCACCACATGCCTAGGTTATCTGGGACTAACATCAGTGATAGGGCCACAGCAAGGAGAGCCATGGGCACTGACATTGTCATGTGGACTTTCCTTCACACAATGTATCTATGCAGAAAGGCCATTAATGATTGTGCAGGGATTCTTACACAATTCCTACCATGCACGTCATTTAACCTTTGCAGAGAGCTTACCAGTTTGTTCTCAGAAATTGGGTGAAATACTCCCACTGCAAAGAGTTAATTAATGCAGCTTGGACTATAAATTATAATAAATTTTTCACAAACTACAGCTACTGTTGAGAGAAGCAGGGAGACAAGTGATAGTTTTGCTGCTCTTTTTTTTAAAAAAAACAACTGACTGGTGGGTTCATAGAGTACAGACACTTTACTCTCTCAATATTTAGACATTCAGTTAGACAGATGAACTCAGCTGGTTGGAGAGTGTATATAAATTGACTGCTCTGTATATGCCTCATGTACTTACAGATAAACCACAGAATTGCTGAGGTTCTTCTCAACCGAGTTCATCCAACTGCTTTTCAGAAGAACATGGATGAGAAGGTGTCTGGCTCAGCTATTCCTCAGCTGTAGCACTGTAATCCTGGCACGAGCCACACTAAATCCATGAGTTACACTGATGAATACACTGAGGGACTGTTGATCCTAACCATTCCCTCTGTGACAGATTTCTGTATGTCTGGTATGACACTCTCTTCTCTTAATAAACCTGAACAGAGGCTGGATGCTCACTGCTGCTTTCTGTACATAAAATCAGAAGGGCCTGCGCAGACTGGGGCTTGCCTAGCAACAGACGGGGACACTGGACCTCATAAAAATTCTGCTCCTTTGTGCTTATTCATTTGGAAATGACCCAGTATTTACCCCTGCATTTTACTGAAACAGATCCTGCTGGAATTGCGTTCCCAGTTCCTGAGAGGATCATGAGGATCAATAGTTGCAGACTAGAAGTTCATCCCAAAATATAAATGCCAGACTGCAGGGGCACTCATCTCAGAGCATCAGACACTGCTGATCAGAACAACAAACGCAGCACTCCCCGTGTCTCCCATCTGCACTGTTCAAGTGTTTCACTGAGGAGCAAGTGTAAAGGTTTCTGAGCGCCAAGGGACTGCCTGTTTCCATAGGACAGGTAGCTTTTGCAGAGGCAAAGTCCTGTATTACTATAAACCTTCTGTTGCTCCTCCAGGCTGATCTCTCCAGCCTTATGAAGGACTCTTTCCTATGATTTTCTCTACCACAAGGGTCCCAGAATGCACATTAGCACTGCAGCATTTTATTTTCCCAAATCCCCATCATCAATTGTAATAGCAGCAACATGATACTTCAATGAAGGGATCTGTTCAACAAACCTAAAAAGCCTTTTGCAGGGCCAGTGCCAGCATGAATGCTTTGCAGGACAGCTGAAGCCCAAGAAGTGAAGCAACATGCCAGGATCACGTGGTGGAGTCTGACAGAGCAGATCTGTTACGCAGCCTCCTGCTCTGAACGCT
The DNA here is from genome assembly GCF_023638135.1 of Falco biarmicus. Classification (NCBI taxonomy): domain Eukaryota; kingdom Metazoa; phylum Chordata; class Aves; order Falconiformes; family Falconidae; genus Falco; species Falco biarmicus. The sequence goes on along the minus strand of NC_079295.1, from coordinate 45,125,880 downwards.
GGGCTTACAGCCTCAGTTCTTCCAGGGGTGATGAGCTTCCATCCCATGCTTCGCTCCATATGCCCATCTTTACCTTTAGAGTCACAACGGCCTGTCTCTGCTTCGCGTCTGGAGTGGTAGATGCTATGGCTACTTAAAAAATACACAGCATGCAAAATAAGCAGGGACTTGAGAGCAGGCATGACGCAGCTCTCTGCAGACTGACAGCCAGATCTCCAAAACATACACTGCAAGGTACCATGCCTGCGTGCATGCGGGCTCCGCTCAATTATTAACCACACCTCCAGCTGTGGGTTTTTAATTATTTGAGCAAAGACCACGCCAGGACTTATTTTTAGTCTAATATTGAAAACTGGTCTGTCCGCGTGGGCCTTGGTGGACTAACTTCTGTCTGTTACACCCGGGCTCTGGGCTGGCTGGACACCCTTCAACTCCAAAGCAACAGCACCACGCTCACGTCTGTAGCATTGCTGGCTTGAAGAGAGTACAGTGCCTTCAGACTGGAGTGACCAGACACTGAGCAGCAAATTAACGTGCAGGTCTGCCATGGTCACCCAGTAAAAGCCATGCTAGACTGGACTGGAGACAAGATCTGGGGGAATTGGCTGAACCTGAATTACATGGCACATCTTACTATGGTACATGCTGAAGCTTCGATTCAACTAGATGTGACTAGATGTGAATTTACCACATCACAGTAAAGACATCAGTGAGCCACCGTAATCATGCAAGTCCACCAGGCCTATCTCACCACAGGGAGAGCAAGCAAGGAAAACATTTCTGACACCCAGCCACGCTAAGCATTGGGGAAGGTATTACATGGGAGAGGGAGAGCCTTAACAAGTCTAAACCAATAAGTCTACAAACTTAGTCCAATGGCATCACCATGACAACAGCTATGAAATCTGTGGACTCAAACTGGTTTGGAAACTTAGACTTCATCACAGAAAGAAGGGCTGTTTCACCTACCCTCTCACAGGAATCTCTAAAGGGACTTCAGGCAGGGCTTGTGATCCGCAGCAGTTGAAATAAAGGTCCCAAAAAGTCAATCCAGAGGGCCCAGCTTTCATTCAGGTGTCTCACATTATCCCCCAATCCTCATGTTCTCAGCACAACTCAGCACCACCTCTTCTGCTCTTTCTCCCTCTTTCATCTTCTCACCTGATCCCAAACCCCTCTGTTGCACAACACCACAGAGTGCGGTGGCCCTGGCAGCACTGCCAGCCTGCATGGGCTGGGAAGGTGACAGCACTCAACCGGATCAGCCAGGCGACAATCCTGACAACGGGCGTAGCAGAGTCCGGCTGAGCAGCTGCAATGATCCGCATGTTGGCTTAGAGCATCTGCCCATCACTGGTGGATCCTCTTGTATCCTGACAGCATCCAAACACACCTCCTCCACCCAGCCTGTATTCTCTTTCTACCCTTAGGACTTCACCTGTTTGTTGAAGTCCAGGAAATAAACTTGAGGAGAACTCAACAGCAGAGAACAAGCAAAAGGGATTACCTGACTTTTTTGGTGATTTCAAACATTATCTTACTTTTTAAAAATGAAACTTTGATAAGACTTTAGTATCTTTGTTCTGCATAAACCTTCCATCTCAGAACGCTCTACAGATTGCTGTGAACCTTCTTCCATTTTTGCCTCTATCAAAATGTTTCTAAACTTTGCCACTGATTCCTATTCTGTTTACCAGGCAGGTGTGTGAAGAAGGCAGGGGTGACGGAATGTCTCAGGATCTGCTAGTAGCTGCACTCAGAGGTGGTAAGAAAGGCTCTAACAGTGCTCCAAGGGGGAAATATGTGATATCCCACTCCTTTTCCCAAGGCAGGGGTAGAAAGGAAGGCCAGACATCCAGGAAGGAACTGGGACCTTCAGGAAAAACACAAGTTAAAAACGTATACACCAGGAGCAACAGGGCTTCAGGAGGTGAGGCACGTGGGGCTACACAGAGTGATGGGGTTTCATCCCCTTGCCCATAGGGACTGTCTGGGCCATGGGGAGAACACAGTGAGCTTCTGGAGGTGCAGGGTCTAAGAGCCTTGCCCAGCCTGCCTGGTAAGATGCCTGCCTCACACCACAGGCCAAACAGGAGCAACCAAGCTGCCTGTGCCTGGCAGTCTCTCCTTTCCCAGGGAACTGCAGCTACCCCTGAGTGTGCATGGTGCTTTCTCAACATGGTGTCTAAAATCCAGCAGATCATTTACAACCTTTCAGTGAAACAATGAGAGGTGGGACTACCTACAGGTGCCAGAGAAGCTCTTGAATACTGGCATTTAAAAGAAATGCAAGAATTTTACAAAAATGAGATACTTGTCAGCTTTCCAGATCATCACACCTCACATCTTCATTACCTCCCCATATGTTATACACATGTGTAATTCTACGATAGATCATCAGTAACTGTAAAAATCAGAGGGACTATGTGTAATTTAGATAAAAATTGAGAGACATCATAAAAAAGGAATGTGAAGGAAGAAAGTCAATTACAACTTTAACTCTGGAGACTCCACCATCTCTTAAGACAAAAACAGTCAAGGATGATGTTCCCACAGAGGAAAGAAATTTTTCAAAAGGAGAAACTCCTGTGCAAGGCACACAGCATCTTGCCAGTTTCCTTTCTACTGAAATTTGGCTTTCAGTAAAAATAGCATATATCTAATGCAATGCAAATAAGTAGCATGGATCTATGCTAATGAGCACAAAGGAAAAATCCTGGGGAAGGATGGTATGGTCATTGCATTAATGGTGCTGCCTCTCAGCTTGATGTCTCCAGTGCAGTGGAAGGCTAAGCACAACACCAGAGCAAATTTTGAGTGCAGTTTTCTAATCAGAAATGCTTTTAAAGGATACCTGGCCATTCCCTGCTGTGGCTGCAATCGGATTTCCTTTAAAATCACAAAAGATTGAGCTTTCCGAGGACGAAACATCTCCATAAAATCTGCAAAGTAGAATTGCCGACAGAGAAGCACAGCCAGCTGCATTGTTGGTTCTGGGCAGGAGCAGCTGGAATGGAAATAGAGCACGGATCTCAAAATAACTGCCCAGCCCGCAGCTCCCCAGGCTCCCGCTCCCGTGGAGGGGATGCTGGTGGGCTGTCCAGCGTGCTGACACCACCAGGGTGGCACACTGGCCCCAGGGTGGGGGGTCTCCCACACAGAAATAATGCCTTCCACCAGAAAACGGTGAAGCAGCGGCCAGGCACCTGGCTTCTAGATGTTCACTCGTGCACATGCTTGGATTTTTATTTTTGTGTGTCTATTTTCTATTGTATTTGCGAACACTGAATACAAGGGGATGCTGAAAAGCACATTTACCACATTAAATCAAATTAAACATTTTTGGAAGTCTGTTCTTGCTTTCTGGAGATTCAAGGAAAAACGTCATGGCATGGCACAGATGTCTTTTCTGCAGTTTTTGTATGACATGCTCAGAAGACCCATGTCGTCATTCTTGTATTTCCTATAGCCTCTTCTGGGTTTCTTTCTCCCATACCCTCAAAAAAAGCGCAAGCTCAAACCCAAAAACAAACCAAGGAAAAAACCCACTAAATCAAAGGCTGTAACAAGCTCAGCCAGCAGCTAAGTACCTCTTCCCAATTCTCCTTGCCATCCCATGGAGGGGTGGGGACCGTGGGGATGGGGGGCGGCTGTGCACTGCAGGGAGTGAGCCAGAAGATGCATGGTCCTTAGTTGCTGGCTGGGGTTAAACCATGACAAAGTCTAACAAGCATCAATAAATCCATGTATTGAAAAAGCTGGGAATGCTTAAAATCCAGCTGCAATTTTAAGTAGTATGTTCTTCAAGTTACCATTGCATTAGCAACCTCTCCCTCTCCAAGATAGACACCAGCAATATAAATCATACTTCTTGAAAGATCTAGGGAAAGATCAGTGGCTTTGGGAGAAATCAAAGAGAAGTAGTGATTAAAGAAGATTCCAGGAGGCAATAAAGCAGTTATGCAAAATGTCTCATAAACCCAAAACAAATAAGGGGAAGGAAGCTATATGGGGGAGCAAGGGAGAAAGGTACTTACACTCTTCTTCCATAACAACTATTTTAGTTTCTGAGGCTGGTAAGACTTGTGGTGCTTTCGTTGTTCCTGGGGAAATTAAGGTAAGAAAGTAGTGAACAAAATATCTATTTTGAGCAGAGAAGAGTGGGCTTAGCTACTGCAGGGAGGAGGACAAGAGCAGGTGCTGCTGGGTGGTGCAGGCTGGGGGGGCTGTCAACGTGTTAGTACTGGTTAGGGTACACTCAGATGGGTGACTGGGTAACAGGCAGAAAAAATGGAGCCCTTCCAGGGGACGGCACAAGGCACACCGGTCCCCTCACTGGAGGACCTCATGCCATTAGGTTCTCTGTCATGACAGAAAGGCAGAAATGGTTCAGGATTCACCCAGCAGGTGATGAGTGAAACTGTGGGAGGTTTTCTTAGCCCTGACAGCCACGAGAGTGCAAAGACGGGATCACAGAACATGACAGTGAGAAAAATATGGAATTTAAGAAAAGGTGAGATCATCTGAAAAGCCTCCATCCCACAAGTATGTGCAGCTCTGCAGCACAAAGTAACGCTCGTATAAGAGATGGAGGAATGTGAAACAGATGAAGGCCATGGCCCAAGGCAATACAGGAGCCAAGCACATGGAGAGATTTCCTCTTTATGAACCAGGATACTGGGAAAGCCCACAGTCACCAGCTGTACTCAAGCCCACTTGTGGCAACAGCGCCTTCTGGATCAAATTCCCTCACCACCCTCCAGATGCACAAAGGAGAAAGCACCAGGATCCTACGCTGTGCGTGCAGCACCCTGTCAGAGGTAAGGGGTGAGACCACCATGAAAAGGTACAAGCAGAAAGAATTTTTCCTGCAGTGTTTAGCAAAGGGGAGGGGGTCAGTGGAGGAGGTGTCTAGAAATTTTCTGAGGAAAAAATGAGTCTGAAACAGTCACATCTCAGCTGTGCCCTCATGCCCACGTGATACCAACATTAGACTACTCAGTAAAGAGAACTGGGAAATGGGACATTTTTCTAAGAAAGCATCTAATTTACCTCAAAGTAACAAAAATAAAAAATAGCATGAAAACACAAAATGTTTTGACTAAGTCCAGAAGCATTTCCTCGGAAACTGACACCCTCCCAAAGCCTCTCAATGCAAAAGCATTTATTTCTGAGCTTTGTGGAAATACCATAATTGCAGAGCAGTGGTGAGGTGATGGGTTTGGCTGATGGGCATTTTCTAAGTGACAAGGGGTGACTGCACTGCAGCCAGTCTCTTTCTAAAGAAAATCTCATTGCAGTGTGGTGTTTTCAGTGATTTGCAACAGAACTGCATGGCTGAAAAGATGCTTTTTTGAAAACAGTATAAACCAAAAATTGGTAGTGGAATACAGCAAAGCATACTTTGCAACAGCAACACTGCCTCATCAGGCTGAGAATTTTTTACCAGCAGGGACTGAATCTCAGACCTTCACATCCATGGGCCCAAGGGTCTCACATGAGAGCTCTTTCTCTGCCATCCATGACTCAGACAGGCTCAGGAGTCTCCATCTCTGGCCTCTGCACCCCTGGAGGGGAACGGCATGTTGGGCTGAGGGCACCTCGCTCCTCCGTGATGCTAATCTCAAACCTCAACAGCTCAGGCCATCTCTTGCAATGTCACCTCTCTACAGGGACACCCAGAGACATCCCCAAACCTTGTGTCTCTGTATCACAAGATGCAGCCTTAGCTCAGGACTTCTTCCCAGTCCTGGATTCACCCGCCTGTATCATAGCAACGTTACAGGACCTCCAACAATACTAAAGTGTCAGGTCAGAAAGCATGTTTCCAGCAAACAGTGCCAGAGTGTTAGCCCCAGCCAGCCTGCTCGGGATGGGCAGATGCACCAGCTTCCCAGGGACAGGGCCGCAGTAAAGATGCAGAATATAAAGTAGCAGATCATACAGAAATAGCAATAGCTGGATAGAGCTTCTGCAAAAGAGGAGTGCTGGCTCTGAGGGGAGGCCAGCTTGCATGTCTGCTCTGATTAACTGTTACAAACTGCTAGAACTCCACAGAGCACTCTGTTGAGACTTGGCCACAATAGCATCAGTGCTAAGGAGCCTAGAGAACACAGGCAGGGACAGAAGTCAGCACACATGTGGATTCAGAGACAAGCAGATGCCCCGAGGTGTTTTCTTCTGACAGATATCACAGAAGAAGAGAGCTTGCAGAAGTGAGAAAAGCTGTCCAGGTCCCAGGAAGGTCCAGCAGTAAGGAAGGAGGGAGACTCCAGGACAGCAAGTGCCTGGGCCCAGGTGAAAGCTCTTCAGCTCTTGGTAGCTCCAGTGGGAAGTGTAAAAAGTGCAAAGGAGGTGACAGAGCTGCAGAAGCCTACAGACATCACCATCATCTTCTTTACCTTTCCAAGGGATTACAACTAGCATTCAGCTGCTGTCCTGCCAGGTGACCTGCAAATAGCACCAGCAACGTGTGCACGCAGCTGCGAGTGGCAAGCCAAAGGCAGATTTTCCAGGCATCTTAGCAAACAGGTTTATCAAGGCACTGCTGTAGCAGCATGCAGCTGGCAATCTACTGGATCTGCAGCACCTTGCAGCCTGCAGCTCCCAGTACGAAAAGGTACAGGCCAGATCTTAGGGTCTCCTAGGTTGCTTTTCAGGTCTCAACACATTCCTGAGCAATTCTGGTGTGTCCTCATACCCCCTGTGACCTGGGTGAGAGCAACCATCTGCCCCTGCCAGACAGCATGCCTTCCTGTGCAGGGAGTTAAACCCTGACCCATGCTGCCATTACCTGTGCGTGCGGGAAGGGACCGTCAAAGTTGGAGTGGCCTGAGGTGCCTTTTCCTGCTGCCATAAGCAGCATGCAGGATTGCAGCCTTGCAGTGCGTGCCACTCAGTCACACTCCTCCTCTTGTGAAAGGAAGGGGATTGCTAGTGACTGGGATGGGTGAGTGGAGAAGGCGGACAGGGCTCTGACGGCAGCCACATGCTGCCCATGCACATTGCACATGGAGAGGAGGGGTTGCAAATGCTCCCGGTCCAAACAGGAACAGTTTACATTGTGATGGGACAGCCAGAGTGTGAGTCATTAAAAAAGGAGTGGCACTGCCTTAGTTCAGCTTACTCTGGACACCTTTACTATCATGATTGTAAAGAAACACAGCAGAGCAGCAGGGCTAACTTCATAGATGTGAAAAACAGAGGCATGGAGGTCTGAGCATGGATGGCCTTTCTCCAGACTTTGCAAGCAATGGGTTTTTACAAGCAGAGTAACTGCGGGGGAGGGTATGTGATACTGCAGCTGCACAGAATAAAAGATTCAGGACTGCAAATGCTGCTGAGGAAGAGGTTAATAGAGAAAATAATGCCAGCAAGCAGCAGGAGAAGGCTACCTTCCTTCACATTTGACTAATGCTAATAAGAGCACAACAGAGAAACTGGATCACACCAAAGGGCTGCAGAGCACAGAGCCTGGGCTTCCGCAGTGGCCCACTGCGAAAGGCAAGAGGAAGAGCTTAGGAAACAGAGCTTGTACAGAGTCATCCCTCCCCTAGTTGCACTCTCCCAGCTTCTGGCAAGCACTGTAGGGGCTTTCTGAGCTGGAGGGTACATCCAAACCATCATGTTAAGCAATATAATTATCATGACCAAGATAATAATAAAACCACCTAACTTCAGGCTCCATCCACTGAGCTCTAAGAGATGGAGCACACATTCTAGGATGAAAACCAGAAGCAACTTCACTCATCACAAAGCTATGGTTTAATTACTTTTCTCCTGGTGAGTTTTGCTTCTCAGAAATTCTTTAAAAAAAGAAAACATCAAGCCCGCCAGCTTTCTTTCCTCCTTACCCCTTAAAAAAACCCCACGTAGATCGTAAGTTTATTTAAAATGTAAATTAACCACATTGCCAGTGACAGATAACAAAGATAAACATTTATATTAAGCTGCATTTTTCTTATCTCCCAAGACTTTTACTTGATATCCTGAAAGCATGAAACAAAATACAAGACAGATCATGTGGAGAACCTCCTGCTTTCTATGTGAATGGCAGACAGCTCAAGACATTTGTTGGCTTCTTCACTTACCACTTTTCACATTCAGGCTGCCTTTTGCGGTGTCTTTCCCTAAAATGTTCTCCGCTTCGCAGCTGTACTCCCCAGCATCTTCCAGCTTCACCTTGTTGAACTGCAGTCTGGAAATCTTTCTGTTGAAAAGTACAGCAGACATTTCTTACTCAATTGCTAACCACCCTCATGAATTGATAACCATTCCTGGCCCTGGTACACTGTCTGGTACGTCACCCCTTCTTGGGAGGATGGGCTGCCTGACCTGCAATCTGAACAGGTATTCAAGCCTGGTCAGGATTCAGACGAGACCCTTCCCAGGAACCATAGCCACCATAATTTTTCAAATGAGCATCTCCCTCTGAACCCACTGCTCTCAGCATGTTGCCATGGTCTAGTCTCATGAGTGTCTCATGAGGGGTTAAGCCCAAGAGCCCTAGCATCCCAGCACACAGACTTTTGGCACTGGAGAAAAGCCACTTTTCTGATGGACAGCAGGATCTGCCTACGAGACAGAGGTGTGGAGATGAGATGCATGTTCTGCACCTTCCTCAGCAAGGAGCCCGACCAGTCCGGTGCCTCAGTGGCTGCATTCAGCAGGGCCACACACTTGAATGCAAACACCCACAGATTCTGGGTGGACTCATCCCTTTCCAGCCTGCAAATCAGACTCCTGTGGTTTGACCTAGGCAGCTAACTTGTAGCTTTATCCAGGCCAACAAACAGGGCAAAGACTTTGTCTCCCCCAACTACACACACCAATGTACTACAAACATGTGGGGCTGAACTACGCAGACTCATCTTATCAGCCAGAAGTGCCTAGAAAGAGCAGAAAATTATGTGACAAGTGCCCATGACACCTAACAACCTGTGCTGAGTACTTCGTTGGGGAGGGAGCAGCTCTGTGGCTCTACTGAGAAGACGAGCATTGCCTTTCCCACCGCCTATGACCAACGATTCATTCTTGGGGATGTCTCTCTGACTAATAGGAAAAACCTTTTGTTGCCTAGTTCAACTGAGGTCTATAGGAGCCTCCAACACACACTGAATCACTCATGAGACCACAGTGGGACTCCCACATTAGCCGCCCTGCATTTCCTTCCATTTTAGCCATCTTATAAAAACCTACCTTGTGTGCTCTTCACATAAGAACACCTCTCTGCTTTCTACCCCAAGCTTTTGTCTCAGGTCTGTGTCATATAGTTGCTTTATTCAGAGACTTGGAAACACTGCCACCTTTAGAAAGAGATCCCAGTGGCCTCTGTTGCTGAAGGCAAATAAAATTCCTTTTCTGTGAAAAAACATCATTAGCTTTGGACATATTTGCCATGTTACATGTGTCATCTGAGAAGGACTTTTCTTTGGACTGTGCTGATCATCATCCATAGGAAGTCCTTCACAGAAGCACACTGGCATCTTTTTAACACCTTGACATGCTGTTCTACTTGGGAGGCATGGCACAAGGACACAGCAGGAATGTCTCACTAGTTATATTAGTAAATTAAAAGCACTTGTGGACAACTTGGTACAGCTCCCAGGATACAGGCGCTGTCCTGTTTTACAGGATGCGGTCAAGTGTTCAATTGCATGAGTTTAGACCCCATGCAGAGCAATTTTTAAATGAATGTTGACAGTGTGCAAAGATCTCTTGAATCCCTCTCATTCCTAGGTCTCCCCTAACACACTGTGCAAAGCCAGTTAGCAGGGCCAACACGTTCCGATGTGCATGCCTAAACCAGCAGGCTGATTCAGAGCAGTGCAAAGCTGCCCTGACTCACAGCACTGCACACTTCTCTGAGTTTTCTCAAGTCTCTTAGAGCAACCTGTGACAGTACTGGGGCTCGTGGTCCTTGCTGCTGCAATGCCTTAGGAATCAAGCAGCACCCAAGACACAGCAAAGCATTTAAGGGCCTCCAGGCAGCTGGGTTCTGCATCTGGCTGGGAAGGTATGGTGGGCACCTGCTGAAGAGGTCTAGCTCTGCCGGGCTGTAGTAACCAGTCCAGGACCACGTTCCCCACTCCTTCCACAAAAGCAGGTGTAGAAACAATCAGCAAAGGGGCAAGGTGGGCTCTGGGTACTACTGGATGCAGCTCCAACAATAGTACCCCCAGCCCAGTCCAGCCATGACTTTCTCTCAGCTGTCTCAACCCTCAGTGACAGAATATACCATTTGTTTTATAAACCACCCCTATGACAGGCTTGTAGTTGTTGCTGCAACGCAGAGCAAAAAGCCAGGCAGCACGCGTTGAAAGCAGCTTGGAAGAGCGAGGCTCTAACTCAAAGCCCTGTAGAAAACCCCACCCTCTCACCCCAGCCTGCTGAGGCTATCTGCCAGCACAGAGCCGAGAGCATTAACAAACATGCTGCCTTCAGCTGCCGGAGGACAGATATTCTAATGATAATTAGCTGCATTGCAGTCCCATATGCACAGCACGTTTTACTGTGTGTAGTAACTGGAAAAATCCACTACACCATTAGAATATCACCTACATACATGGTCTCTTACAGATAAAGGGTTTAAGTCCCAAAGACACAAATTGGTAGGTTATTAGTGACAGAAAAGGCTAATGAAAGGGGGCATACTTGACAGATTCATCTCCAAAACCAGGATGAGAGACATTTGGTCTTTTACCTGGAACTGGAGAGGAATGTGAGCAGAATAAAAAGCAATGTTGGCATTTATAGCATATCAGCATCAAGGTGAAACCAAAGAGGATTATGTTGTTTTAATGCATAAGACTGTTGTACTGTCAAAAGAGGTTATTTTTATTTTCCATCACAGTTTGTTGAAATTCTCCTGGATTGCAACATCCCCTTGGATAAAATCAAGAGGTTTTGTTGCTTTTTGTTGCTTTTCATATTCCAGACCAATGGTGTAGCTACCCTTGGTCTCCACACTCTGCTGTATAATGCCAGGTAACAGACCTGGGGGGAGAGATGAAGGGTACAAATGAGGATTGGTTTTAATGCGGAGTGTAGCCATAGTAAAGAGAATTTCCCTATTCCAGGAAGCGCTGAAACAGCCAGAGAGATACCTTGTTTCGCAGCGTTGGTCATGAACCTTTTAATTCACATGGATAATGCCTGTGCACTAGAACTGAAGGATGTAAAAGAGACCAGACCTTGCTTGATCTGTAAGTGGTAAGACAAAGATGACCAATCTGTCTCAGTTCTACTTTACTATCTGCAAGTGCTACTGAAATATCTTAAAACTGCCTAGGAAATTGATTTTTCATGTCTGTGTTCTTTCTCCTGCTGCCCCCAAAGGTAGGTACTTTGTTCATTTGAGGGCCGAGACGTGTTTTTACAGAAATACCAAGTAGTAGCATATGAGGAATTGTGTTGTACACAGGAGCTTTGCATCAAGTCCCCTGCTGCCCTTCTGGGCAGCGTGACTCTTGGGGTTGCCAGCCCCTGGGAAAACCCTACCGTGTGCATTCGCAAGGGTGCCTGGCTGCCAGACGATGCCATTCTTCTGGGGGAAGGCACTGCCCTTGGCTGTTTGTTCAGTGAAAGGGCCAGGGTCACTGACAGATCCCATCATTTCACCGCAGTGCAACTCTGTTGACATTTCTTTACTCCAGGGGAAAATCTGCCTCATTGTCTTTTCTGACCCTCAGCACATATGACTTAGCCACGCACTAATTATCTCCTGTAGTGCTAGTGGAGGAATAAACCATGGGGAATATGTTGTCTGCAAGCTCTGGGGGATAGGATTCACAAGGAGACCTTCAGCCTGGCCAGAAGAAGATCCCCCAAAATACCCTTCTGGCCAAGAGAACAGCATCCCCCAGGAAGGCAGTTTGGAGTGATGAGTAAATCACCCTCTGCAGTGCCAAACTCCAGACTACAATGGGAAACAGGGAGATCAGGCCTTGACCAGGACCTACACAAAGATCCTGGCAAATTCTGGCTGGGAAGGGAAGCCTCACCTTCTGTAATTCAGACAGCTCAGAGCTAGACATCTAAACGTGAGCATGAGCCCTGAGGCTGCAAGTACAATCAGAGGAAAAGAAGCAGGCACCTTGGCCAAGGAAGAACTTTTCATGACAGGAGTCATGCTCCCACCAGCACTTCGGTCAAGCTTGAATCATTTTTCTCCTCTTACTTACTGCCGAGTGGAACTGGGACCATCCTCCAAAGTCATCTCCTTGCAAAGCCATTCACCTCAGAGTGTGTGAGCAGGACAACAGCTGCCACGAGCTGCCTCCGAGACACTTACGTTTCACTGAGGGCTCAGCATGCCCTGTGCGAGTTCAGCTGCTTCTGCATCGCTCAGGACAAAAATAGCTCTAGGATTACTACTGCTGTAGCATTTTATTAGTCTTCTAAAAATAGAGTAACTAACATGTAAGTAATAAAGAAGTCAAGGAATTAGCTGATGAAGAGAATTTGAAGACTACACCGTATGTGGCCCCTAAATTGTCAGTGAAGAACACTTCACATAGTAAACACACCTGAGGTCCTAGGAAAAGGAAATTCCCAAATGTAACCCTTGCAAAGGACACACTGCATACACTGCTGTGGTTACCCATTAACTCCATTCCTCTCTGTTTGCACAGACAGCCGGTGGCAGGAAGCACACCAGTACTGGCAGAAAGCAGAAGGGCCAGCAGCTGCTGTAATGTGTACTGCTTATACCCCTGCCAAACATTTAATTGGTGCCTGTGTGCTATCCTGGCACTCTGCACAGTGGTGCGTTTGCCTTGAGAGAGCAGGTTAATGATTGGCAAGAAGTTTCAGTATATCCAGTTCTTCAGCTTACACTCAAGAAGTGTTGGCCAGCAACCGTCACGCATCAGGCAGCCCCACTGGCTGGAGCAGGAGCTCTCAGTGCCCTGGCCTTTGGGAGCACGTTCATCTTCCTCAGCACACAGTGGGATCAAAGCAGGTAGAAAAGATCACTGCAATGCAAAGCAGAGCAGGGATGGCTGTGGCAACACACCTTTGTCCAGCAGGGCAGAAGTGGCAAACAGGGGCATCTTTGCCCCTGCACAGCCTCTTCCCTGCCCTTCAGATATGGAGCAGCACAACAGATCTGGGCAAGCCAGCTGTGCCTCGCCGTGCTTGAGGAAAACAAGTGGCCCTATACTGGCTGATATGTACTCTAGCGCATGATCTGGCTAGCTCAGGATTAGCTACAGAAACAGCAAATGAGAAAGAGGGGGAAAAAATGTTCTCAAGCAAAGCAATCAGGTAAGAGGGATAAGGACATGAAGGGTCAGACTGTTCAGTTCAGCCATCATCCCCTCTGCAGCAGGCAAAGTCCCCCTTCCTCCTCCCCTCACGCCACCATCTACCCCACTCAATATCTGACCTGCTGGGACTGTGGGACAAGCAGGCGTGGGAGACCGCTAATGTCCTCATGGGTGCCCAGGACAGGAACAGCCATCCCCTGACCCCCTCTGCCTGCTCTCTCCTACCCCTGCCCCGCAACATTAAAGTGCTGTTCTAACCTGAAAATCAGATCTGCCCCTTCTCTGCTCAGCAGTGCTGTTGTCTCTCTGTGCCCAGGCTTGGGACAGGCTCTGTTTAAAAGCAAGACTTGACCAGTCCTCACTCTGCCGAGCTGACACTGACGCTGGTCTCAGTGAGAGCTGGAGTTCCTTCTGGGTCACAAAGTGTCAACAAAAGGGGAAAAGATCGATAAGTACGCTACAAAGAGCAGGGTCACTTGTGCAACCCCCATCCATCCTCAAATTCAGCCTGGGGCCAGTCGCTGAATCACCATGGATGTTCCTGCAATGGGAAGGGGTGCAGGGCAATAGAGGCAGCCTAATGAGACCACACACCAGTCTCTGGAGTGGACCTTGTGGCCACTCTGTTGCGAGGCAAACCCTAGCCTCTTTGTGTCCAGCAAGTCTACAGCAGCTGCCAGGGTGTGAAATCAATAAATACCTAAAAGCTGAGGTTTGGGTTAAGACCAGTGCACAGACCTGATGTCAGTGCACGGTCCCTGGTATTACTTGTCCTGGAATTCAAAGGCAATTGATACATCCCACAAATGTTTCCTCCAACCCCAATGCCCGGATTTGAACTTGTTTGAGAAAATGTAGATCCTGGAGCAGTTGAGGCCAGCTCAGAGCAGATTCTTTCCTTGCTTGCTGTGATACCTCAGAGGAGCACACTAGCAGCCTCCCAAGAGCCAGGGGCCTTGCAGCACCGAATGCAGAACAGATTCCCTATCCCGGAGTGTATGACCTTAATACAGAGATGAGATACCCCTGGTGGGTGTGCAGCCAGGACGGCGTGCAGGTCTCACTACCTGTGCAACCAAACCACAAGCTTGCTCTGCAGTAGACAGGGGAACAGCAGGTCAGTGCTGCTGAGAAGGCACAGACGTCCTAGGTTGGAAGCGTATCACGTACTACATGGAGACTGATATGCTGGGCAAATCAGAGGCAGAACCAAAATTTCAGGGATTATTGGCAGAAGTGGAGGAGTAAGACCTGAGAGGACCTTTAAAGCAAAGCTTTTAAAGAACCAGGGGAGGAGGAGAGGGAGGTGACATACTAAAAGCAGCTGTCTGAGGAGAAGCCCTGTGCAGAGCGCAGGAATGGAGATGAGCAGAGCCAGGCTGCAAATACTCAGATTGGGAAAAAGCATTTGTGGGAACAGAGGTCATGGGAAATTACGGCACCTTCAGATGGACAGAGAACTACTCCTCCAAAACCTCTGTGAAACATATCATCATGGTGGTACATAGGGTTGTGCAAGGCATTCAGTTACAGTTTTGGGGCTCCATTCTGAGTTTGGGGCCTTTGGGATGCATGTCATTCTTTTCTTCCTAAGTCATTTCTCTGCAATTGGTATGCGTCACAGATCCTCACAAGTGCCTGATCCATGAAGTGTGAGGGAGACCTGGTAAATTCATGCCTGTAGGTATATATTGTGCTGTCTCAGACGAACTGCCTACAGTCTCAGCCCTCACCCCAGCCCTCCTCCCCCAAGATAAAGCATTTTAACTTAAACTGGATGAATGGTATTTCACCTCATGTCTCAATGAGTGCTTCAACCTAATCTGTGACATTTTGCAACTGCAGTGGGCTAAGGTCTGTAGGGAGAGATATTTTTTTTAAGCAGCCAACATCGCTGGAAAAAACACACAAAATTTTGGGCACATAAAGCTCCTTCCACCTCTAAGTTTGCACAAACCATCAGTTGAAGTAGCCCAGCATCTGATCGTAACTTGTTACCCACTATAACGCATTCAAGTTTGATTAAATGCCCATTCCCTGAATCTCTTAGGAGCTCCAACTTGCAAAGCTTGTGGATTGTTCTAGCTCAAAACCCAACTGCTTCTCCTTTCAGTTCTCAAATTCCCTGGTTCAGTCCCAGGTGCATTGGCCAAGATGACGTCCATCATCTCCTTTAAAACAACAGACAAACAAAGGAGATGCTCTCCTTCACCCACCCACCCCCCTCCAATAAAGTGCCTTCAGCAGCTAAACCCAAGTCCCAAATATCGTAGACTTATAATGACATCGTGAGAGTTAGCAAGGCAGAAGCTCCCCTGGTGATTATAACAACACCGGTGCTTGAGAAGACTCTTAGCTTCAAGGCATCTGGAATTGCTCTTGCAAGATCCATTGTCAAATGAGCTTTTTCCTTTGTTTAAAAATGTCAGCCTGAAGACCCCTGCCAGAGTGGTGGTATAGCCTGCTTGGGTTCACTCTGGCTCCCACAAGGCTTCAACAGTTCTTTTTGCCCCTCCTTGTCTCCAGGCTTAATTAGGAAATCATTTATCTTTATTGGCACTCTCTTTCCCCTGCTGCTTTAGCATTATTTTTTTTTCTCCCTTCATTCCAGAGCAGTGAGTTGTACAGGGAAGACCACAGCCCCATTCATTGTGGGTGGGGAATAATCTACAGCAGGGACCTCTACAAGGAAGACCCCAGCAATGAATCTCCCCCAACTGGCATTGCCGGAGGACTACTGTACAGAAACAGGAGAGAAGGGTATCCCTTGGCTCCACTTACAGGCTAACAATAGGGATTCCTGGTGATACTGAAAGTAGGACACTACTCCCAAGGGGTGTCATATGGTCAGCCTGTCCCAAACTGAACTGCCAACCCTCTCCAATCTAATGATACGCCTACTTCATCACCCTAGCAATCTCCCTTGGCAAAAGAGCACACAAAGAGAAGAGGCTGTAAGAACAGCCCCAGCTAGGAGACTACCAGGCTCCTGGACCCCCTCTGACTCCAGCTGAAGATCTAAGTGTCTCAGGGCTGAGCCCTGAACACAGCCTGGAGTGAGGCAGGTTCTCTACACCTCCACAAACAGAAATTCCCTTGGATTTCTCCACAACTGGCATCTGACCATTTGCCAGGACAGCCAGAGAGCCAAAACCCAACCTTAACTTCCCAGGACCCAGCAGCCTCAGTTGGATCAGGGATGTACTCAGCAGACAATGGCGCCGCAGAGGGACAGCCACTCGCTATGCTGCACTTCCACTGCTGCATGCAACTCTTCCTGGGTAATTTCTCTGGGTTCCCCATCAACTGTGTCTTATTTAAATTGAGCCAGAGATAAGATTCCAGCCACTAATTCCTTCCACCTTAAAGAGAAGTTTCCTCTTTGTGCAAGCCAGGCTTGCCCCAGCCTGTTACTAATTACAGATGGAACATGCAGTTCAGAAAGGAGGAATCAGAATTGTTCCCCTCCCTTCAACAAATATCCATTGAAAAAACCTGACTCCTTCGCCTGATGGCCCCCGAAGTTTTGCCGGTAACTTTAAAAAACAAGAGGGAAGATGACTGATGGAAAAGCTGAAGAGCTGACATGCAGTTAACTGCTCCTCTCTCCTTCTCACAACATATACTTCCCTTACTTCCAAAGAGATCTCCTACTCTAGGAAGGTCAGTGAGGTTGGATGAAAACTGGATCACAAAAAAAAGGGCTTCGGTCATGCTTTCTACTTAGAGATCTCAAGGCTTTTTAAACACACAGGGAGGAAAGCCAGGCACAGAGCGGTAGAGAATGAGTCACAGAGGGCAGCCATGTTCTTCTTGTCTCTCATCCTCATCCTCTGCATGCTGTCTAAGGACCGCAGAGATGCAGACAGAGTCTGACACAGAGCTGAGGTAAACACTATGCACAACACCTCCACATCCTGGCAGGGCTCATTTAGCCTGGCTCCAGCAGCCAACTATATGAGGTCTTTTGGATCAAACGTTTAAAGAAATGATGCTGTGCACCTGGCCAGGTACTGCATAGTCCCTGAAGCTTTTTGCTTTGCCTAATTTCTCTGTGGAAGTCCCTCTCCAGTGCTCCATTTCTAGCCCTCTGGAAAACCCACTCTACTTTGAACTGAAAGGAAGAGCAGAGGATTATCTGGAGACTAGTGTTATCTCTAAGTAGAGCCAGATGTATAAACCCCATTATTCTTGAATTAATCGTCATAAAGTAAGACTTCCTTTCTGAGCTTTAGAGTTCAGGATGCTTATCCTTCCCTAGAGTCCCCTCCTAACATGCAAGAAGTAATGATGTACACCCATATCCCGTGTCCAGTTTTAGGTCTCTCCGCTAATCTCAGCCCCACTATCTACTTAATGGAGACATGCAAAGTCATGAGCGCTTTCTCGATCCTCAGCCTGCATTCACAGAGCATTTTGAATGTTTTTTGAGTGCACTCAAGACCAGAAGGAAGCAGGTCCAATGCCAGTGAGCACTCTGACCTCGAGCTGTTTTCAAGCACTGAGACCCAGCAAACCCAGTGGGGTGGAGAGTCCGACAGCTGAGGATACCAGACAGGGTGTGCACAGACCCATTCAGGTCTGCTTGGAGAAGTGCTCCTGCACTTGACTTCTCAACAAGGGGCAAATAAATGGTCAACAAGGGTTTATTGCCTCAGAGCTGTCCCAGCTCAACAGCTGCTTGAGTCTAGCCTCTGTATCTGCTGCCCAGCCCCAAACAGGCATCCCCTCTGCTTAACTGCATGCTTTAGTGGCGGCAGGGAGCAGAAACTGGGATGGGAAGTGATTCTGGGGGCAGGTCAGCTGGGGACGCTTTGGGCTCACACCTTTGCTGCTGAGGGAGCCTCAGACACTGGAGGAGGCAGGTGCTCAGCTTTCTTTAAAATGTTTATCCTTGGGCTTATTTTGCCAGCAGGAAGCACTTCTAGCACGCACGTTTTTGGCCTGTCACTGGCAGGCTGTGAGCCAATGTGTTCCCATGGAAACTGGTAAATGAAAAATTATGACTTGACAGCAGTGTCCTGAGGAAACAGGATCAACCTCGTTCCATATGTTTATTCCCTGACCCAGGGAGTGCATGCCCGCTCCACACCACTGTGGGTGGGATGCCATCCTGTCACAGCTTCGTGCTGGACACAGGGTGCCAGGAGGCAAGGAAGGACTGTGATCTCTGGGAGCACAGCAGGAAAATGCTGCAAGAGGCGCTTCTTGCCATCACCAGGATCCCTCCCCAGAGAGGTTTGCTGGGTGTTTGGTCTGGGCTGATTGGCATCTAGCTCTGAGGGAAATACAGCTCCCCAATACCCCTGTGAGACCTCAGCACCAGCAAGCTCCGGGTTCCACAAGCTGCCTGCCCTCAGGGATGCAGTGCCCACACAGAGTGGACCAGCAGGCTTCCCACGCCTGGCTGCAGCAGGTGGTGCAGACACTCCTCCGGGGCATCCCAGCTCCAGTACCCATGGGTAAAAAACTGAGGCCACAGGGCTGACAAGGGCCACAGAAATACTGAGAGCAACAGAGCAAAGAGGCGGGCACAGCTCTGCCCTACCTCTGCTGCCTGCAAGCCCAGACAGCCCTTCCTGAGCCAATGGCATCCCCTAGATACAGGCCAGTTATTCTGGATCTGCTGGTGTCTCTAGCCTAAGCCTTCCACTGACTACTTCTCTGCCTCATCCCAAAACCTCCACAAATCCTACAATTATTATGAAGGAGGTCAACCATTTTGGGTGTGACTTTGAAATAAAAACCAACAGGACTGAAATTAAATTAGAACAATTTACAATGACCCATTCCAGCACTAACTGATTTTTCTAACTGATTTTTCAGTGGCTTCTAATTTTAAAAATTAATACTTTATCAAGTCCATAATGAGAAGAGGCAAGCTATTTTTCTCACACCCAGACATAACATATGTTAGCAAAGTATTAGTTTCAAGTTTTCCAAGGTGCTGGTCAGTTGCAAGCTGACTTTGTTGCTGGCTAGGTCAGGGTATATGAATGTAAGCATAGTCTCGATTATGAAATAATTTAAAGATACATCATATGTGAATATTTGGCCTTGAAAAATATCAACATGGATCCATTTAAGTAAATTCCCAGTGAGAGCCCCTTAGCTTAGTCACTGGCGTCTATTTCTTCCTGTGTTTTTCCACTGCCTGACTGGGGCAGTCCCCAGGATGACCCTCACTGAGCGCAGCTGCCCGGGAGCCTCGCGCATGGGGACTTCGGGGCAGCTACGACGGAGCTTGCCTTGGGTGCAGCGGTGCAAGGTCTTGCATGAGACAAGACCTCGACAGGTGACTATGGGCCCCGATCAGACAGTACCGTGATATGCTCTTGCATCCTTGCGGTTGCCTTAGATGCTTTCAAGTCCACCTAAATTCAGGAGAGAACAGAGCAATTTCTCCCACGTTTATGCAGGCCTGCTGTTGGCTGGTGGGGCGACTGCCAAGTTTGAATACCTTCTGCATTCAAACTCCTAACCACAAAGCAGCATTCACCCCAGGTGGCCAGAGCTGCCTACTACCAGTCTACAGCTAGCAGAGAAAGAGTTAATCTCCCCAGGTCACCAGACACCTGTCTCAGATATCCAATGACAGTTACCCAAGGAAATCCCCTTCCACAAACCCATCATCTATCCTTTGCATGCCTTGCTCCTCTCTGAGGAAACTGGGAATCTTGCTTACTTTCCCAGACATGATAAATGTGCTGTGCATGGTCCCGTGACTCCGAGGGAGCACCTCAGTATTGCCCAGCAGTGACCTGGAGAGCACAGCACCAGTTCTACCCAGATGGTCCCCCAGCCCCAGACACTCAGTGTTAGGGCACAGAGGCAGAGCAGCCCCATAGCATACTTACTTCCCGTTCCCATACTTGATCCGGATGTCTTTGCTCTTCTTCAGCTCTTTGCCATCTTTAAACCATTTGTAGGATGGCTGAGGGTTTCCAGCAGTTGCCTCGCATTTCAGTGAAATTTTTTCACCGACATGAACGTTTGGGCTTTTCAGTTTCTTCAGTTTGGGAGGGACAGCTACAAAAAGAGAAACCAGACAATGTGAGAACTGCCTCTTTCAGAGGCTACGCACAAGCGATGTGACCCCCCTGAGACCCCTCCCCTGGGAAAAGCACTTGCTGCCCCCATTGCCCTGTGATGGCTGGAGAGGGGCTGTATGCCAGCTTAGCTGCCCAGGTTTTCCAGCATACAGACGGGGAAAGAGCACAAAGTCAGAAACGACCACGTGGGAACAGAGGGAGCCCCTGGGTCTGGCCAGACTCGATACTCCACAGCTGCCCTTACTCACACATGCAGGATCCGCGTGTCTCCTGGTAGCGCAGGGCTTTGCTCTGCTCTCCAGGCTCTCCCACCAGGCCACAGCCAGGGATGCAGGAGCTCAAGCTCTCTGCAACCTTTTCCCTGCATCTTGCCATTGTCGCTGCTGATTACCAACACCTACACGACCTCTGCCACTGCTGACGGGCATGCTGCCAATCCCACACACCCCCCAAACCACAGCCAGACTCTTTTGCTGCAGAAGGAGCAGAGGCAGGTCACAGGGAGTGGTCTCCTTTCCCTCAGCAGTGTGTGCCATGGATGCTCCGCGCCTGTTGCTGAGATGGATGGTTATTCAGCACAACAGCAGCAGCAGCAGAGCAACAGCTGCTGAGGGGAACTGCAATAAAAACCTGCACATATCAAGGAGGAGAAGGGGAAGGACAGCTTTTCTTCAGGTTGAAGTTAGAAAACTGAAAGAGTAGGAGTAAAGCTATTTAAAATGGTCTTAGGACCTGCAATGTCAGGCTGGCTGGCAGCCTCTCCAGTCTGGAGCCTGGCTCTGCATGTGAGCTTTCCTGGGTGTTTCAGAGAGGTGATTTTGCCATGCACCTGGAACATCAGGCAGAGATGAAGACATGTCTTACCAATCTCTGCCACGCTTTATATTAAACCTGACTAGAAAGGATTAGCAGGCTTACGATTTTTCTTTCAACTGACAGCTCTGCACTTTTCTAGCTCCCTTTTTCATTCTCAGCCCTAACCTTAAAAAAGGAAATAGCAAGTTGCTGGTTTTGCCCTAAGAATATTGGTAACAATGGTTTCCGCTTGTCTAAGATATGTTACAGATAAAGTATTTCCTCTGTCTAATATGCATAAGCCATATTTTAATTGCGTACTGCATTCTGATCTTGTGATATGGAAGAGCAAGCAAAGGAGAAGGAACTGGATGGGTTTCATTAGAGCAATCACTATTTTATAGATCTCTCTATGTCTCCACTTATTCTTCATGCCAAGCTAAGCTATCATAGCTTGGTTTTATTTGAAGACTTATCAATGAAACTGATCTTATACAAAATAAGAAGCACAACAATCATCAGGCATATGCTCCTGTGGTATGAAGCTCGGAGGACTCTCACATTCTCTTGTTTTACATATGAGGGCATGAGAAGCAAAATTGTCCTTAATCAAAAAGATACAAGCATGGACAGAAATGGAACAGTTCAAGGTAACACGAGTTGGCTGGGCAACACTCACAGCAACTGAAAGGCAAACCCAGAAACATATGGGAGTCTTAGAGGAGAGGTGCCTGGCAGTGCCTGGGCGGGTAATGCATCAGATCTGGTCCCAAGCACGCCAGACCTTCCACTGACTCTGAGCTGCACAGCTACACTGGTGCCAAGGCACAGAAGCAAAGAAAGCATGTTTAGCACACCAAGGAAAAAATAACAAACCCCACCAAATATTATTTCCAACTATTATTTTTGCACACCCAAGCCTGCTGCAGGCTCACTAGAAACCTGTGCCACAGGCAACAGGATGGGGAGGGCTGCACACGTGCTGACATGCTGACAGGGCAGGCTCAGCACAAAAAATGGCTCAGACAGCTGCAGGCAATTACCTCAGGCTGCTCACTGACATCTTGCACTGCTTCCCAGGTCACTGTGTTTGGGCACAGACAGACTTCTGAATGAAAACAACCTCAGCTTTCCCCAAATTTCAGGAGTTCTGTGAAAATCCAAGGTGTCCTGGGTTTTGTGAAGCCAGTATGCCTGATCCTTGCCTGGAAATGGGTCACCCAGAAGAGCTGGAAGGCAATGCATGGAGAAGAAAGCTTGTCTCTTCTCGGAACACTGTGCACGGAGAGCCGAGAAGGTAAACAGGACCTTGCTTTTACAGGGGTCATTTTGGGGAATAGAGAAATAGAGTCTGTCAAATATTTATTCTGTCTGAATGTGTGTGTCGGTTGGCTCCTATTGTACACTGAGGTCACCCTGTACCATGCCAACAGTATACATATGCCTTGAATACTGGGAAGGTCCTGACCTTGGCATTGGTGTGTCTGCTTCACATTACTTCCAGGCTTGTGGTCTGCAGAATTATAAAGCAGGCAGCATGGCCTGGGAGAAAGATGTCAGCCCTGCCCCTCTCCCCAGAAAATACTGGCAAGAGCAGAGCAAAGCCCAGAAAACTGGAGATTGCTGAAGGAGAAGGCCAAGGACAAGTAAGAAACCTTCCAAGGTCTCTATTCCCCAGTTCCTCCCCACCAACGTGAATCACATCTCACCCAAACCTGTGCACCTCTTGCCTCTTGCACTTTCTGCTCTTGGCCACCAGTGATAAATCACACAACCTTCCTGAAAAGTCAGGTCCAAAGAGACATATGCCAATTGTGGCACAGAGGAGCTGACACTCACACAGGACAGGGGCTCTGCATCACACCACTCTGCAGAGTCCTGCGCTACACAGAAAAAGAGAGGAGAATGTGTCTCCTCCGCAGATTTGGCTGCACTGCTACAGGAGGGAAAGGAACTGTGCAACTGTGCATTCAGCTCACAAGCCATGCTGCACGGACTGTAATTCCCCAGATGAGCCAGACAGGCCAGTGAAAGGGGTATCCAACCCAGAAGTATTTTGGACTGTGTCTGGGAAGAGCACTGTGCACAAAGAAACAGAGGTGTGCTCCTGATGCCCAGCACACCTGTGCGCCTTACTGCTACGCTACAAGTGTAGCTTGTGCTTGGAGAGCAGCATAGGCAGAGCAGGCAGAGCCCAAAGCCTGGGGATGCAGCACCCAGAGCTGCGTGCTGGCTGCTCCAGTGGAAAGGGAAGCCCAGGCTTGTTCTGGAAGGGCTGCTCTGGGCTGGAAAGCCTCTCTTCATAAATCCTGCATCTTTCAGGAAAACACAGAAATCCTCATTTACAGCCATTAACTGCTGATGAGCCTGCTTAATGCCAACCAAAGATCTTCCACTGTTTTTTGTTCGTATCATTTAAACTGAAGCCCTTATTCCTAGCCTGAATTTCTCTAACTTTGGCTTCCAGCAAAGAGACATATCTGCTTTCCTCTGGTAGATTTGAATCCCATCTAGTAACCAGAAACCTCTTCCCTTTTTAGGTACTTGTAAACTATGAATGAATCACCTTTCAACCTTCTCCAGCAGTAAAGTAGCTTGAGAAACCAAAGCAGCACACCGAGTGCTAATACTGGAGTACGTCGAAGACAAAGTTTTACATTTTGGTTTGTTTTCAGCTTCAAAATCAACACATTTCCTACCTCTGCTCTGTTCAAATCACCAAGTTGCAGCTCAGAAAGTCACAAGCTTATTTCTGTCTGTTCAAACTGACATGAGGATTTTTAAAGTGCCCCCTTTCTTCAGTGCTCTGAACGTTTTGGATCATTTTAATCTCCTCCCAGTTTGGTATTTTTTCAAACACATTGAGCAAACAAAGTCACTAGTTTCATACATATCAAAATAACATACCGTACCTGGCAAACACTCCCAGATATATACCAAGTGGGCTCCAGGTCCAGTTCTCCCACATTTCCAACAGTTTCTGGCCCCCCAGGCCCCCTCTGCACAGTTTACCACTGCTCAGATGTGGCCAGCACAGCTTTTGTCAAAGCCAAAACACTGAACCAGGGCCACCCAAGTCACCCTGTCATCCTGGCACAGGCTGAGCTGAAGCTGCCGTTCCAGCTCCTCATTGCAGCCCCATGGCTCTGGCCCGCCAGCTCACGGTCCCCTCCACAGCTAGTTTAGCAACATGTACCACAGCCACCACTGCTGCTGGGGTCATGAGAATGAGAAGGGGGCTTTTGGCTGTGCTTGCCAGACTGAGGCTACAGATAGCTTCAGGCAATCATTTTGAACTCAAATCTCTGGTCACCTTGCAATCTTGTCAACTGCTCCTCCACCCAAATTGAAGCTTTCTCTCCATGGGGTGAAGAGCTACCAGCCTCACAAAGTGTGAGGGATTGGACAGAAGAGGCAGCTGCACGATCCAGGCAATTTTTCTGACAATCACATCAAGGGTATGCCATGCTGCAGAAAGGAAGGTTTAATCCTGGTAGAACTGAGACAAACAGTAAATACACATTTTCTACAGGTTTGTGCTCATTCCAAGGTCAGATGAAGCCCAAGCAACCATTAGATCCCAGACTACACTAGTTTTGTAAGCCACAAGAATCAACACTAAAGTGTGCCGGGGCCTGGATCAACAGATGTCCACAATTTCCTAATCTATTTCAGGAGTCGTGTTTCACTAAGAGGCCTTTACAGGAGAGCTTTGCCCTCGGACAGCAGTCCTGGCACCTACTGCCAAGTTACCACCTTCTTTTACAGAGAGGAGGATGTTACAAATGTCTAAAAAATTAAGTTCTAAATTATGCCATATGAGTTGCTCAAACATCTACCACGAAAGGACTTACGTGTACACACTGCTTTAATGAATTCACTTCTGATTACGTTTGATATTACATTGAAGTACCTTGATGATAACAACACCTCTTTTACTGCTGGTGCCTGGAGTATGCCTGAAAGCACCTTAAAGCTTCAACTCAAAATATCACTGATCAAAAATGGGCAGAGTGCCCAAACAGAGTTCCAGCAATGGAGTGGTAGCAAAACTGCGCGCTACTTGCAAAGCATCACACAGCCCCTTGGCAGCACAAGGCAGAAGCCAGTCACCCTGGGAAGGGTGCTCAGTGAACTCTTAACCACCAGTGACACCCGCCTCAGACACTGCTTCATGAGCTGTGTCTTGCTTACTGTGGGAGACCCTTCAGGGCAAACTATCTACAGACACATCTGGGATCTCCAGGCCACAGACATCATGAGTAGATGTGGAGTATCTTCCTGGCCTCCTCCAGGGGATACAGTGCCAGCCACAGGAGGCTCCCCCACACTGCCTGGCACATGGCAAGTGGCAAAATGTTTAGGCAGATGGATCTGGAGAACTGGGAGCACAAGATCCTTCCATGTCCCTCTGAGCAGCTGAGGAAGAAGGCAACTTGGCTTGAATTCCTGTGGCCACAGAAAAGGGAGGCTGAAAAATGGTTTCTCACAGGAATGGGGGTAGATTTTAGGAGAGTTAGGACTTACAGACTCACGGGCGATGCCTTGACATGCCTACAACAGAGCAATTGCTTCCAGCACACTCCCTCCACGTGACTGCAGTCCTCAGGTCAGGACACTCCTCCCCTGCCAGAAGGAGAGGAAAGCTGCACAGGTGATCTCTTGGAAATGGGCTGCGTTTCTCAGACTGTCCAAGACATTGGCCTCAGGAGAGCCCTTCCACACAGGTGCCAGGGCTTCTGGCCTCTGGGCTGCTGCACGGGAGTGGAGAAGCTGCAAGCCTGGCAGTCTCCAAGGGTTGGTGCTCCCTGTTCTTAACAGAGAAATCTGGACACACAAAGGATGCTACAGGCACAGTCCTTGAGGTTTGCCAGCTCCTTGCCACTGAAACACAAGATCTGGACTCATGACACCTGCCCAAGCCACATCTCAAAGGTTGCTACTCCCTAAGCTCCCTCTGGAGACTCCCCACCATGATTTGCTGTTCAAAGTCTCACCCACAGGCATATAGGCCTTCCCTTTTATGTAGGGAATCTCAGATGGGAGAGTTTCAATGTTCTCCCAGATGGAAAATTCCAGAATTCGTCTTTCCATGGGAAATGTATTGCAGCCTCAACTTGCTCGAAATTCAAACACAAACTTTTGCAAAGGTGACAACTCCTTACCAAACAGAATTTTCCCCATTTCTGTCATCTCTACTACAAGGTGAGGACACATGTCCCTGGCACAGGGCATCACTGTGCAGACAGGTCTGGACACCAGGTGTGTCTTTGGTGGGTCAGCATGCTCTGTACTGAGCTAATACATCTTACTTCTTGGCTAATGCAGCCCTACTGCTCCTGGTACATTTGCTGCCTCTAGTGTTTTTATCAGAGACGATGCTCCTTTGGCCTGTGTTTGCTTTGGCCCTTATTTAACAAGGAGACAAAACTGAATCGCAGCAGCTGCTCCTGCCCACCTTGGCTCTTTGACCATTTCAGTACTGGCTGCAAATACCAACTTGTCAAAGAGGGACGTGGTCTGAAGAAAGCTGTCTCCAGCCAGAAGGAATGGAAACATGGGGTCCACTTGAAAAAAAACAAAAAACCCGTTGCTTAACACTTTATATGCTCTAAGTGTTTGTCCTCCTTTTTTCTGGGTTTTTATAGGGAGGGTAAAAATGCAGTCACTGCTGTGCACCCAGGCAGGCTGTGGCGCCTGCAGCACTGGCAGACCACAGGGACATCAAACGAAGTTCAGCTCTTTGGTGGTAGGGTCACAAGAACTCTTCCGAGTCTGTGACCCTCCAATGCCCCTGAAGGTAACAGGGCTGTATTTTCCTAAAGCCATACCTGAAACATGGGAGGGAGCAAAAGACCCCAGATTTATTCAACGTATGGACACAACCTCCACAAACCACATAGTCCAGAGCCTGCGGGAAGGAACCTTGATGTCAGACTGATGTACTGCCCTATACCAACCTCTGCTGCAACCCACCAGTGGGTAGCTATAGGCTCCAAACTAAGAACATAAAATATAACATAGTGTCTGTAATATGCTCTAGGCAACCTCCAGTTTATGTAAAAAAGATGATCGGACTTTCTCAAGCTGTTAACATGACTGTCTACGCACCGCAGCAGCTCGCTGTGTCCTAGGCAGGGGTACCTGGCAGGCAAACCGCAATGTCAAATGTAAATTTCCAGGGGGCAGCACCTGCTGTAGCCACTACTCGGCCTTTTAAAACATAGCCATGTCGCTCTTAGTAGATCTGTGATGGCAAAGACTCCACTGTGGGAGCCAGCACTAGACAATGGGGCTCACTTTGGGCATTTACACCTTGCCTCCACTGCCCATCTGTGCAGTAAGTGCAAAGACACAGGCTTCAGCAAGGGTTAATAACCCAAAGCTCTCCAAGGACACAGGAGATATGCTGTGTGCCTAGCATGCACCATGCTGCCATGTCCTTCGTGCAAAGGTCTGCCAGCAGGAGTCAGAGGCATATCTTTGCGTTGCTGGGAAAGGTCCCACTTCAACAGCTGGAGACACTAGGTATGACAGTGCAGGAGCCATTCCTCCAGGTCCTAGAGGGTCTGCTGAGGATACCCACCCAGCTGACTCACAGAGAACAGAAAGTGATGCAGAGAGGACCCAGATGACTGGAAGCGTGAAGATGCTGAAAAGACTGAGATCAAGGAGACTTGGGGTTGCAATGAAGCTTGGAAACCTCACTAGAGCCAGAACAACTGCATTATTCCTCCCTACATATCTCATAGCATCACTACCATACAAGTTCTTTTTCCTTAATTAGGTTCCTTTAGCTCTCTGTCTCAGGGAGGAGAAATGACTACAATGCCCATCTGCAGCACTAGATATATATTTAAAACTGTGAGTTACAACAATCAGTATCTCCATGACCATTCCCATTGGCCACAGAAAATTGACTGGAAAGTCACAAGCAGGTTTGCTGACTTAGGCTTTCTCTCTGTAGGATCCCTCTGGTAGGTCATACCACAAGAAAAGGTGCCACAAATCCAGCAAGTTCACTCTCCTCGTACAAATACTGGCTCCACTTACATAAAAGAGCAACTGATAAATTCCTCCTCTCCTTTATTTCTCTTTCCCACACTTAATATTTAGTTATTCTTCTTTCAAGTAAAAGTTTTGAAATCGGTATATGTTTTGGTACAGATCCCTAGGCTGAAATCTCAGCTCCATTCGAATCAATAAGCATCTGGCCACTGGGCAAGAATGACTTCCCAATACTTGGGCTTTTCACCCAAACTGTTAAGACAGCTAGGGAACGTTTTTATCACAGAATGGGCAGACATGCTGGAGGTGCCCATGCGCAGGGCCGCTCAAATGCTTATCTGAATAGCACAACAGCTACAAGTAATTCACATACAAATATCCAATATTAAAATCCAGGGGTGAAGTGCTGGATTTGCCAAACCTAGTACTCTATGAACACTAGCTGGTTTGCAAACAATGTAATTGGGAGTAGAATTGCTATTGTGTTTGTTTGTTTTGAATATTTTTGGCCAGGAAGTTGTCCTGGAGGTATAGTTGAGCATAAGTGGTCTGGTGGAAAAATGTCATTCATTCTGTTCCTATTAAAACCAAAAACAATAGCCACACAAAGACAGCAGCGACAATTTCTGCTCTTCATGCCTCTAACAATGTGTTTTCAACCCTAAAGGCAACATCTTGTTTGTACCCAATTGATTCTGGGATCATATTTTATATAATCAAATCTATCTTTGAACAAAGATATATTTTATGAACTTCTCAATTTCCAGATGACCTTGGAAACAGCAATTCATAAAATATAGCTTTATCTCTATCTTCACAATCAGTTAGAAAAATGGCCCACCCGTACTCTGTGGACTGCCAGTCAAGACCCAGCCAACAAACAAATCACCCAGAGCATCCGAAGCCCTAAAATACATTAATTCTTTGTTTCAGCCACTGAACACTAAGCACAAATTACTTGTCCTAGTCCCTGGTAAAGACATGGGTGGCATCTATCATCTTTCAATCACCAAAGGAAAGTGTAACCCTCACCCCAGGAGAAAAAACAACCTAAGTTAGCAAAAAAACTTGTTTCATTAAATGTTTATTATGAAATCTGTACATGAAACCATATACAGAACCCTTACGGGCATGAAGAAGCTGAAGGCTATGTTTCAGGCTACAGGGAAAGATTTGCTGATATAAAATGACCGTTAGTGGAATATCAGGGATGAAGAAAGCCTGTTTGGTGCTTTACAGCTCTATCAACCATAGGAATGCTTCTTTAAAACCTAGCGGGGAAAAAAATTCCATTAGCAGGGAGCTGAAATTCTTTTAATAGGGACTGCCTGTGCTGCCTGAGCTCCCCCAGTGACAAGAGAACAGAAGACACATCATCATGGGCTGGCGGGACCATTGCAGGTAAACTTGCAAAAACAGGAGCTGCTGCAACACAACCCCAAACAACACCCGCTGAATCCTTCAGATGAATCAGCAAGAAGGGCCACTAAAACAGGTAAATGCGACCCAGCCTCCATGTGAGGCGCAACGTTTACCAAGTAAACTTTTCTCTCTCTGCTGAGGCCTGTCTCATGCCCATGAAAGTCAGGTGTAGAATGAAGGACCAGGGATGCACTCCTAGCTTCAGATAGCACAGCACTTCTGCACATCTTTTTCCTCTTCTCTCAATATATTGCATTTAAACAGAATGAGGACCCCCAGATCTTAAATTCCTGAGATGTGAGGTCTGAGGCCAGGGAGATGATAAGCACTGAGAACCACCTGCAGCACCTGGCTGTGGGGAATGTTCAAACCCAGCCCATGTCAGCAAAACCCCGGCGCAGAATCTGTCCCCTTCCCCACTCCAGCAGACTTACAAGCGAGACTCATTTTTAAGAAATATTTTTCAATATGCTGAACAATGGCAAGTAGGGAAAAATCAGCAAAACTTGGGGTCTGTTACAAAGATGTTAATTCAGGGCAGGCAGAGGTCAAGCAAAGGTCAGGTGCGGCAGCCCAGCTTGCAACATTTTGGGGATATTTTGACCTCCCAGGCAGTCCTCGGCCAAAGAACGTCGTGGCAGTTCATACCTGGCCGGGTGGAAGCACCTCATGGAGCAGGCGTTCAGAGAAGGAAGTACTTCAGTGTCTGGACAAATACATGCGATTAGCAGTCTCTAACATTGAGGCAGGGGGATTTTTAACTTTTAACCTATAAAATCATATTTGCTAGCATTCCGTGACAAAAGCCAACCATTTGCTGTCTTAATTACAGTATTTTTTTTCCATGTCTGCTTACTTTGAAAGTTCACCATTGTCTCTGTTAGGGTTTTGACAAATCCACCAGAGGGTATTTCCAAAACAGAAAGCTGTGTTTTTATCGGGATCTCCCCACAAGAGACCCTG
This sequence comes from Falco biarmicus, assembly GCF_023638135.1. NCBI lineage: Eukaryota > Metazoa > Chordata > Aves > Falconiformes > Falconidae > Falco > Falco biarmicus. Next base: position 45,095,372 of record NC_079295.1, on the reverse strand, counting down.
GGGCTTGCATTAAAGACTTGTTTGTTCTCTGCAATGTTGTATTAGAAAGATTAAAAGTTTCTCTCTTAGCTCAAGAAATGCTTTAAAGCACTGGTACCAAAAGAACCTCAGACAGTGACCGCAGGTCTGTTTTTTATCCAAACACAGGAAAAGGAAAGAAAATAAAGATCATGCCTGAGACAGCTTCTTTAAGGCAGCCAGACACATAGATGTCCAAACCCCACCAAGTGTGGATGGAATTGCCATCCTACACTATAACATTCTCCCAGTGCCTAGGCTGCCCTGGGTCTCTGCCACGGCTGGAGCAACGGCCGGCACCAGGCCGAGCCCTGCTCTCTCCCCACACGCTGCCCTCTCCGCTGAAGGCAGCGGGACCCTCCACGTGGGAGAGCACGACGCGCAGGGACGGGGGGCTCTGCTCCGCACCAGCAGCATCCTGGCCCCCTGCGAAGGGGCCGCCCTCCTGCGCGGCGGCAGGGAGGCAGCTAGCTGTAAATTCCATCTGGGACTCTGGGCACTGCCCAGCGGAGACACTAACACAGCGTGTCTCCCGCCTTGTCCAGAGCGCGGCTTCCCAGCATTGTTCTGAATAGCTCCGGACCCCCACTGGAGCACAGCGATGGGTGGCTTACACTGAAATGTCCCCCAACCATGCTGATTTACAGCTGCCAGGAGTCTCAAGGATGTCAGCTCTTCCTGATTAATTTTTTTATCCTTATTTTCCCTCGTTTTATATTTGAATATTGCTTATTGCAATATTTTTCAGAACTATTCTCTGGAAAGCCATACTGGCTAATTTTTGGCTTGTAAATTGCTCATGAGCAGTTTGCGGCTTGTGTTTAAAAAAAAAATAATCAAGCAACTCTGGCTCATTTTGGTTGGATAAAGAGATTTTGTAGCCTCCATCAATTCTAGTCCCTGACAGCAGTGACAGAGCTCTTGTTATCACAAACATACAGTTGCAATTTTAGAATTTGCTTTCTGTGACTCTTCGTTAAAATTTAATCAACAGTTTCTGCTTCCACAAACATTTCCATCAGAAAGTTCACTTTTATATTGTATGAAAAGAATTCATTACAGTATATAATTTTATATTTATATAAATATTCACATGCGAGAAGTAAGAAGGAAGGTAAAGCAAATTTGAGGTTTTGATGCAAGAAACACTTGCTGGTTGTCCAGCTACTCCATTGAAGGATTTAGGGAAGAGCAGCAAAGGAAGGTGTGAGACAAGTGATTTCCTAGGAGATGTTGTAGAATGTGAGCAACCAAAACAAAAACCCAATGATTCAGCAGCAAAATGTGGGTGAAGAAAAGACAATGCAACATAGCAGTGGCCCAAGCAGAAAGACTATTCCGAATTCAAAACGGATAGAGGTTTATTGGACCTGCTTTACGTCTAGCGGATCACAAGGTTGGGACCTTTCACCAAAGTGCCCAACAGATCCTGTGCAACACAAACAACTTAAGGTGAAAACCAGAGTTCTGAACAAAAGATGGTTGTTGAGCAAAAAGCTATTAATAGTGCTGGGTTTTATCCCAGAAATGTTGCGTAAAGTGGGACAATTCACATCCCTTCTCTGTGCTTCCATTTCCTCTCTCAAAGATCCCACTTAATATATTTGGGGCAGGGACTGTCTCTTGTTATGACTGTGCTGTGAATAGCACAAGAGGAACAATGGTGCAGTCAGGACCTCCAGATGCAACCACAAATGCCAATTTTAAGCAGCAGTGACAAGTGGAAGGAGTTTGTGATCCAAGGAAGACCTGAGAAAAGACAGGGCACAATGCCAGATTCATCTTGTATTATAAGCATGGATGGTTCTCTTCTCCATGCAAGAGTGACAGGGAAAAGCAAGGAAGCGGTTGAGCTAGACAACAAAGGCAGTGGCTTTCAGCTTAAGCAGAATTCCTCCAGAGCTGCTCCTTCACTTCTGCACTTTCAGTGCCCCTCCCCTTCACCATCTCCCCAAGCCACTCTTGAACAGCTCCATGCAGAGGAACGCAACCACCTAGAAACCCAAAAAAGGGATGTTTAGGGGTCTGAGACACAGTATGAAAAACCTGATGGAAAGGGTGGGCTCTCCTCTGCTGAGGAACATTTTTGCAGGAAACAGTCTTAATACCCTGCGCATGTGACTTTCCACATGCAGGAGGAGCAATGGTGCTGAGGAGCTGCCCTGGAAAGGCCTAGATAAAGCTTTACCACCTTCAGTGTCTACAGAACCAACCTGGAAAGGCCCAAAGACAGGGTTCCAAAGGACAACAAATCACAGGACAACAAGGACAAGCTTGGAAGAAGCTGAGCAGACCACATCCCTGCCCTGAGGTGGGATCAGCTCTGCAACATCCATCCAACTCACCAGGATCTGGACACACAAACAACCTAGTGCTACACCCCAGAGTGCCCAAGGACTTGGCTGACTTCAAGGACATACCTGATCCAAACCTTACAACCTCTCCAACAGGCAACACTAGATCCCCTCTGGGAAGAGGCCCAGGGCCCCTGCAAGAAAGGCTATTAGTACAAGGGCACACTAGTTAGCAGGTGATGGGGGAGCCAGCCACATTATGTACTGTTGAGACCTCTGAGGCTCTGGTGGTCCCCACATGTGAAAGAGATCTTCCATCTATTCCCAAAGAGGTAGCCTATCTCTCCTTCTATCTTCCAGTCCTTTACACTGCCCCTTCTGTTTTCTTCTCCTTGCCCATGCCAGCTGCCACTAAGTAACCAAAATCACTCATCTTTGTCCTCCCTGTCTCAATTCACCTTGGCTGTGAGATGCAAGTTTTTATCTTTCCTTTGCAAAATCAATGATCTTCAAAACCTTGAACATCACTCTTCAGCTCCAGGCTCATCCTCCTTTCATTCCTGGAGATGCTGACCACCTCCTGCATGTCACTGAAGAGCTCCCGGCAGCCTTGCTTCATAAAATTGAGAGGGCTTGAATCATCCTTTCAGACAGGCACCTGGATATTAATACTGTCTTTCTGGTTTTCTGCCAGTTTGGGATGGTGCGTCAGGAGCTCCGCCATCACACACAGCTCAGAAACCAGCGCTGCTTCGAGGCTGTGTTGCTCTCTGGTCACACTCCCCACCTGGTTGCAGGATGTAGAAGCTGAACTTCCACTTGCACTCACGCTCAGTGAAAGGTGACTGCTCTCCCCCCTCACTCCCCATCTGTCCCTCCAGTGGCAGTTCCTCTACATAATGTTCAAGCCTGAAACACCAAAAGAAAGTCTTCCTGCTCACCTAGACACTGCTGTTTGCAGTTGCAGGAGCCCCATACACATACCGAGGAAGGATCCATCCCAGATCTGCTTTTATAATGGTGCTGCTGAGCAAAGACCCATGCCGGTAGTTACCTGGGTCTCACCCAATGCTGAGGGATCATGAACACTGAACATCCCAGTCAAGCACAGCCAACCCTATTATGCTTTATATCCCATTTTTCAACTTGCACCCCTCCCTTTGTAATTTGGTGCTAAATAAATGTCTGGTCAAAATATCAGATAATTAACTGGGAACATCTTTGCAAACATGAACAAAAGCTAAACGGACACCTCAGACAGGATCACACATCAGCCCTGCTATATTAAAGATATTCTGAAAAGCCTTCCCAGGTAACTAGAGACAGATACAACTTGCCAAGGACACCCACAGGCTCCCCTTAATTGCTGTAGGAGCCCCAAGGAAACGCAGCAGAGGTCAACTATGCGCGGCTCACCATGAAGGGCAGCAACTGGCAAAGCTTTAGCTCCCAACACTGCACTCTCCTTCACTCCCCTGACAATGTGACACACTGCTGTTTATCCTAATCCATTGTTCATGGTCCGCCCCACCCAGTTTTCAGCCCATGTGATACTCTCCTGTCCCTACCAACTGGAATTAATTTGGGGTGCTAGGGGTCTATCAATAGACTTCACTAAAATCTAAATGCTGGCAAGGTATTACCTGCTTTCATACATACATTTTGGCTTTTTATCAGACACCCAGAGTAAACAAACAAGCCACTGCATTTTCCTGGGGCAGCCGGCTTGCAGTTCCTGGCTCCCTCAGTGATCCTCTGACTGACCAGGTAACTTTGAGAGGGAGATCCTGGTCAGCAAGGGCTGTTTATCAACACAAACCTTATTCTCCTAGAACTCCCCTCTACCTCTCACTTGTTATGTAAAGCTGATGCTGCTAAAATATTTAGCTGAACTTAGGTCAAGAGAAGATGGCTTTTGAAAGACTTCCAAGGGTTCATTTGCAATAAATGGCTGAGAAATAAATCATTTCAGCCCCGATGAGTCCTGAAGCAGCCAACTGTTAGCAGGGCAACTCCAGCAGTGAAGAACAGGGGGAAGGCTTGGGTGATGCATGGGGACTTGTGACAGGCACAGAAAGCAGCCGGAAAAGACCATTGTGCTGCAGAGAGGCTGCCATGATGGGCTGGACCATGCTCCTTGCTAGACAGGGACCTCCACTTCATGGCAGCAAGTATCACTTACTCCTTTTGAATAACTTCCCAGTAGGAAAGTCTTCTGCATTCTCTCAAGGACAGAGCTGTTTTTCTGCTCTGATGCCCAGAGGCTTATAATCCCTGTGTGCATTTTTACCCTAGTTAATCCAGCTGACAGCATGCCTATGTTTCATAGAAAAGTCTCCCCCTTTCTGCCAGTCCTGCTATGTTCTTGCCTTCAGTGACTGCAGTGACAGCTTCCAGGGGATACTGACAAACCCAGTGAAAACTCGCCAGGAGCAGTTTGGGATGTCTGTGACTGTACTGTCACGGTGTCCCTTCTCTTTTCAGAAATCTCAGGGTTCAGTCCTGTGGGGTGCAATCTGTTACCAGGGTCCCTTCCTCTACTCCCAAATGCAAAGGTCCTTCCCTACTCACACACCATCCTTGCAAGAGCCACAGTCATGCTTCGCACAACAAGCACTAGCACCAGCACGTGCAGCCTTGCACCAGCATGACTGGGGGCACAGGACCTCCATCCACCACCAGGAGATCGGCTTGGGACCTCCACCAGGCCTCCGACCCCAGCTCAGCAAGCACAGTCCACCCATGGGCCACAGTCAGCTCCCCACAGAACAATTTCCCCAGCATCTCAGGTCTGGCATAGTGGGGCTGCGACAGCACTGGAGGGGTAGGTTTGAGGAGAAGGCTTCATGCTCTGGCACATGAGGGTCACAGATGAAAGCCAGGGTGGCTAGTCCAATAGCTGTCAGTGAGGACCATATCTGCAGTCTACAAAAGCAAAATACCATACCCACATGCAACTTCTGCAGCATCCCGCCCCGGCAACTCAGCCAGCTTATGCTGAATACAGCATGGAAGGGCTGCTGACTCAGGGTGATTTATCAAGCTGAGTCCCAGGCTGCTCGGACAGGTTTGGACTCGAGCAGCTAATCCAAGCCCAGACCTGAGGAAGGGGGACCGTCAGCTTGGGTTGGCCTGTGTTGCCTCTCTGTTCAGGGTGGCTTCTCCAAAGGGTACAAGAGCCCCTAAGGTAGGCTCAGCTCTGAAGTGGTCCTCCTTTTCTAGGTACACAGGGAGCCCGAAGGCACCAGCCTCTTCCTCCTCCTCCCTCCCTCCCTTCCTCTGCAGCCTGCCGGAGCCAGCATCAAGAACCCACGGCCAGCAGAGAAAACAGAGCTGCCACAAGAGCATTTGGCTGCTCAGGTCAAGTGCAGCTGTTCAACCAAGTCTAGCCATCAGCATGGTAAAAATACCAGTCTTCTTCTGCAGAATAAGAGCATTTAAGGCAGGAATCTGGTGCAGAACAGTTCTTTCTCTTTAAATTCACACCCTAGGCCAAGCATGTTTTGCAAGAGCCTCCCTGTGCAGACAAGCCCCGAGGCTTCAGTGCAGCAGAACGCCCCTGCTGGGGGAAGCACCCAAGCCATTTCAGCCGAGTACTACAATGAGGTGGCTGCTAAGCCTGCATGTGGCAGAGGAGATGGGGCAGGCTTAGAGACATGTGGTTCTCCATTAGCATGAGCCGACAGCAAATACGTACAAGAGACACTTGGTATCTCTTCCGACCTGTGAAAAAAACCACCCATGAAGAAAAAAAGGGAAAAGGAGCTAAGGACAAACAGATGCCACACACTCAGCTCAGCTCACTTGGAATTCATGAATTGGGCCTCTTCTCCTCAAAAATGGCAATATTGGATTAAATATAACAAGCCGTCCATCTAGAGAAGTGTTTGAGGCTTCCTATCATCTTTGATGTTGTGAATGTTTAGGGCCCAGAAAGGACACACTGCCTGGCTTTGTCTTGCAATGACAAAGGGTAAGTGAAACTGGAGATTCCCAGAAAATAAAGCAAGTACAGCTCCTGAGGCTTAACGGGAAATACCAGATTATCACCGTTCTGGCAATAGAACCAAAACTGTTGGCAGTGCTCCAGATTACTACTGCTTCTTTTTTCCTTTCTAGCCCCCCCAAATGAACAAGACACCTACTGAACCCCATCAGAAAACCAGGGCTGTGACTCATGTCATCTCTCTCACTCAAAACATTACCAAACAAAACATTACAACACATGAAATAAGCAATGGCCCTGCTAACACAAAGCTTGTTCTTAAAATTGCATAGCCTGCCCACATTTTCTAAATATAGGGTAGAGAAGGAAACCTCTCCAGAAGCACTAATAATTCAAACAACCAACCAAATACGTGCTACATGGGCAGGTGGCTTTGAAAGCTGTTATCAACATATTTCCATTGTACAACATTTCTTTGCCACTCCTGCTTTCTCTTCTGCCCATCAGCAGCAGGTAGAATGGATAAACTCAGCCACAGAAAGGAGCAATTCCCTTGCAACGCATCTTAGGAAAGTCCTAGGCAACAACAACAGCACTGAAGCTGCTTGTCTGCAAATTCCGGAGGGCTGCCTTACACCTGGAAGTTTACCAGTGGAAGAGCTAGAAGTCTTATTGAAAAAACTTAAAGCCTGGGAGGTCTGTGGAAGCTGAGGTCACTTGTGCTGGGAAGGGTCTGCACCACCTACACCATCATCAACAGGATAGATCAGCATCCACAAGCCTGCCTTGACAAATTAGCCGAGAGAAGCACCAAAGAGGCAGAAGCACACACTGTAACCAGTATGTGAGGGCTAGGTACTAGGGCTACACAGCCTAAAACTGTAGCACGCCTTTACTGCTGCTTTATAGTACTGGTATCCAAGCAATTGACAGAGAAGCTTCCTCAGGATGCCTTCGTGCAGCAATGTTCTTTCCTGACTGTAGTGCAGACTTCACACCAGCTGGGTGAGAACCACTTGCCCATGGCAGCCTTTTTCTCTTGACAGCTCTGCTTTGGTTATTGACAAATATCTTCATCCTCATGCCCGAAAGTGCACAACTGTGGATCAGGAAAGCTGAGCTAGATCCTCAGCCTTGCTGTTAAGAAACAGGCTGCTGCAGTGCAGCATGGGACGGGCACTTCACCTCTTGCAGGAAACTCAAGGGTTCATTTAACCATCATCTGCAATTGTTCCTCCAGATTTTTACCATTTTGTGCCCCAGCTGCCAGCATTATTTTCTAAGATCTCTCTCCTGAAATCCGTCCACTGACATTTCTTCAGGGGTTCCCATACCCAGGAGTTTACTAGGTATGTGTCCACTCCAGGTGGCAGAAAGGATTCCGTATTCCTAAATGGTCTCACTAGACCTGCTGGACAGAAAGGGGGTGCCCAGGGCTCATCACAGGGGAGCAGTGGGAAGGATGCCCAGAAACTGGTAATTTGTACTGTCTCCCATCTTTCTGAGATCACCTTTTTAGGGGAAAAGTTTCAGATTCTGAACAGAGATTATTCATACCTAGAAGGACTGGGAGAGGTAATCCAGGACTGAGTCGGAAATGTTCTCTCAAGTAGAGAAGAAGCATGGACATTATTATACACACACTGGTTTTGGTACTGAGCCGTAATTTCATGTAAGATCAAGGATAATTTCTGTTTTGGGCTGAATCTCTTTTTCTTGATCATATAACTGGCATCTCTGCCATGTTCAGACCCCTTCTGCAATGCAAAGTGTTTGTTACCCAACAGCTAGCCCGAGAGTTTATTTTAGCATTCATTAAATGTGCCTCTCACTCAGACTCTCAGCACAAATACAGAAACCTAATCTCATTTATTGACAAATGTGAAGCAGAATACACTTCCATGCCAAAGAGAAGTTCATCACATTCCTTGTCCTTGCCCTTCAGGCAAAAGCCTAAATGAGCAGATGAAACACGCATGATCTCTGCAGCAGAAACAAACTGCTTCTGCAGTAGCAGCAATCAGGCAGATTCCTGGCCTTTGAAGGACAGCCTGCCCAGCTCCAGCACCAGCACCTTGACCTATGGATGCAGGACCTATTAGCAAGACCTTCTGGATCTGAATCACTTTAACACCTCAGTCATTTTCAGGCAATCAAGATTCACAGCACAAGTTCTGCAATTTGCTCTGCTTATGGTGCAAGTCACACAGCCTCGACTGGGATACTGTGTGATGTACAACCGATGCTGCTGCACAAGCTGACATGTCCATCAGCGACTGCATCATGGAGCGGCACAGCAGCAGTACAGGCTAGCTCTGAAAACCTGCTGGCTGAGAGCACCCTACCTTGCATTGCCAGATGTCTACCCAAAAGGGAGCAATGTACCAGCAGCGGTAGCCACTGCAGTGTCTCCCAAGCCTCTTCCCCATCATTATTCCTCCTGCTTGCGAACCCTGCAATGGAAGTCAGGCAGGTGATTTTGTTTTGTAGTGCAGCTGAGGCTTCTCTCCTGCAGAGAGCAGCAAGTTAGCATGGGCCCAGCTGAAGCCGGTTACCTTGCCCTGCAGAGCAACACTGCTAACAGGTGAAAAATCCTCCCTCCCTTTGCCTGGCCCAAACTCAGCATTCCTCTCTGCCAGAGGAATTCCCGCTCACCAGAGCTTGGATGCAGGCACAGGAGAGAGGCATCTGAATACCCACGCAGTGAAGGCAAGGGGGGCATGGCCAGATTCAAGGGAGCCGGCAGTGCCTTTTCGCCTCAGCTTCCTGGCCAGTTTTCTCCCAAGAGCATCAATAGCCAGTTCCTTGCTGGGACCTGAGCTCATTTGCTGATCTGACTTCTCACATCACAAATGTGGGAGCACTACCCATAATCTGGCCAACACCAGATTAAACTCCAGAAACCCATGCCTGTGCACGCACTACTTCTGGAGTAAGACCAGTTTGGCCCCAGAGCAAGGAGGCTTCTCCCTGGCAGCACTCGGATCAAGCTGAGAGGTGGGAAACAGCTTAAGCACAAAGAACTCTTTTGGTGTGCTTTGAATCAGAGACATAACTGCTGAACATGGGGAGTTTTGTCAGTGGTTTGACTGGACAAAAAGATGTACAAGAGGCATACAAGGAGCAACAGAATCAGTACAGGCTTTGCCAGAGTAGTGTGCTAGCCAAAACTGCATACCCACACCCCTCCAGAGGGCTGGAGCACATCAGGAACCAAGGGTCTCTTACAAAACGCCATGGACTTCAAAATGAAATAAAAAAATCTGTGTGAAAACAAACATATGTAGACACACACACATACACAACTTTGGAGTCAGAATAAAGTCCCAGCCTTCAAATCAAAAAGCTGTTGAAAGCAAGAGGGTCAGATGCTCAGCTGGTACATATCACACACACACCAACAAAGCCAGAGGAGATAGGTCAGATAAACATCTGCCGAGAACCTGGATTTTAACCTGATTTCACCCTCAAATTAAGCAAATGTGCAAATTCTGACACCAGAAAGAGGTTTCTCTGAAGGGCTTCCAAACATCAGTCAATGATGCAGGAAATCTGCTTCAAATTTTCAGGGTGTTCTTTTTAAAACAAAAAATGAAAGCACCTGACTTTAGTGTAGTTCTAAGGTAAATTACAGTTTCATTGTTTCCCTAAAGAACAATTCTTCTATCCATCTCACACATTTGTAGCTGGCTTTCTTTTTCTGAGCTGCTAGCCACTGAGTCTCAGACTTGGAGAGGAAACGCATCTCCCTTCCCCTCCCCATCCTAACCAGGCATGAAAATTCAGCAAGAAAAACTGGGCTGAATTCCATGTCTAGTCAAAAATGTAAGGAGATAGTAAGGATGAGACAAGCTGCAGAACAGCTCCAGGACCATTGGACTCCTCAAAAGTATGATCATCACCATTACTACATGGATACAGCCTTGTGTGTCTTATTGCTCTTCTCTGCAAAGCAGCTCTCCCTCATATTGAGGAGTTCTTGCCTTCCAGACATGCCTGAACTAAAATTCTTGATAAGGACCGATGACTAAGTCTGCCAAGCCTAATTACCAAATTACCAGAGTTAATTACCAAAACACTTAATTTTTACCATTATTGCTTGTATTTCTTGTTACAATTTGGAAATCTCAAAAACGCAGCAACATTACGCTGCCCTTGTCATAGAGGAGACAATCCCAGGTCACATCAGTTCAAACCACAGCTTTCTGTCTGGAGCACAGCACAGGAGCCAGGACTGTCTCTTGGCCAGGAGGCCACACACACCTTGCACACTCTGAATGCTCTCATGGGACACTGAGGGAATCTGCAGCTTTGCTCCAGTCAGGCCCTTACAGGTCCGGTGAGAGCTTCCCTCTTGGGCAGAGTCACATTTCCCAGCCACAGGAGCTCCATTGTCCAGCCCCAGATGGGAGGTCAGTGCGACAGACAATGCCTGTCCAAGCTCCAGCCCCAGTGGGGAGGCCTTCACCCTTCCAAGCCACCTCTGCTGCCAGCACGTCCCCCAGCCCCAGTGGTGCTGGCAGATCAGCGCAGGGTGACCAGCCACCAGGGTGGCACGCACCGACAGGAACCAGGGTGAGTAGCTCGGCACCAAGCAAACTTCTGGGTGAACCAGGAGCGGTGGGTGGCTCCCACCCAGCTTTCCACTCCCACTCCAGCCTCATCCTCAGTGACACAAGGTGCAGCTTTCCCAAAGGAAAGCTCCAGGCTATCTCGCTGTCTGACAGCCTCTGAATGCGGTCTCCAGCATAGAGTGGGTAGCCAGCCTCTGCTGGGACTTCACACTCCTGTGAATTCTCAGCCAAAGGAAACGGCCTGGATTTACAGTCCTACTGACGAGCTGCAAGCTCATCTACTCTTGAACTTACTACGTTCTTCATTCAAGAGATACTTTGTTTTTCATGGAGCTTTGCTCCCAGAAGAAAACAAGCACATCCAAGCAAGAGCCAGGTGTGACCCACGGCTCCACTTGTTGCTTATTGCAAGAGCACAGGCCCACTGTGACAAAGCTCCCCGGCACTGAAAAAGGCACAGGATCATATGACCCCGACACTGAACTCCCCTTATGCACCTGAAAGTGCTCACTGGAATCCAAGGGAAAATGAGGAGGGGTCAGAGGAACATGAGGCTCATTTCCCCTCCTCTCGCTGCCTCCAGAATTACGCAGCAGCAGAAGCAGGATGCAGGACTGCACACTCACCCTGCCCTAGTCTCATCCCATCTTCCCCAGTTAGTTTTGAGTTCAAGCACTGCTGCAGTCCCATCAGAGCTCAGTGATGAGCCAAGACTGGAGATCAGGGTAGCACTCAGAGCAGAAGCTGGCAGTCTAGATGCAGGAAGAAGGATGACAGAGCCATGCTATTCATGGCCACACAGCTTTCCTTTAGCTGCTTTGCAGCTGGAGCCTGTCACATTAAGAAAGGCAGGAGAGTGAGCCAAGGGCATGACCTCAAAGGTCGGCAGGCAGGCTGTGCTTAGCTCCTCTCCAGATGTTCCTCCTGTTACCAGAGACTGCCTTTCCCAGGTTACTTACACCCATATTGAAAAACGGATTGAAAATGGGATGCCCAGGGCTCTGACTCAGCAGCTTTTGTATCCATAGTAGAATTACTTACTAACGTACTGTTCTGCTCCATCCTGCCCCTCTGCCAGGAGTTCCTAGCTCCATGTCTCTCCATTCAGGCAGACCAGGTTATTCCTCAACCCTGCTGGGTCTTAATCCCAAAACCCTTACATCTGCATTAACACCTGAGACTATGAGCCATGGGCAGTGGAGGAACATAGCTTCATGCTCATTTATCGATCCCTTCTTCTGTAGAGCTAGTGAGCTCCAGCAAAAAGACCAGAAAGCAGCTGGGACATATAACGTCTTCCTTTACCCCAGCATGAATCACTCGAGCTTGTGAGTCAGACCCCCTCTGTTCCCAAAGCTGAGCAAGTTACTGCATGTTTGCTCATCGGTGGTAGCTGGCCACATGCATGCTCTCAGCCACATGCAACGGCAACAGCAGCCCATTAGTTTAGCCAGTGGAAATGATCTAGTGAAAACATCCATGTGGACAGATCCTGGAGCACAGCTGACATCTGGTACCTTGTGTGTCTGGCTGTTTATAGAAAACAAAACTGCTACTGTAGGATATCCGCTGTGGGTTATCCTCCTTGTAAACAAACCTTTTGGATAATGTTTCTACAAGCTCCTTAGAACTGGAGTGTATTTCCTATGAACAGAAGACTAAGAACAAATTAAGACCGTGTTCACCCTGCAATGTGGGCATAGCTCAACACAGAAGTACCTCAGCCAGCAGTGAAGTAGCTATTTTGGTTGCACTACTGTTGAGTATCTCCAACAGCATGAGCATCCACTACAAAGCCTGCACTGAGTGCCTGCAAGGGACTTTGACATCTCTCATCAAACTCCGTGTTAATGTAGCAGCACTCTAAAGCACCCCAGGCTGTTAGAACTGACTGACATACACCTGCTTCTGCTGCAGTCCCACTGCTGGCTCGTACCCAGCGGCATCTTTCCCCTTAAGACCTCTGGAGTTTCAATTGCAATACCCTTCTGCACAACATTTCTACCAAATCCTGACTCACCTGGGAACCAAGGTCAAGCTGGTTCCTAATGAAACATGAGATTGTCTCTGCAGAGACTCTTCACCTGCTTTCCCAGTAGTTTTCCAGCATTAGCATTTGCCACGGGCAGTTCAAGAGAAAGGCACAATTCATGTGTTGCCAGCTTTATTAGCACTGATGAACAACAAAAACCTTAAGCACACACAATGTTTTCCTTACCGCCAAGTAAAAATAAGAAAGAATGTCTGGAATTTCTGGGGAATTTAGCCAATCAAATGCTTTACATTTCTCTGGTCTTTTCTCCCCAAGCGATCTCGTGGAAGTACGGATGAAACGGACTGTTTCCAGTCTCACAGCCCTTCCCTTTCCAACTTGCTCCTCACCTACCCCACTATCAAGGCTTCCTCCAGCCCTTCTGCTTCTCCTGCCTGTCTCACCATGAGGCTGGTGCACTGGTCCACTGACACAGCTCTGGTGCTTGCTTGCCCTGTTCTGCTCTGAACTCCTGCATTGGCACCAGTCCATTTGTCCCACTTCTCCAGAGTCTACTCCAAGTCCTTCAGAGTGCAAAAGGGCAGCTTCTTTTACACCTACGGTCGTGCCTCAGTGTCAAGTCTTTGATTGCCTTAAGCCATCCAGTGTCTGATAAAGTACCATCTTTCCTTGCAGTGAGGAAGTTTCCTTCCAGACCTGAACTTTGCCAGCATTGTGAGAGCATTATACATTTATTTGCTGGTCTGTTGCTACATTCTGCAGCTCACGTAGTCCCTGCAGGGTGTGCCTTCCACGTGTGCTGGGTGGGATACGGTCTGTCTATCTTTCAGTGCACATTACAAATATCTAAAAGAGGGATCCTGATGGTGCTTCTTCATAGGTAGACACCATCTCCCTCTGGAGGCCTTCACAGGCTGTTCCACTGGCTAGATCTGTAGCCGAGGCACTCCCGTATAGGACGACTGCATCACTAGAGGCATAAAAACATGAGTTTAGGTTAAAGATAGCCCTTGTCCTCAGAACGAAGATCAGCAATCCTCTTGTACACATTCACACAAGAACGCAAAATAATTGTGTTAAAAGCCACAGTGGAAGAATCCTCTCCTCCCCTGAATTTGAGAGACCTCAGAGGAAATGTAGCAGCCCCCACAGCACATTGATTTTTTCCTGAAACTACTACTACAGCTTGCTCTTCCCCTAGGAGGTTTTTCTGCTGCTCTGATTCACTAGCAGTGAATAGCTTTTCTACATGGAGCAGTTCCCCCAGACAAGCTGGCAGGGCCGGGGAGATCTGAGGCAGTCTGAGGTAAAGCCACAAGCTGAAGAAATAACGTCCACAGGATAATCAGCTGCCTGGAGTGAGGGTCTGTGTACCAGGACTGGGGCATCTGCTCAGGAGTGACTGGGGGAGAAACTCTTGTTTTCTAAAAGTCCTTTTGGGGAAGCATTGCTGTGGTGCCCCTCAGATCACATGGCAAAGGTGGCCCATGATGGCAAAAGGTGTTCACAGATTACACTGATCCCAACACACACAACACAAAGTGGCATTTGGTTCAGAGACACCACAGACAACCAAGTGTCTTCCTCTGATGGACCCACACAGCAAACAACGGGCAACCTCTGCAACAATACAAGGCAAACGAGTGACCTGGATCTAAGTAATCTAAGTCAGTAATGAATTCAATAAAAGGAATGTATTCATGCTGTGCAAACCAAACCCAGAACCTTTCTTTCTTTGGTTGAGGTGCAGACAGGATCAATGCAACCATCCCCAGTCCTGCTTTAGATCCATTAGTAGAGAGAAAGGGGGTTCGCGCTCTGGCCAGCGTGTCCAGTTGTGTGGGATCTATATGTGATAAAACACCCTGAGAGTGCACCACAGCAGAGGACTGGGTCATCAGCATGAGTAACTACAGGTAAAGGGTCTTTACATGTTCCCCCTAGAGCAGTGAGGTGCTGGAGGGTTTTGACATGGCACTAGAAAACAGAGTGCAGTCTGACCCCTCAGCTCACACATGGAGCTTTTCCCCACATGCAGCCCCCACAGGCCCACAACAACACATGCAGCTCAAGGCGAGTGGCGACTCCCTCGGCAGTCCCAGTGTGCCTGAATCCCCCACTGTGCCCAAGCCGGCACCTCTCAGTCCCACCAGCCCCTCCATTCTGCCCCCAGTAGAGAAGATGCCTACGACACAGGCACTGCCCCATCCCATCTGTGTACTTAGCAGGCAGGGTCGTCCTGCCAGTGGCTGAGACAGCACCCAGTCCCTGCACACTCCAGAGCCCCTTGGGCAGATCAGGGCATCTTCAAGCAGCTGCTGCCTCTGCTTGGTGGTTTCAAAGCTTTCCGTCCTGAAAAAGTTCTAAAAGCCTCCTCTCAGATCACACAGCAACAGCTACGTTCTGATGTCATAAGCAGGAGACCGTCCATGCGGTCAGCCTGCCAGGGCATCAGCATCCGATGCCACCCCAGCAGCTCTGGGGCACAGCAGGGTGGTGGGTCTCTGTGCTCAGGTTAAAGGGATAAGAAAGGGTAGAGGCAAATCCTGCCACCAGTGATGCCAGTGCCAAGCCAAAACAAATCTGTTCAGGTCAAAAGTGCTCACCAGCATCATGGAGCAGGACCAAGAGTAGAATTGCATCCAAGCAAGTGAAGAGCTAAACTGACAGACTCCTCCAGGACCTGGTCCAGCTTGTAGCCTCTCTTAACACTGATAAAACACAAAGTCTGACAGAGTTGCTGCTCTGTCCAAATACATCGCCAGATAAACCACAGATAAGAAACAGCCAGGGATAATCCCTCCCCGATACCATGACAGAGAAAGAAATACCACTGTGCTGCACTGCCACCAAACTCTCTGTATCTTTCCAAGACTGTTCTTGAATTGCCCTGGCTTGTACTCCCCATTTACTCAGGAATCAAACTTTATCAGTTAAAGGCAATCTAAACATTTTATCCTGGCAACATTTTAAATATTACCTTGCTCATTCAGCAAGGAACAGTCAGATCTCCTCTAAGGAATAGCCTGATTTTGCTAATAAGCGTATCAGCGAAGAGTGAAAGTTTACAATCCACATGTCTTTAACTACACCTCAATGCATTTATCTCAAAAGGCGAGGCTGTAACTTAACTCTGATCTCTGAGAGTTGGTCTGTCCCAAGGAACAGTCCATGTGATCCTCCAAAATAGTGGCTTTTGATATGTACCTCAGGAAGAAGCAAGAAAGCAACCAACCAAACAGCAAAACATGACACACCAGAACCCCCAGAGAATTAGCACAAACCCCCTCAATTACAGTATCATCGTGACAAGAACAGAGTGCTGCTGGTTTTTGAAAATGTACATTGCCCTGAATTCTTGGGGCTTTGAGTATTAAAAAAAAAAAAAAAAAAAGGCAAAAAAAAGACAAGATCAAGAAAAAAGCAGACCTCTAACAGCATGAAATATGAATGAGATGCAGAGATTCTCACACTTGCCTGGCAAACACTCCCTATCATTTGCACCCTCATGCAACACACAAGTACTTTCCTGCTGGCTTTCTGGCTTCTCTCTTCTTCCTTTAAGTAAAATTTGTTAAAAATGGAAAGTACCTTTTCCTGGGTCAGGTTCTTTTTCCCCCTTTTTCCCTTCTTTGTTCTTTTTGCTCTTTCCTTTCCCTTTTTTCTTGCTCTCGGACATTCTGCACAAGTGTTTACAGTCTCAGGAAAAGACAGTCCACACCAGATCTATATGCCCCAGGACTGCTACTCCAAACGTTACTTGCCAGCTGCAACTTCCGACTGTTCTTATATTGTTTCTGACACAGACAACACCCACCACTGGGTGGAGAAGCAAAACTTTAACCGTTTGCTCACTGCTCCCAGTTGTCTGAAAAGATGCACTGGGTTACAGTGGAAGGGTAAGCGGAGCACAGCTACAGGATGGGAGTAGCTCTCCCAACAGAGTCTTGGACACGTGAAGTCTAGAGGTGGTTTTCCACTTGCTGATTCTGTCTCTGGTTGCACATAAGTTCTGAACAGCTTCCAAAGCATCACAGAAATAAGTATTTGGGGGAATTGCTGATGTTCAGACCTCAGTGATATGTGAGAGGCAGTGGAGTCTAAAGAAAAGGGTAGAGGCTTGCAACCCATTCTCATTCTGCTTTGACGCTGCAGAGGGACTGAGTTGCCTTTCTCCTCGCATTGTTGTTCCCGCCATAAATCAGAGTGACTTCACCTGCTCTTGCACCCAGTTCTTTGCTGTCTCAAGAGGTCTTTCCAAAACCTAGGGTTAGCTGGAGACCCCTTACTTGCACTTCTCATATCTGTCTTCCATCTCTGGGATGTTGATTAAGACCATCTCTCATCTGCTTGGGGGTTAACAAGGCCTTTTCCCACAGGTTCAACATGTGATGAGTGACACAGCCCAATCCCCTTCTGTAGGGCAGGCCACGCTGACACTGCCTCAAAAGTCCACCAGGATCCCCAGCTGGAAAGCCCCAGAGTACTGCCAAATCATTCCCAGATGCTTCTAAGGGCTTCAAAGGCCCAAAGGGATCATAAACCGTAAGGCACTGAGTAGCACATTCAATCCAGTTATCCACGAATCAAATCCAATTCCACAGCCGTGAGTAAAACATGTCCTCCAGAGAAGCACTCCCGCCTGGTGTATGGACATCAAGAAATGAACGAGCCATCGGCCCCCTTGGGATCCTCTCCCAGTGGTTAATCACCCTCATTGTTAAAAATGTCTGCCCGCTCTGAAGTGGAATATCTGGCTTCACTGTCCAGCCATTGTTTCTTACTCTTGTTTTCTCCTCTAGATCAAAAAGCCCTTCAGCAACTGGTATTTTCTCCCATGGAAGTACTTACACACTGTAATCAAGTTATCCCTCAAACTTTTTTTTTTTTTTTTTTTTTTTTTTTGATAAGCTAAACAGATCAAGCCTTTTTCCATTGCTTGCTGTATGGCATTTTCTTCAGCTCAGGGATCATATCTGTGGCTATCCCATTTTGCAATATCCTACTTAAGCTAAGAACACAAAAACCAGGCGCTATTCCATTGTCTTCTGTGTACAGAGGCAAAATCCCTACTGCCACCCATTCACAGCCTTTTAACCCCCAGAAGTCACATTTGGACACCAGGCTTCACAAGGAAAATCTTGTTCTGTTGTGTTTCTGCTGCAGCTCCTACCAAGTCCCTGTTCTGCAAGACAGTCTCCTGCTCCCTGACTAGGAGGAATTTCTTGCTCCTTCCAGCACCACTCTCTGTAGTGAAGCTTTATTTTGTTTTAAAAGAGCCAGTGTGCCAAGCCACTCAGATCACCCTTTCCACCTCCCTTCTCCCCACTGATGCTTGAAACTCCATCAGTCTCTGTGTCACCTTGGTAAGTTACGAGCATGTTCGCCTGCAGGTTGCTGGTGACGATTCCACTGGAAACCCTTCTCAGAGCAGTGACTACCTTCCAGCAATGACTTTTTGGTACAGGCTAGTAGATCACTTCTTCATCACTATGTGAAGTACATTAGGGAGCTTACAACAATTTTCCAGTTTGAGCAGAGGACATCACCAAGCTGAATACCTTGCATACAGCCTTACGAAAGGCTGAGAGGTACATGCCAGAGAGCACCTAGGCAAACTTGCATTGAACTATTAGGTAAAAGCTACCAAGCCTGCCAGTTTGGAGTCTGAGCCTAATATACATGCTCTTAACATCCTCCATGGTTTCTTGGTCACAGGACAGTAGTAGCCCATCATACTGTTCCTTTTCCAAATGCAGGATTATAGTGGTTACTGACCAGTTAGTGTCTTCTAAGTCATTATGAATGACAATTTCCATATGGTTATTTCACTGCTTGGCTCATAACCGTATTCCTCTTTGCTAGTATGTTTCTAGAGTCCCTTAATTCTGTACTTGAACTGTACCTGATAGCCGATTTCCCTTCAGATGTCTTTAGCTTGTTGCCTACACACTGTAACTCCAGATGCACAAGGATTGCTATCTATTTCACTTTTTTCTAAATTTGTTAACCTTATCATTGCTTCCAGTTGTTGCTTTCATTGATACCAAGCTAGGATGGTTATTAGCTAAACTTTGTCCTCTTCCTTGACTCTGAAATCTCAACTTTCTTGGCCTCTGCTCAAAGAGCTCCCGGTTCTTACTCACCTTTTCCTGTAAATGTTTTAATACCCCATCAACTTCATTCAGTTTTCCTCAGCCTTGGAAAATCAGTTCCTTTGAAGCCTCAGGAGTGTCTTATATATATTTATGATTAGAACTCTCATCTGCTAGTCCATATGAATGAAAAGTCATCATAGTCACTGGCCCCGTGTCAACCAACAGCAATTCATTCAGCCATCCAAATCAATAAGCCAGCACTTACCAGACACGGTGA
This sequence comes from Falco biarmicus, assembly GCF_023638135.1. Taxonomy (NCBI): domain Eukaryota; kingdom Metazoa; phylum Chordata; class Aves; order Falconiformes; family Falconidae; genus Falco; species Falco biarmicus. The sequence goes on along the minus strand of NC_079295.1, from coordinate 45,076,172 downwards.
GGCCCAAAGAGAGTTGTCTCCTTTAGTGTGGTAACTTAGTGTTAGATCTACAGAGTTTTGAGAGACTTTGATGTTTTACTGCTAGCGATAGCGCACTTGCCAGCATATGTCTCCTGAATGGATGTGTCTCATAAAAAACACATTTTCCTCCCTCCTTTCTTTTCTTTTGCAATTTTATTCTCATCTTGAAGTATTTTCTACTGTGGGTTCCTTCACAGGCAGGCTGTGTTTTTTTCCTTTCCCCTGTCATTTCTGAAGATAAACTATAGCTCTTCCTCTACTCTAGCAAATCAGTGCCATCATTACTGTTAAAAACAAAGTCTCTTTTCTTGGGATCATCTTTCCAAAGTGCTTCTATTTAGCAGAGGTTTGTTAAAGATAATGAGGGCACCTAAGATGATGCCCTGCCTTCCCACCCCCCCATTTTTTTTTCAAATTAACACATAAGCAAAGACTTCCTACTGCTGAACAGTGCTCAGAGGGTAAAGCTGTGTGCAGCATACACAGTTCAGCTTCAGCAGCACCCAGTATGGGTATTTTTTGTACCTTGGCAGCAACCACAGTCTCACCTGTGGCAGAGGAGGAATATTATATGCAGATCAATTTTTGCCTTGACAGGTGTACATTTGGATATCTTACCCAGCTGGCTGGCCCCTGTCCCAGGGCAGGGATCCGCCCCTCTAGATCGGGCTTTAGTATCACAGGTGTATATAATACGCTCGCTCCTAAACAATCCCGATGCACAAACACAGAAGCTAAATCCAGCAAGTGACTTCAGTCCTCATGTGGCTACACTGATATAGTAAAACCTATCAATGGAAAGGGTATTCCAGTTTGGTGTCCCAAGTGCCTCATCTGGTGGCTGGCATGTATTGTAATGGCTGTGCTCTCACGAGTCACTTAATGCTTCACTCTAAAATAGGTTTTAATGCTTATTGCTTTAAACAGCCTTATGGAGAGTTATAACCTAAACCACTATCAACCTGTGTTTTTTCTAGTCTTTACAATTCATGTACAGCTTTAAGCTTAAAAAAGAGGCATGTAATTATATGAGAGACTGAGCCATAACTTAAGCACAGATAATTCTTGCATGAAATCTAGCATACTGAGTTTACAACATACTGTGAGCAACAGGGTAAGTTTACCAAGCAAAGCATCCTTACCCTCATTAGAGTTTGCCTATAAGCCAACCTAACAAGTTGGGCTCCTGAATAATCCCCAGGGGGTCAGAAGCAAGATCAAGTGAAAGAGAACCTCCCTACCTCTTCCCATACACAGTGTCCATTGCAGTAAGCGGCTGTAAAATTACTTCTTCAAACAAAAATCCCAGATCGGCTCAGTGGGGAACGGAGTCCGCCGCTAAGAGTCACACTGCTGCATTGCATTCTGGCTTCTGTTCTGGGAGGATGTAAGGCACCATTCCCATGGAGAACAGCAGTGTGCTCTCCAGGGAAAAACAGCATAGCTTGCAACAGCAAGGTCTGCATCTGGAAAAAAATTATTAATGCAACACCCCCTGGACCAATGGAGATTAAAAAAAAAAAGGCACTGACCCATCAGCACTACTCAATATTCCCTGAAACCCAGACGGCAAGCCTACTCCAGCTCCTCCAGTCTCCAAATTTCAGAAGCAAAGGCAGGCGCGCACACTCCACAGACTTCTGAGGCTGTGTTTATGGCAGCAATCTTGGGAGCACAATGACCCATTTTAAATTGTGGCATTTTCAAAAGCTCTCAGTATGGGTTTAACTCTGCTCTCACTGGCATCACCAGGAGGTGGCCATCAGCTTCTGGGGAACCTCTGTGTCACATTACATGGTCTGACCTAGAACTGTCAGCTCCTGTTTAACAGAGGAGTCAACCCAAAATTGGTGGTAGCCAGAAATAGTTACACATTATTTCTAGCGAAGTAGAATAAAGGAAGACACAGTAGGACTGTACCTGTCAGCATCCCTTTGGCTTATCAAGGCATTCTGCTGGACACCACTTCTCCACAACTCTGTTCCAACAAAACACTGCAGGTTTGACAGAAAGACTACAGCATCTGGAAAGCGGCAGAGCTCAGGCTCCTGACTCACCTTGAACTGGAGATATACTGAATCCTACCCAGCAGGTTCCCTGAAGGTTCTATTGAAAAGCAGCAGAGCCTTCCTGTCATTGCTGTTCAGACAGCACCTCCAGGACCAGGGTAAAAACCAGATCCTGGCAGCTGTCTCCTCAGGACAAGCATCTTGTGCCAGAAGAAGAGACATTCACACTTGCTGGATCATCAGTTCAACAAAAGCTGTGCTATAGGTTGTCTGTTGGAACTGACAGGCCAGGAAAAATACTTTTAAATTGAAAATACTGCCCTTCATTTTACACACCTCTCTGCCACATCTTTTGCTGCCACACAGGAATAAAAACCCCACCAACCACGTAACAAGCACAGCTATTTATTTGTCCAACAGGGGCTCCAATAAGTTCCATCTGACCATCACCTGATGTCCCTCTGCTGCACAAATGGTGTTTTGCCATGCTCACGTGTCTCATCAGCATGCTCCCAAGCCCAGCCTTACCCGCCACTGCACGTTCAAATGCAGCTCCAAAACAGGACAGGTCTTGTGGATGATTGATAGGGACCTGGCCCAGTCAGCCTGAGTAGGGTATTTCGTATTGCATCTTCTTTTCCTTTTCATCCCTTAAGGAATGAAATATTCATCTTGACATGATTTATCACATAGCAGCTATGTCTTATAACCATATACATTTTTTCTCCCAGCAGTCAGCATATGTTATCAACTCTTATTGAAACACAGCTGAATTTGCTTCTGAAAACAGGTAGGAAGACAGGGAAGGCAGTGCTGATTTGCCCCCTGAAGATAGCCTCTCCCCACTCCTGACACATTTAGCAAGGCCAGCTCTTGGACGATGATGACAGCAGAGTCACTACCAGCTTGGATAAATCCCAGCCCTTGTTTGCAGCTGCTCCTTGTGGGTCCAAAGCAGGGCTACACAAGGCTCCACCACTGGGGAAGATGGGTGCTACAGGGTGTCTCTGGGGGGGTGCCTCACACAGGTGCCCTTTGACATTTGGGTGCCCTCACATAGCAGGCAGGTCAGCCACTGTGCTTTACTGTGTGGACACTCCTCGTGCCTGTGGGTGCTCCTGGTCCACCACAGCTGCGACAGCCAGCTCTCAGCTCGGACACAGGCTTCGTCACCACTTTGGAAGTGGCAATGCTGAGGGCTTGCGTGTGACCAGGCCTCAGTCAATGAGCTACAGCAATGGGCTTTAAATTACAGACCTATCCTTTCCTTCTCCCAAACTGAGCCTCCGAGGCTGCCCAGAGCAACGCTGCTGTGAACCAGCCCAAAGTCACTAACCAGGCTGGTGGCAGCTCCAGTTAAGTTAGTATATCCATGCCCATGAGCCAGCCCTGACATCTTACAAGTAGAAGTCAGCTCCTTGCTGAGCCAGCCATCCCAACCCTCAGAGTCTCTGAAATCCTCCCGGACACTTTTCATCCCAGCTAGAGACATCTGCCATTTCCTTCAGAATTTCCTCTTTACTTCCATTTCCTCCTTCCGCCCTGTAGTGAACAGCAATTTTCACATGACACCAATGAGCAGGGCACCCTCCATTCACGTCTCCCTCCTAAGCCTTTCAAGTACGTCTGGCCAGAAAAGGCCAAGAAATTTGTGGAAAATTCCATTAATTCCTACGGTTTATTTTTCTCTAGATGCAACTCTGCTGAAGTGCTGAAGGCCCCAGCAGGTTATAGGCTCTCACAAAGAAATCAGAAAGTTGCTTTTAGGAATGTTTATATTTAAGCGATAGCATGAAGCCTCTCCCCCCTGGCTCTCTGCCTGCTTGCGGAGTCAGTCTTGTGTTGGAGGAGTGGAAGCAGAGACAGAGCCTGTGCGTGTGTGGACTCTAATGAGAGGCACTCTAACACATCAGCTGCTTATCTGGGTGGATCTAAAACCATCCTTGGCTAAGCACTGTACCAGCCCCACGCACAACCTAGAGAAGTCTATAAGAGGTACTGCTCACATGCAATCCCTCTGACTTGTGCATCCCCAGATCCACATTACCCCTCCCTGTTGTAACATCCATATATCCATTAGCTCTCCTCAGACCTACAGCCTAAAGGCTGCTGCCCAGACCCAGGGGATGTTCTGCAAAAATAAAATGCATCCAAAGCTACAGTCACATGGCCCCAAGGACAGAAAAGACATATGTAATGTGTTAGTTCCCCCAATCAGAAGAGAACTTGGACAGAAGAAAGGTTGGACAGGAGAAACTGAGACCGCCTGGAACAAGAATAATCAGAAGCTGCTCTTGTAGTTTCTACAGATCTGATATTGGCAAGATGCTGCACGTAGGACATCTCAGATATCTAAGAGCTCACAAGGCTGCATGAAGCAAAGGGATTCCCAGGCTTATCTCACCATGGGTCCAGTTTACTTCTGGTTCTGTGCAAGCATCAGAGAGTGCAGGTGCAAGGTCCTGCCAGTGACATACCCACCAGATCTCACTACTTGGGAAGGCCCTCCAGGGTTGTCAACTGAAACACCTGAGCTCTGCTTTACAGAATTGTTTAAAAAAAGCAATTAGAGATTACATCTCTACCTAAACCAAAGGGTTCTTCCCCAGAAGCCTCTTCTGGAATCTTAAAAGACCAAGAAAAGCAGATACAGCATCACTGGTTGCAATGTTGTGGGTGGAGAGCGTAATCAAATGGAAGAGTACATTTGACAGGGTGGGTGCTGTTGCCTGGTTAAAATATGCCTGAAGCAACAGAGTAATTGAATCTGCTGCATTTGATTCAATGGAGGAGATGCTCTGGGTTAACCCCGGTGAGCAACTAAGCACTACACAGCTGCTCGCTCACTCACTCACTCCCACCCACAATGGGATGAGGGAAGAGGAAAGGAAGAATAAAAGCAAGAAAACTTGGGGGTCAAGATAAAAATAGAAAAATAGTAATTGTTTTATAAGTGAAGGATGAGTAGAAGAAGAGAGAAGAAAACACAAAAAAAGTGATGCAAAGGCAATCACTCAGCACCTCCCATGGGCAGACCGATGCCAGCCAGCTCCCAAGCAAAAGATGGCTAACCCTTTCATTGCTGAGCGTGATGTTACGTGGTGTTGAATATCTCTTTTTTCAGGTCATCTGCCCAGTTAAGGCCCCTCACAACCTATCCACATCCCCGTCTGCTCACTGGAGGTGCAGAGTGAGAAACAGAGGTGGCTTTGATGCTGTGCAAGCACGGTTTAGCAAAAGTTAGAACACTACTGTGTTATCAGTATTGTTTTGGTCAAAAACCCAAAACACAGCACCATATGAGTTGCTATGAAGAAAATTAACTCTATCCTAGCCAGGACCAGTACAGGAGAGCATCAAAGAGTCCATTCAGGGACAGTACTGATGCTTGCATCACCTCCCCATGCCTGTGCAATGCTAGGGAATGTGTTTCCCCTGGGCAGAGTCTGCTGGCACCAACACCACGGCCATCTGCACTGTTACATGATTTGGGCAGCCAGGGGACAGTGACAGAGCTCGGACACAGCTGCCAGCTCTGCTCCAAGGAGAGATGGGCAGCTGAAGCATCTGCTGTTGCCTCTGTCCACGGGAGAAAAGAGTGGGGGAGCTCAGGCAGCTGCAAGAATAGTTACATAATCTCCTTGGAGAAGGACCAGAGAGCTTGGGTGATGCTCAGCACAGGAAGCAGGCTGCATGGGATTCCTCTAGAATGTGTGGGGAAGAAGGCAGAGAGGGGGTTCCCTGTGATTCCCAGAAATAACACAGCATGAAAAGGCCTGAATTGACAGCACCAGCTGCTCAGCCAGGTAAGATCAGCCTGCATGGATTTTAGGCAGCCTCTGTCCCACAGGGACATGGGAGAGCTAGTCTGTGCCTTGCTGTAGACTGCCTTAGGATCAGGGCTACGCAGAGAGCATTTTCTTTGCATAACTTCTCTAATCCAGAGAAAGAAAAGCCTGGGGGAATGGCTTGTGACTTCGCAGCAGGGAAGAAGCAGCAGCAAATCCACATTATTATTTTTGTTGTCCCCAACAGGCTGGCTCTTGTGCAGGTGTGAGGGCACAAAGCACAACAGGAGGTGCCTCCTCCTTTGATTCACTCCCTCTTCTCACAGCCACTCCATATATTTGGCTGCTTTAGGCCAAAGGAAGGCCTCCTGCCCTTTACCAGCCAGCCCATCCTCTTTTTGGGTCACTGCCGGTTTACCTCTGCCTTGTTCACTAATGCGCAGTCGAGGCTGCAGCTGGCCCAAAGAGATACCACCTACTACTGCCTCTCCCCACAGATGCCTGGGAGCAGGGAGCTCAGCACCACTCCGTATTACAGCCTGCTGTCCAACTTGTTATCTATGCAGGCAGCCAGGGCTCTCTCAGAATTACTGCTTTCCAAACAGCTCCTTCTTATTACATAATTCTGCCTATAATTGGTTTTGCCCAAAGGTATTAGCTGTGTTTCTCACAGATTATAACCAAGATTATTCTTTTCTGCTCACTGTAAAAACCCTCCATCTTGCCTTTTATTCTCTGCTGTCTTCTTTCATGTGCATTATGCCTTTCAAGAAACCAATGTGAGGGTTTTCCATGCCGGTCCCCCCATGTTACTGCCAGCACGTTACATAGGAGGGGTGAGCAACTCTTTGCCTGGGCAGCATCTCCCCTTCCGCCCTTGCCAGACAAGTGCTTGGTGTGGTCACTCATGCCTCCATCAATCCTTTCCACATATTGCAAGCTATTCCAGCTAATTGGCACTCCAGTCTCCAACAAGGTCTACACCGCACCACAGCACACTGCGAAGGGTTATCCGCTGTCTTCCCCAGTCCACTAATTGTGTAATTATGCAGAAATGGCCTGTCTGGTACAATCTATTTCTCATAGTCCCCTGTGGTGCTTCTTGCTTACAATGCTCATTATTCCTCTAAGTATTTGCAGACCTTCACCCTCCATCATATTTCCACAAATTGCAGTTCTATTAACAAGGGAACAATTCCTGAAGTCCTTGCAAACATTGTATTCATTTTCTCAACTGCTGCCTCCTTTCTGGTCAGGAGCAGATCTAGCACTGTCTCCAGGCTGGCTCAGACTCCCCTGCTGTCTCAGTTCAGCAAAGGTGCCTTTGCTCTGGAGTCTCTCCCATGCAATTCACTCATCTGCCAGACTCAGGAGGCTAGGCTCTGGAGGACCTCAATGTGCAAAGCAGAAGGAGGTGTGCTGTTCCACGCCGACCACCTGCAGGTTTCACACACCTCACCCTCTGCTATGGGTATGTGCCACTGGTTCTTTGCTACTCAGTCCATCTACCACGGAAGAGGTAGGCAGGCTCTTTGCTTCATACAGGATTTCTTCCTGGTGCCAGACTCATCTATCTGTGCAATTAAACACCAAGTAAGGCTTCTTCTTCAGACTCAGCTTCCTGCCACAAGCATGCACAAGGTCTGAACTTGGAGAACACCCTCCTCCAGAGAGAAGGAGCCTACACATGTTAGAATGCAGCTCCATGCTTTCATCTGCTTGATGTGGCTAGCAGCGTGCCTGGACAGGGTCAGCACCAGACCTCCCCAGTCTGGACCTTCTGAGCTAGAGGAAGGCGAATGGCCAGAGACCTGGCTGGAGTTCCTAATACACTTCAAGGTAGCACAGCAGCTGTGAGCCACTGCTTTTTGGGGACAGGGCACTGGAGGCAGGCTGGGGAGGCTCTAGACCAAGCACCAAGTTCCCTGGGACTGTGGCTCCTCTAAGGCTATGCTGGAGGGCACAGGGGGGTAGCTGCAGGAGGCCAGGCCAGGCTGGTATAAAGTTGGCAATGGGGCTGGAGGGAGCTGGGCACAAAGGTTAGCCCATTGCCCAAGACTCAACACAACAGGAGACCTCCAGGCCCTGAGAAGTAGTATTTCAGGGAAATTACCTCCTTGCAAAGAGGAAACAGAGGGACACCAGGGCAGCCACCAGATGACTTCTTAAAAATTAAGAGCCTTCCCTTGTGTCAGCACCAGCACAGGCAGGAATGGGAGTAGAAGCCCCAGAACCAGCAGCTATTTTCTGGATGAGAGCTAGACACAGTACTGTTGAGCAGAGGTACTATATGTCAGGATATCCCCCAAATCCCCCACTCCTCAAATGAAACTTTAGATGAGTCCATGTGAGATCACCGAAGGCCCAGGAGTGAAGGACAGTGGCAAACTGCACTAACAGAGAAGCACTTGGCATTCCCCTGGGCAGGCACACCAACAGAAATACCTTCCCAACAGTGAAAGTTGTTAGAAGGACCTACCTCTCGGTCTCTCGCAAATGCAAATCCTCAGGAGTTGAGGGAACTTTTAGGATGAGCAAGGGAATTCTTAGATTTTGTGATAATAGTTGGTTGGGTTGGTCTTTAGTTTTGGTCCATTTGTTCAGCTTCCCTTCCTAGCTTATCTGTGCTACTGACTATCCTCTCTGCCCTTTCCCAGCATCAGTCTCAGTTTCTCTTCAACATACTGGTGCTTCTCCCTTGCATTTTCCTTCGCAGCTCCAAGCAGATACCTTGGTCCTGTGACGCCCATGTCCTGCATATGCACCAAGGCTGAGGGCACAGAACAGCTCATGTGACTAACTCATCCATGCAGTTAGGATGCAAGAGTTGCAAGAGCTGGAATAGCTGGGGAGGGCTGGGTAAGGTAGGGCCAACACATGCCGGCCAGAAGCACATGTGCACTGTGCACCTTGTCTCACAGTGCCAAAGTTGCCTCAGCAATGCCCAAGTTACCTCTATGCACCTGAGGTCCCATAACAGTCCCTTGGCAAGCCACATCCAGAAGAAGCTGAGTGACACCCAGGCACATAGAGATGAAACTTTGATTACATGCAAAGGGTGAACCTGCAGCATCAGCCCTGCAGCTGCTCCACCCCTTAATTTCATGCCCCTCACCCATCATGCCCCAGCTGTCTCCGAATCACCTCCCTTCCTCGGAGGACGCTGGGAGCAGCCCTACAGCCTACAGCTGTTGTACCTTGTGCATCACACCTCACGAACAGGTTAGCAGAGCACAGCAAAACAGGGATGGTCATGCAACGGGCACACTCTAACAAACCTAGGCAGTCAGTTGGCACATAACACATCTTTGAGCTCTTCCTCTCTGCCAGCCACGATGCCTGTGTATCTTGGACTTCTCACCTACCCCCAGAGCTATGCAGCAGATCATGCAGGTGAGCGCTCATTGCAATAGTCCCAAGCTGACCATCGGCCCTTAGCAGCAACAACCAAGGAAAGGGTCTCCTGTGGAGACCTGCGGGACCTTTCTACAAGACTAAATTGGAGTTTACTGCAGAGCTGGATGCCCCGGACAGTCTGACTATCAGCGATATTCTGAGGAAACTTATATCAGGCTTAATTTGCATTGAATTTCCAGTACAGCTTCAGGCTTATTTGAGTTGTCCCACAGACACAGCACAAAAAGAAAAGAACTGTTGCAACTGTTGATCATAACAGACCAAGTGTGTTACTAAGTTTCACACAGGGTTATCTCTGGCATAGTATTCCACAAGAGAATTTAAATGTCCTTATAAATTTTAATTCTAACCATCTTTCTGCTAGATATTTCTGAAGGGGAGTCCCCCATAAAAGAGACCTGGTGCTCTCTGCTTTCATTAAGACTAAAAATTTCATAAAACAGTCTCTCCTTTTACTGTTCTGGCTTCATCACTGTAAGCCAAGAGTTAGTAAGACTTCACAAGAAGAGAAGAGGAGAATACACTGGGGAAAAAAAAAACACCTTGACACCATTTGGTCAGCAGTTGTAGATCTCAGCAGAGAGTTAATGGAGGAGAATGAACATGTTGCTCAGTCAGACAGGACTTCTTCATCCTCCTTTAATGACAGACCAAGTGCTTTTGTAACTACCCCCTGCAGATATTAAAGCCGAGAAAAATCCTTCTCATAGCAAAGCACAGAAAGAGTTTTTTTCTGGAATGCGATGTCAATTAGCAGGATGAACGTCTTAGAACTAGTCTGAAGGCTGCCATATCTTAGGCTTCTCAGGCTAGGGAATCATTGACAGATACACCTGGATGGATTACACATTGCGAGTAAATTCACTGAAGGACTAGCTATTCCTTCCTGTTTGTAAAGTGTTTCTTAGCTGATCTTACCAGCTAAGATTACAGATACATTTATAAACATCTGCTGAATGGTTTACAGGAAGAAATGTCAGGCTCTGACGCAGGTCGTGTGTTGTGATCTGCATGATGTTCACACAGCAATCAAAGATACAGTTGTTGCAATCACACACATCAGCCTGTGGGCTTTCGTCTTACCAGCATAGGTAAGGTATCAGCAAAGAGCGCGCTCAGGGCAAGCCAGGAGCCCAAGTACACCAAATGTATCTGCTTTTCCACTCTGAACAGGAGACTTGCACCAATCCCCTGCAGCTATCATTCTTATATATATAAACTTGCATTACATAATGCAGCACTTCAGCATCTCTCCTGCTCAAACCACAGGTGTGCAAAGCGAAGTGATGTCGCAGGTGCCAGCAGATCCCCTAACTACCAAGTACAGCCCCATTAGCAATGACCTACAACTCTGCTCAAAAAATTGGAGCAGGCACCCAAGAGCCCAGCCAACCTTGTTCAGCCTTTGCCAACAAGCTGTCTTACACCAAGCCTTTGACAGCACTGCAGAAAAATAAGCTGGTTGACAAGTCTGCCTGATCTCCAGTGGACTCATTCAGCCCCAAGGGAAGCTTCACGATGGAGATCCCTTGCAATACACCCCCTTGAGCACAGCTAAAATTGAAGCAAGCAGGGGGGAATCCTAGGGAGAGGGCCAGGGTGTCAAGTGAAAGCCTACAATACCCCACAGGTGCAATTCAAGTGCTCAAGCAGTGGAAGAGTGCTGCAGAAGGAGCAGTGAGGGCCTTAGACTGGCACACTGGAGATTAAGAGGGTACAGGGCAGTGTCTGCACCTTTCTACGGAGCATTCCTTTCTACAGTGTTAAACGCCGCCTATCCTGATGAAGGAGTCTTTTCTCCCTCTCAGAGATTTTTGTTAAATCAGGTAAGCGCACACAGAAATTACTATCTTCCTCTATAAAGCACACAAGCAGACACGGCAGAATTTAGGGAAGAATAACCGATTTTGATCCCACACATTCCCCCTACTTGTGGGGAGAAAATTCTTTCCCTTTCCACCATTCACAATCAGAGCCTTTGCTTTAGGACTCTGTCTGCAATTCTTTGGTCTAATATAATGAAGTGTTTTTTCTGCCTTCTGTGCCATAATGAAATGATAATGACCTTCTCTGGCAATCATTCGACCCTGAATAATTTGATCCATAAGCAATGAAAATGCTTGTCCCATCTGCCTCTATTTAGAGCACAGTGAAGAACAGTGAAGATGTTCTGCTTCTCTTCTCGGCTAAGGCATAAAACTTAGACTGACCCCACCATTCGGTCCTGTCCTCTGGGTTCCCCAAAGGTAAGCTGGCAATTTTAAAGGCAAATTCAGCGCAGATGACTCCAGCCCTTAGGATGCTGAATATTAGTCCCTTTCTATAGAATAAGGCTGGATAGTGCAACGTACAGTGGGATTTTTTCATTTATTTTTTTTTTAACTTCCTAACTGGCTTTCTTGGCTGCCTGGACAGAGACAGTAATAGGTCAACCTCAGGCTCAGAAGCCATGTTTCTTAATGGCTCATCTCTGCTGAAGACCTGGTAATGACTTCCGCACATGCTATGGCTCCAAAAGTTAGGCATAAATCAATGACTAAGTCCCAGGATGCATTATTCTTCTAGCTGCTTGCTGGGGAATTACCCATGTTTGATTTCTGAACTGTTGCAGATAGCCCTGAAAGCCAGACTTAATGACTGAACAGCTAAGCTGCTCAGGAGTCTGCAGTCCTTCTGGGGGAAAAAGTTGTGAGCTTCACAATTGAAAACCACTTCTCTCAAGCTCTTATTCTGCTAACTGCAATTTCTACCCCATATGTCAAGTTGTCACAAATCACACTTGCCAGCAGCTGCCTGACCCTGCTTGGGTGGTGGCAGGAGCAAAGCAGAAGAAACATGGACCCAAGTGTTTAAAGGAACAGAGAGGTAGTTGGCAGAAATAAGGGAAGAATGCAAGACTGGCAGCCTTCAAGCTAGAGAGCTGTGCACTACACCAAGGTCCCAGCTGTGCTCCTTGGACCTTCCCAGAAGGACTAGTAAATTCACACCCTGGAGGAGCTCTAACAGAGACCATGATTTAGCCCTTGATCCACAAAGCTCACCAGTATGGGGTGGTTCAGCTTTACCCAGGCAACTAGTGCCATTTGGATGGACCCCAGCTGTGGTACCAGCTGACTGTAGCCTTGTTATGCCAGTTTGATATCCCCTGCTCAAGGACATCTCCATGGAGAGCATAGACCTTCAACACTCCTAGCACCAGCTCTGCATTCAAAGCTACCAACAGGCTTGCTAGGCACGTCTGTGTGTGCGTGTGTTCCTCTCTGGTCCAAGTGGTAAAGCATGAGAAGAAACCTTGGCGCAGGCCCAGAGACATCTGAGCTTAGTAGCAGCATTTGACGACAGATGTGTGTCTTGCAACATCGCTACTGAAGTGTCTTTTCCTTTCAAAGCAGGAATCATTTTCCTTCACGTAATAGTCCAGGCAAACATAATCCTATTAACAGGGCTATTAAATTAAACAATACTTGGCATGACATGACCTAAAGAAGCAATCCACCAACACTGGCAGCTTGTAAACAGCCCTGTCCCAAAGGCAAAATGGGCATTTCCTATGCTCAAGTGCCTTCCTAGCCAGCATCCTCCCACCCTGCTGCTGCACCAAGCTCTGCAGGACACCCAGTCCTTAAATGTGTGGGAAAGCAGTTAAGAAGATGGTGTATTCATAAAAATTGTCTTTTCTGAGACAAGCAGGCCCCTTTCTAGACCACTCTCCTACCCTCTAAATCAACTTTACTCCCTAGCCCAACTAACATTCACTCAAGTTTACACCAAGACTGGATCTTTGTTGGCATCTCTGCAATGTCTCTAATATCTTGGGCTTTACAGGTCTTTTGCTCTTACATATACCAGAATTCCCAATCCAGTCTCACACTCAACTTGAAAGCCTGACACCCATGTCTTTTTGCTAGGGCTGCCAACAGAAGTTCCATCTCCTGATCTGGTCTCTCCACTGAAGTAGTCCTAATACTTGCTTCACTCCCCCAAGGATACAGCTGGCCCTTCCCTGCCCTCATTAGAAGCTGTGACAGGGAATGAGCTCTTGACAGCACTGCCTTGGGAGGTAAGGAATGCTAGGGCACACAGGAACTCCACGCACAGCCCCAGGCACCACCTTCACCTCTGTAAACCTGAAAATAGCTACCATTTCCATGGTGCTACAGCAAGCAGAAGAGCAAGGAGAAGGGTTTGGGCTGGGGAGTCATTTGGGACTGGCACCAACACTGATTCCCAAATACTGTCTTCTTATCACTCCTCAGAGCCACCCACACAACAGGACCTCAAGAGACCTACATGCTATGTAAACCACTTGTTTCTGGCCTGCCAGTACTGTTGAGCTCCCCAGGTGGCTCCAAGGAGAACAGACACACTTGCCTATCAAAGCACTGCTGCTTTCCTTCCCCTGCAGCAAGCTCACAAGAAGACTGGAGCAGTCGCCTTTCTCTGCCTCTCCGCCCACACTCACCCCCTGCCTCTGTAGCCATAGATGTGTCCAGCGTACTGCTGCAGTGAGTGTAGGATGGCATCATCTCATCTGTCCTTTCCAGCATAGTTCATCCTTCAACCCCTTGCTAAGCAGCTGTTCTTTCCATGGGCTGAGATCAAGATTCATTGGCAGAGATCATTTACCAGATGGGTGAGGGATGTTCTATCATTGTCCCAAGCACTTCTGCTAGTTCCATGAAATGAAGTGGAGGTGTTCACCCAAATAACATCCTTGGTTACATTATATGTTAGAGCTGGGGTTTCCAAAGAGATGCACCATCCTATCACTCTGCTTTGGAAGGAGATTTGCTCCAGTCCCACCACCTTACAGAAATCAGATTCCCCCTGAAACTGGGGAAAAACAACCCAAAAACCACTAGCCATTTTTCAATTCCTTTGTTATTGTATATTACCTTAGAAACCTTTCCAAAATAAATAATGCAAACAAATCTGGATCAGTTCTCAATTAACTCTGTGGATCTCCACAGAGTCCCAGCCAGGAAATCTAGGCTAGAGAAAACAACGTATGAAGCAGTGTGGTTAAAATCGCTTTGTCACTTGACTCTTGCACAGCCCAGCTACTTCAGATTTTCTCCCAACCAGTTGGCTTTCCTTGTTGCTTTGCTTTATGGGAAAGTTTTTAATATTGCAGATTAATATGTCCCTCATCTGCTTTTAGGGGAAAATTGTATTGGAAATCCCCCATCACACAAAACTCCTGCACAAAGTGAAGCAAGGACAAAAGGATTTCTTGATCAGCTGTTTTCTCAAGGCTCTCATCTGGGCAGGGTCTGAGATAAGGCTAAGATGAGCAGTCCAGCGCTAAAACACTTGAAGGGATACGATAGGATGAAGATCTACAAATCTGCCCCTATCAGAAAGTACAATCAAATTACAGGAATTCACTCAGGTAAACAAACAATCCTAAAACGTGTCCAGATATGCACAGGGTGATTCAGTCCAATGACAAATAGACCAGACAAAGCTCCAGCCACTTAAACTGACCACAGCACTTTTCACTCCCCCCCACCTCCTCGAATTCCCAGAATAACAGACATTCTGTGTTGTTCAAACAAACAATATTTATTTTATTCTTACGTAAAATTGTATGGGTTCTGCAGATATAAACATAAGTAAACATTGCCTCCTCTTCCCAGTGCTGTAATGCACAGCAGTATCACAGGGAGAGAGGGACCACAGTGCCTGCATTCACCTCCCAGTTCTGCCAGACCTTCCCAGACAACTTTGCAGTGGTCAAGCATCTTGTGTTTTGGCCTGCACCAGGCCAAGCACCTAAAGCCAATTTCACTTTAACACGTATCAACACAAGCCAGTTTTCAAAAGTGTTGAACTGCAGAACCTGTAACCAGCATTTTCAGCATTTGACAGCCAGGCCACTTCAATTTATGCAGCTAAATATTTTAAGATATTGACAACAAACATTCTGTGTTTAGTCACCTAAAAAGAGAACAAGACAGTTTTCCTAACTGAAAGGCTGAGTTAGGCTCTTTGTGACAGTGAACTGAGGACAGAAATAAGCACAGAGCATTACAAAATGAAGAGCAGCAAGTGCATATGCTGGATTCAACAGGCTGATTTATTTCTCTTTTAGCAAAAAGCATTCAGAAACTTACATCTTTGTCTCTTCACAGATGGTGCTAAGCCAGATTGTCCTGCTGGAACCATTATTGACAGCATCATTGAATCATCTCCATCAATCCCCATGAGGAGGCATGGGTAATTCTGGAAGGCTAGTGTGAGGCAAACCCCAGTGGAGCTCATTTAGTACTTTATAAACACTTTTGGAAAGCTGAGTTCCTGCTTCAAGCCTGCAAAGCCAAAGATAGCTCTGGCCAAGGTTAAAAAAAACCAACTACCTAGGTTTCTGCCAGGAAATTGCATGCAACTTGGTTTCACCTTTCAACCAGCACTTTGCTAATTGCCAATATCCACTGGGGATGAGGACCTAAGATCCATCTTTCAACAAACTCATCAACCCCAGGGGCAGCAAAAAAAATGAGAAAAAGTGATACTTGCAAGTCACACCACAATTCTTTGCTGCAACACCAGTGGCTGCAATACCAGTTGCAGGATGCAAAAAGAACAAGATTGAAGAACCAGTCAACCCAGGGAAGGTTATGAAATAAAGAGCACATCTAATGGCTCCCCAGCGTGGACCAGCCCTAAAAGAGTGATGTCTTCCAAAAATCATCTTCCTAGAGGTTATGCACTTGTGCACTTGTTCTCCAAGCATGAAGTTAGTTGGGCAAAGGGTGGGAAACACATGAGAAGAACTTGAATATATTACGTAAGTCCCTACTAAACAGGGAGAGCCTTTCTGTCACCCTCTCACCACCCTGCATGAAGCCAAAGGCTGCAGAGCCCCTGGAGCACTCAGCACTGACAACAAAGGGCAGAAGGAACGTTTGAACGGGTGATTTTTTAATGACACTGGGAATTTGCCAGTCCCCCAGTCTTGCAGCGTTTGCAGCTCTCTGGAAACACTGGGAATCAAGGATCCTATCATGCCTCATAAGTCTTAAGCATTTTGTCTCTTCTGAAGCATCTTGCTACCAGGGTAATTTCACTATCCAAAACGATGAGACCTTCTAATGAATTTCAGTTGCAGCAAGCCATTGCACAGCTTCCCTTCATCAAACCCTGTGTTATGACAATGGGTAAATCCATTGTCGGGGTAATTTTAACGATATATTCTGAAAGAGGCAACAGTATTATGGAGAGGGAACTATGAAGAAGTTACAGAAAGAAGCCTGATGTCATCTTTTCTATCACCTTTCTCTGTCACAAAAAGCAGTAACAGCAGCAGTGCAAGTTGAAATATTGCTACGTGGGGTCCAGTTTTGAGGGCTGCATCTACTGAAAGCAAGACAGTCAAAAATACTCTTTTATTTGCCTTTGGTCTCTGTTCACACAGTAGTTACGCACCTGCTTAGATCCCAGAGCAGCACATGTGCCTAACCATCACAGGGAGAAGGTACCTTTCCTGGATCTCCATTTTACTACAGCACAAGATGACTCAGAAACTAGGACTTACGAAAAAGATTTAAAGTCAGTCGATCACAGGGATTAGAGCTATCCCTGCTGCACAAAGCTTGGGGACATAGCAATAATTTCTTGGGAGAGCTATATTGTTATCAGGGTACTGGTTTATCGTGGGAACATCTGATTTCAGGTGGAACTGTGTAGATCCAATGTGCTTACAGCACAAACAGACAAGGCAGAAAAAGGGAGGACTCAGAGGATGCTTTGGATGGGAGCAGCAGAAGCAGGGCATGCCTAGTCCTAGGTCATCAATGATATTTCAGTGTGGAACATGGATGCTTGAGTCCCACCAACTCTTCTGGCCTGACAATGCAAGTACTTTGTAGACCAAGGGACTCAAGCATCCACAACCCACACAGAGCACATGAGTGCACTGAGTGGTGAAGGCAGAGGGTGTGGAAGGGCAGTCAAAGGAGTTAGAGATTCTGGCTGAAGAGAGACTGTGTTTAGCACATGAAGGAAGCACAATCCATTTTCAGTCCCTATCAGCTACACAGCTAATCTGGAAATTTTGGAAATCAAATCAAGCTTGACTTAAAGTGCTGCCAGCACCTTTTCCCTGTAGGGCAGCCTACAAACACCAATGAATCCGGCCACCACAGAGATGGAATCACTAATGAACAGGAGAACCACTCTGAGAGCAGCCAGGCAGTACCACTCCAATTAACTAGCAACAGCAGAAGAGGACACTCACATCAGCAGCCCCAGGAAGTTTTCAGCCCCAGCACTACACTGCCAAAACCATATTATTTAGGCAGATGTGGCACTACCAAAGCCTTTCTCTAGATGGAGAAGTTCATGGTCCCTCCATTTAAGTACAGGGCTGAGTAGGCAGGCTCAGGTGGTCCTGCAGGCTGGTTTCCCTAGAGCCTGAAAAGACTTGGGTGCCTGTTTGAAACACCCTTAGTCATGCAGTAAGTTCAAGGCATGGCCGTCCTATGTGTCTAGGGGTTTGCTATAAATTCCTTTTCTGGACCTGTGTCATTTGTAGCCTGATTTCCCCAGGCACACAGAGGGGAGTTCATAAGTGACACAGAGCAAGGAGCGGCCAGACAGTTTGGTGATGAGACCCCTCCCAGAATCCTCACCCCAGCTCTCTGCAGGTTATGACCTCTCTGCAGTTCAAATAACTGAGAGAAAAAAACCACCTTGGTCCATCAAAGCAGGGCACAGCTTTTCTGCACAGGTGGCCCTGGAATTCCTGGACAGCACAGCGAGGGGCCCAAGTGACTTGCACAGAGAGGAGGGTGGACAGGCTGGGTGGCCCAGGGAGATACACGGGCTGCAACCTGTGAGCAGACCTTGAGACAATTTCATACAGTGAAAGGGGATGGAGTCACTTCCTTGTTCCAGATAGAACTTCCTAGAGCTAACAAGGGTCCCATCTACTCTCCCATCAGGTTTTGAAACTCCCAGTCAGTTTAGCAGACAACCAGGAAAGCATCCACTCTCCCTTCTGCAGAGGATCGCAGCTCGGCTGTCCTCTTATTTGAGTACTGCTTTGAGCTTAGGCCTGGGCTGCTGAGCGCTCCCTGGTCCTAAGAGGCTCCCTGATGTCACCTCCAGCTAGAACACATCCACCCTATGCAAAGGGCAACGCCAGGCCCAAATTAACCCAAACACATCTAATTTCCCTTTCCGTTATTTGCATGGCCAAACCCGAAAAAACAGGACTCTAACACATACTCCCCAGAGCCAGAGCTGAGCCACCCCAACCCCTTTGTGCATGATAACCATCTAGGCTTGTTAGCAAACAGCTTTCGGATCATGCAGAAAAATATAAAGATGGCATCCTTGTTTAGGTTTTTATAAAACCTGGTCAGCACCAGGTGAGGTGAGAAAGGGAGAGCTGGTGCAGGTCTCTTTCTTGGTCTTAATAAGAAAAGCCCAACGCAAAACCCTTAATTAAACAGCTGCTTTAATAAGATAGTGTTAAAGAGAAATATTGATAGCAAGTAAATCTTACATCCCTCCAGATGCTGGGAGCCCTGCATTCATGCAGCAGCAGACAGACCCTAGATTAATTTTCCTACAAGGCTGCACAGATCCTGTCCCTGAAGAGAATCTCCCTTTTGGTTATCTGCACTATTATTTTCTTACAAGAAAACAGCTCTATTCACCATGTGTACTGTCAGACAGAAAGAATGTTCACATGAGAACTCCTTGCTGCACAGTTAAAGGCAAAGCCACGCAGGTGCTGTAATTGTGGGTACCCAGCAGGAGCTGTCCCCGAGCTCCCCTGTCACGCTGAGCTGGCTGAGCCTGCCCTGCAGCCACAGGATCCATGCAGCAGCAGCACAGCACAGCCTGAAGGCCATGCTGGACACCCAGCACAGCATGGGGCTGGGCGTACTCAGGGTCACTCTGACACGGATCACCAGCTTCTCCATGCCCAGTGGCACCCAATCAGAATCACTGCATTCACCCCTTGATCCATATATGATTTTCCTTTCCAAAGGAGCTATAAATTACAGATTACGTTAATAACATTCAGGCTTCCCAAGCCCCAAGTGCGAGGTACACTAGAACGTACGTGGCATGTTCAAGATCACAGACTCCTCCAAGACAAGGCCTTCCACAAGGCTCCCAATACAAAACCTTAACATAACCAGCCATGCAACAGCAGGTTTCAGGGGTATTTATCCCAAGTGCTACTGAGTTCATTTTATGAGGATTATGCTCCAATTTATACACTCTTGTGGAATTTCATTCATCTTTGGTTGAATTTTCCATCTGTCTAAACATGCCCAGCAGGAGCAGAAGATGGCCACACAATTTCTGTAGTGTTGCATCTGAGTGACAATACCCACAGCTCTGCCCAGCCACCTCCCACCCTGCTTCTGCTCGGCTGGCAGCAGTCAACAGGCCTTTGCCTCTGCACCTGGGTTCACGCAGGCATGTGTGCCCACTTGCCACATTTAATGAGGACACCAGCTCACAGCACCAAGCTCTGCTCCTTTCCAATGGGCATTGCTTCTTCAGCTCCCCCGGCACAGCCCTGAGCTGCAGAGCTCAGCTGGTACCTTCAGCACAGCCTGCTAAACAATGAGATCTCTTTTCCACTATCCAAAGCAGACACTCCTCGTGGGGATTTACTCAACAGAGCTAAGTTTCAGTGAGAAAGGGACATACACAGAGCCAGATACCTAGGTTTTGATCTCATTTGTCGAAGCCTAACAACCACCAGAGCAGCTTCACCAATGCAGAGCAGCTCAGCAGCCTCTCCACACTCGGAGAGCTCTGCCTCTCCAACCCAGACACAACAGTTCTGCCGCTCTGGCTCAAATGTCTTAACAAAGCCTTTTCTTCCTGGACAAAGCCAGTGTCAGCATCAGATCTGCATTCGAGCCCTAACAACCCTTGGGTTCTAAGAACTTGTAAACTGAGAGGCTTTTGTAGTGAGAGTGACTAAAATGTAACATGGGTTGCATGCTTGTACAGCTCACAAATGGAAGACAGCATTGAAGTCCTGCTACATTTTAACACCAGCACTCCATAAGGAAGAAGCAACAATTTTTAACTGATCTTGAAATCTGAGTCATCTCCTTTGCATAAAAATCACTTCTAATCCTGACATCCTGGGCAGAGCTCTCTGATTCACACCCCCCCCCCCCCCCTTTGCAGTCACCAAAGCTCTGTGATCCCTTGGGCTGCAGTCTTGCTAAAGGAGCCAAGCTACTTTTTGTTCACATTTCACCTCATCCTTCCTCTCATCACAAGAATTACCCCAGAAGGGAAGCTGAGCTGCTGCACACACCAAAAGACAGAAATCACCTTGTGTAACCTGGGTTGGGATAGGCCACCAAGACGCAGCTTCATTTAATTGACTGTGGATCATCAGAGCACACAAGACGAACAGGTTTCTCATGACAGCACCTAAGCGTCCAGCTGCAGAACACAACTGATGCTCACAGGGTCAAAGCCCTGATGCTCGTATCAGCTCCTGCTGCTCCACAAGAGAGGGAACCATGCAAAGGGCATGCACACACACACACGGAGGAACACATGCACCAGTGACTGGCTCTCAGATCAGCCTCTCCTGAATCAACAGGACTTCCCCCAGAACATCTGCTTCCTACTGGAGCAGGTCCCTTTGCTTTCATTCACAGAAAGTTAACAGCATCCAGGCATACCTTACCTGGAAAAGGTGCCATTGGGAAAGCACAGAGAAATTTCTGTTGTCTTTTAAGGCAACTAAGCAACTGGAATCAAGAAGTCATCAGCAGACAAGCGTCTGAGAACCACCATTTTAATGGATTTCTAAGCAGAGACTGTGATGTTATTAGTCACGTTCCAGCCAAGCAGAATCTAAATGCTTCTGAGTACAATGACACAAAAGCACCATGGGCCCAAAACCACACCATCACAGAGACCACAGGCTTGTAGCAAAGTATCAGAGGACAGGGCTTGGCAGGCAGGCACACTGCAGTTATTTTGGAGTTAATGTGGTTGTTCTTGGTGCCACCACCAGAAAAAACAGCATGCATGAGTCCAAAAACAGTGTAGACCACTGCAGCCATTGGTGGTTTGCAATGGAGGTGGCAGTTTGCTGCAAAAATCCCCTCCTTCTCCAAGCAGGGTAGTGAAGAAAACACGTCTTCCCCAGATCCCAGGCTGTCAGACTTCACTGCCGTAACCCTGCGGTTTCTGTAGCAATGGCCTTCTGGCCAGAGAGCACCTCATCTCAAAGCCTCTCTGCTGCATTGGATGGATGTTCTTGTTGCCTCCAGAGAGATGTCATATGGACACGCTGCTGGAACCACTTCTGCTAGCGAATGGAAACCCTCCCGCATGGCTACTGAGCCCAGTGCTACAGCCGTCACTCACTCCATGCCAAACTGAGTCATTTCAAGTAACAGCTATTGATGTGAGGTTGATCTCTGGGAGCCAGTGCAGCTATGCACAAGGCAAGGATCTGCTTACTGTGAATCACAGTAGGGCAGAGCAGTACCAGCTGACCTATAAGTAGCCCCACAAATGTAAGCCAAAGGCACTAACAGATATCTGCTCAAGTAAAGAATCAGAAAAGAAGCCAAACACCATCAAAGCCCACATCTCCTCTTCTACTACAATCACTCAAAATGGGCATGCTTTTACAGAAATCAAGGGGTGGTGCTAATGCCAAATCAGCCAGGTGAGGGAAGGAAGCATCAGGGCTCTTCATTTGCTGATACCCGCACACAGGTGAAGTCTTCATCATTGCACAGAGCCAGGGCACCACATGGATACAGTGCAATTTAGTCAAGAACCTAGAGCCTTTCCAGAGGTACACAATGCCATACAGAGCCAATGTGCTGCCACAGTCCTATCCAGAGCTGCCACACAAGGGCAACCTTGTAAAGCAGCAGCACCAGCCCCGGGTAGCTCTCCCCAGCCATGGTGCCAGCCTGACCCTTTCCCTGGCATGTGTATCCTGGCCTGCACCAGGCTGTCTCACCCTGTGCAGCAAGCGCAGCTGTGTGTGTTTAGTTTACCCGGAGTGGCACTGGGGGTGGAACAGTGACCTTTCTCATGAAACTGTATGGGAAACAAAATTCCCTCTTTCAAAACTTTGTCATGTCTCAACTAGCCACTCTGCAAGTAATTTTTACAAAAGGAGGGAGCTGTCAGCTGAGACCTGTCAGTGACCGAGAGCACAAATCACACTACCTCCCCAAGCCATGGAGACAAAAGCAAAGCACTTGGCAAGGCAACTGCTAACCCCACTGCCTTGGTGCCAAGCTACCCAGGCTGCCTCCTCCAGCAGGCTCCTTGGAGCAACGCAGACAGGAGGAGCTGGCAGCCACAGTGACAGGCAGCAGGGGAGGGCTGGGAAATCAAAGAAGGGCTATTTCCACACAGAGAAACATTCCTGTGCCTTGAAGCAAGCAGGAGCTTGTGCCTAGAAGCGCACATCCCATCCAGCCTGCCTTGCTAACGTAGCAGAGTGCATGTGCCTTGCTGCCACAACACATGCCACCTTAACCGCAGGAGCAGAGTCGGTGCTGCTGGGTGAACCACAGCTTCCATCCTGGGCAGTGAAGCTACCCAAAGACTAAACCTGGGGGAAGTCTGGCTCCTTCCCCTCCAGCAAGAGCAATGAGGGTAAAAATCTCTTTGTCTCTGTTTGTCAGGACAAACAGTATTTTGTCAGGATCACAGTATTTGTAACCTTGTAATAGCAAAGCTGCTGGCTTATAACTGCAGGCAACACTGTTAGGAGACACTGGAAGACAGGAAAAACCTTTGGTACAGAGGACTTAAAAATAAAGGAGCAGAGATGATTGCCTGCATAGGAGAGGTTTGTCTAAGAAGGGGATTTCCCAAAGCATCACACTCAGCCTCTGTTTCAAAAGCATGTGTTGAACAGGGTAGAAAATGCTCCTCTGCACTCAGATAAAGACACACAGAGAAAAATCACCACCTCCAGCTTCATCTGAGCTCCAGGCTGTTGCTCAAGGCATGCTGATGCTTTCATATCTTGGGGAAATCTGTCACTTCAAAGTCATGCTGACATATTAGGAGTGAAAGGCAGGAGCAGCCTCATGTTTGCATGCTGCAGCTAAATAAAGCAAGTTGCCAAGATACATTTACTGCTCCCAAAGTATGTTGCTGAACATGATCCAGGTGGGCATACATGTTAGACACAACCATTCACCCTTAGCGCTATGATGCACCATTGGCCATTCACATGCTAAGGTCTCTCTCTCCTTTACCAGGTTCTTGCAGGAGTTTCTCCCATTACTTCTATCCCAGTTACCTGAATACTGAGTGCAGAAAACAGATCACTTCCTAGCCCTCAGGGAGCTTAGGACTGGATTTTCCCAATCATCCAATAAAAATGCAGCCTCTTGCTTGCTTTAGATCAATGCATTTGTGTACAGAGAATGAGCAGCTTTACTTATGCATTAAGCCACTCTTGCAGAGGTTTGGGAATCTTGCACCAGACTCTGAGAGGCCGATGGCACAAAATTCTGCTTTATCAAGGAGAGGACATACCCTTTAGCTTAGACCTGTCCTTTTTTTACAACTCTGCTCATCAGCATTAATCACTTGTTTGTGATTTTTCCTGTTTTTAATGGGCTCTTTTGGGAGACAGCTATGAACAAAAGGAATTCCTAAGGAGTCAGAGACCCTATTTAACAGGTGCCTTGAAAAGGTTTGTCAGTGCTAACGGAGAGCAGGTGGAGGTACCAGCAAAACTTTTTCCTTCAGGTCAACAGCTGTAGTGACAAGATCCCACTCCTTGTGGCACTGTAACTTTAAGGTTCATGTAATGCCCTAGACACATACCGATTCATTTCTGCATCAGATTGGAGCTCTGCTAGGTGTATCCTCATGTAGGACCAAAAATCTGTCCTCAGCTTCTCTGTTCAGGTCCCAGAGCCTCAAAGCTGTGGATCCAGTCTGGTGAGAACTGTGGCTACATAGTTAAGACCGCTTAAGACTGCTTCAGCCACTTGCCATGATGGAGCAAGGCACCTCAACACTGCTCAACGCTATGTCTGTGGGGTGGCAGTGTCAGGACCATGACAGCCAGGACCTCTGCAGCTAATGTAGCAAAAGAGAACCCTGCATAAGTCATGCCAAAGGGAAATCTTTATTAATTACTATCACTGAAATTATTAGGCCTGACAGTAAAATCCAACTTGGTATTTTATCAGAGTCATTAGCACCCTCCAGGTATGAATAGAGGCCTTCCACAGCCAGGTCAGATTTCAGGTCACCAGAAACAGAGCATGAAGATGTTCTAGACTCAATTTGGAATCTCCGGGAAGAGATTTGGGAAGCAAAGTTTCCAAACGGTGGTATACAAAGAAGATTTGATGAAAGCAGCACAGGCATTGGTGCTTGCCAAAATGAAGGAAAGAGATTATCCAAGGCCTGAATACTTAAATATGGACAATTTAAATTTGAAAAAAAAATAGACAATTTAGAATTATCAGATGGGAAATGAGTTAAAGATCTCCTCAAAACCTTGGATCTCTTCCACAGCACAACACACCACGGCAAGTTTCTTCCTCTCCTCCTAGAAGGCTCTTTCCCAGGCCCCTGCTCCACACAGGACTTTGCTTTCTCTTCATACTGTGAAGTTAAGCTCTAAGCTTGCCCCCTTCAGTTCACTCCATTTACTGTCCAGAAACCAGAGAAAAGTGCAGTCACACCACTTTCTAGACAGCATGATCTTCCCACCATCCAGTCCAGGTCTTCTTTTTCCCTGCAGGCCAATTTACTTCAGAATCTCCTCTGGCACTTCCCTATCTTCTCCCATCCACATCTTCCCCTCCTAAGGGCCCCCAGAGGTCACCCCCGGGGGTCTCTGACAAGTGGCTATACCATGCAAATTCAGAGAAACACCCTGTGGCCCCAGCACCCACTGCAGCTCTTCCATATGTTCTCCACATAGCCCATGCACTGTGAGGTGAGGAACAAAGTGTCACTAGTCCACTTCAGCTAGGACCACTTAAGTGCTGCCATCTGGCCACTCAGGACACTTCATGACAGCTAGCCAAGAGGGGCACATGGGCTCACCTTTTGGGAGGCAGTCAGCAACCCAGGCAAAAGCCTTCTGCCATCTTTTACCTTCTAAGCTAGTGTAGGAAAGCCAAGGAGTGTTTTTTTCTTTTCTTGGTACCTCCTGCAGGTGAGAACTCTCAACATGGGTCAGATACCCTTTGTGAGTAGAAAGCCATTACAGGAGTGAACATATTCCTCCCATTTCTGGGAGTTCGCATCAAGTCATTATTGTTAGTTAACACCTTAAGGGGACTAAGAAAGGAAAAAAAACCCAAACCTTAGAGGTTTTCCAAATCATACAATGTTGTGGTATTTACTGGAGGGTCTGAAGGCAAAGGCTGTGCTGAGCCAAACCAGCAGGGTCCACTGTTAATTATGAGCTTTCCCTGGAGATGACACACCTACCGCCACTGTCATTCCCTAGGTTCCTGGCCCCAAATCCAGCCAGCACCCTGCACCCAAGCCATGGTACTCACTACTGTAGAAGTAGCGTATAATGCTGATCCCTCACCTGCAGAAACCACATGGCAAGATGTCTTGTTTTGCTAGAGAAATCCAAATGGAAATGAAGAGCCAAACTTCCACACACACACATACATGCCAACACTGCCTTCTTCCAGCCTGCATCAAGACCACCTGGCCCTTGCAGATCACACAACTCCTCCAAATTCCACCTCCACCAGGTTCCTCACAGCAGGGACAGCCTGGTCCCAGGAAACCCTACCTGACAAATATGGAGTCTGTGCAAAAGGTTCAGCAGAGTTGCAGGGAGAGTTAATGCTTGCAGCATATCCCCTGACATGGACCTGGCAGGTAACCCACGATAGCCTCCCCCACCACCATATTGGTTTTTTCAGTGAGCTGCTGTCAGGGCCCAGGCCACAGTGCACACTGTGCCATCCCAGCTAGGAAACACAGCAGCCAGAAACCAGCACCAGGTACATGTCATGGAGCTGTGCTGGAAGCCCAGACCTGCTCCTCCCCAATGGTCATGAGGGTATCATGCTCTGCCACTCACAGGACATCATTATCAGGAGATTGATGCCGGCCCCAGAGATCTGGAGCTAGAAAAGCAGTTCTCCATGGGCAGGGAAAAGTTCTGGTTTGTGGTGGTAGAGCTGATGTCAGTGCCTGGAGCGCTGCAAAGTTCATTCAGATTAACCCATGTGGATCTACAACAGATCCCTACAGCAGGAAAGCAAGGGTTGGTGTGTCTCCAGTAACCAGTAGGTGAACAAGGATACACCAACACTAACTGGGCCTGAATGTGACCCCCATCATCAAAGGGAATTGGCCAGGAATTTAAATCCTTACTCAGACTTTTTGCCACAGGCAATTGGGCATGAAGCAGGGAGCCCCCAAGTTCAACATTTGATTAATCTAGGTGCCAGGTCTTGGAGGCTGCAAGATTCAGTCAGTGTGGAAACAAAATCAACATGAGCCATGTGGGCCAGGATCCATGAAGCACTCCTTGTAGCAGCAAGGTTGCCACTACTAGACCACGCAGAACAATAAACAGCAGACTAGTGCCTTCAACAGGGCAATTCCTTAGTTCTTTTCAAATCCCTTCCCACCTCTTCCTTCAGTTCTGTTCAAGCCTCTCTCTCTCTCCTAGAACTGCTCTACACTGATGAACAGCAGCTTTGGTGGTTGGACCTACAGACAGATAAGGAAGAACTTTGCCTTTCTAGAAACCAGAAAAAACATTTCAGCCTGTCTGCCTAAGAAATGGGTCTAATTAAACTGCTTGACCTCCGCATGAATCTGTATTTCTCCTCCCAGAAACTTCTGACTCTCCCATCTGATTTCAACTCCATTTAAGGCGACGGGCAGAAATGCAGAGATTGTGGCAGTCAGAAAGTTCTCCCATGTGAGCAACCGCAGAGGCAGAGACCGATTGCAATGCTTGTCACAAATCAGACCTTCATGTAGCAATCCAGGGTCCACTGGCCCCAACACTCATGAACAGTTTGTTCTAGGATAAATTTCTAGGTAACTTTCTGCGCACACCCACCACCTACACAAGACACCAAAGTCAGAGCTACAGAAGGAGGGACTTGTGCCCAGCCCTACAGAGCACTTTTTTAGTATCTCCGGTGCTAGTGTAACTGCTGCGACCCTGTGCAGCCAGCTGGAAGATGTACCAATGAGACAGACATGCAGGCGTAGCGAGACGGATGCTGGGGCCAGGACAGAATGCCATTTAGACGTCAGATTGGGCTCGCAGCTGGGATAACAGAGATATTAGTGTGATCAGTGCAACCTTGTCAGCCCACAACTGTAACAAAATGAGATGGTACACTCAGCCACTCCTCAGAGTAGCTCACAGCTGCGCTCCATGCCTCAGTACTGACCCAGTGTCTGACTGGCCTCTTCAGAGTCCATGCAAGCTCCATTACCCTTCCCAGACAAGCCGATGGCCTGGGGAACTGGTGGCCAGATCTGCCTCCTGACAGAGCAGAAACCTACAGAATTACAGCATCTCGCCACAAACCATATCTGCTTCCCGAGAGCCTTCATGGGGCCTGCAGGACAGGCAACAGCATCTCCTCCATCTCAATGGGAATACCTGCAGTCCCCTGAGCAGAAATTCTCCTCCCCTGCAATGTCTTCTGCTTCTTTCTGGTCCTAGACTCAATGGGAGGATCTCTTCTGATGCTTGCATTTTTCACCCAGCTTGGGTAACACTTTTCAGAGCCAGGCACATGCATGCACAAACTTGCTAGACAGTCAGGTTTGTGTAGAAGGGGGCTGTTTGGACCCAACAGTTTCTGAGAACACAGAAAGAAATCAGCAGCACCACTGAGGCTAGTAAGCAGCCTCTTTACTGTGTCCTGACCAATATGCTAGGACCTGTCCGATCCATTCTGGAGCTGAATTCAGTTCAGTGCTTTTCTTACAATCTTCCAAAAACTACAACATTCCCTTGCCCTCCCTCCTCAATTTGCTTGCTCAGCCTTGCCTGCAGTGCTGGTGTGAGCTCCCCTGGTGAAATTTCTACCTGAGACAGTGGGAGACAGAGCTTTTTCAAATCCACTTGATCTCCTCCACTAGGAAGCTTCTGATGCTCAACTATTTTACGCTAATTGCATACAAGCCAGTTCTGAAAAAAAAAATATGCAAACGGTTATATATGATACACTTCAGTGTCTTCTACTTCTATAATGTATTGGATGACACCCTCTGGGGAAAACAATCCTGCATGAACAATTAATGACACAAGAGGAAAGCGTAAGTAGGGCAATATGGGTATGGATGATAATTACTGAGGCATAAAAATACATCATGAAATATGCTTAAATAACTTCATATGAGGTGGCATTTCTGGCTTAGCAATTCCTTTACCACGATACAATTTTTGTGCTCATGAGCCAGCTGAAAGTAGCTAAAAATCTCAGGACCAAGCAGACCAAGAAGTCAATGGGAGTGAGTCTGTGTCCTTTCTCCTGTCACACTCTCACTGGCAATGTGGCCCTAGAAAGCTAGTGCTACATTTCCCTGTGCTTCCTCCTCCAGGCAAACTGAGCCTCAGTTTACCCTGCTGTACTGACTCCAAATCAACAGACATTCCCTCTTCACAGCTAATCCAGATTTGCCTTGGAATAAGGGATTGACCAAGGTCTTTGCACGGGAAGCAACACCTTCCTGTGGCCTAAGCAAAAGACTTCCAAACTGAGATAATGCAGAAATCATTTATCCAGTTCTCAGGAGTACAGACTCCCCTTACTGTAATGCCCTGGGAGCTTCTGGAACTAATTGTGCCCTTTGGGGTGGCCCAAAGGGATACATCCTGCAGTGCTGCTTGTCACTGTCCTGCTTCAAACTGTGTGCTCATGTGCTACTTGAGAAGCAGGCACCTCACTGAGCAGCAGAGTTTGAGACAACAGGCCCCCTGAGACGCCTCCCAGCTCAGCAGAACATGCGCATGGTTTTCCTTCTATCTACATCTCTGTCAACGCACCACGACTCCTCCTCTGCACAGATCTCCTGCAGACTGCCTGGGAAGTCTGATGAAAAGAGGTGATTTGAACACGATGGCCTGCCAGCACTGGCCTCAGGATATGGCACCACAAGCTCAGAAAGTCCTAGACACAAACAGGGCTAAACAGGCATTACAAGATGATAAGTGAGCATGTCAACATTGCAGGGAGGAGGCCCAAAAAGCAGGCAGGAGCCCGAGCTCTCCTGGAGACTGTGCACCAGGCAAACAGATATGTGTTCTCCTCCAAGCTGCTGGATCCGGGATAGGGGGAGAAGCCAAAAAAAAAAAAAGACAGGCCTGGAAACAGGGACTAAGGACAATCAAAAAGCTTTAACACCATTGCAGGTGCGTATGTCTTGCATAAGGTGAGCCAGTAAGGCTGAAGCACAGACCACACCCTACATACCTAAGCTTTCTACCCAAGTACCAATACCATGTCCCTCAAATCAAAGCACACATGAGTATGTTTGCCAGGCCCTTGACTGTGCCATGCTTTAGCTTGGGATAAATCTAAGCTTCCTTGCAAGAAGGCTTGCTAGAGTGCTATAACACGCTTAATGCCAGTCCCCCTGTTTTCCATTCAAGACAATCACATGCTTCTTTATTCCACACCGTTAAGGTGCTCCCCCAGAGACATTCACGGGACCCAAAGCCCCTCCTCACATCCTCACACACAGAGTGAAGGTCCCAGAACATGTTGTGGTGGAGAAGCTCACAGGAAGCGACTAAAGCAAATACTCAGCACAGTGACAACCAGCTTGTAGACACCTCACACTGTTCTACCAGATTGGAAATGGATGTTTAGCTAAACAACCAAGAAACCATATCTGTAACGTTTCATACACTCAAGTTTGTCTCCTGGAATAACCAGCAGTGGTAAAGTTTGTCAGCCTTGGGAGAAAAAAACTAAGTCCCTACCCATTTCATCAGCTCCAAAACAGCCCTTTGTTGCACTCAGACCAGTCAATCTCTGAGCTGTTCTGTTCAAATTTTCTGCTGCCCACAGCCAGTCTGAAATGCTTTTTCTACCTGAGTCCCTATGACACTATTATATTCCATCCTTGCATAACATATATACAGTAGAAATAACAATGGCTTAATCTGTACTTTCCACTCCTATTGTTCTCTAATGACCTGCTGTAATTATCCAAACCGAACTCTTCTGGCAGAGCACAGCAACATTTCTTAACTGGCTCAGTCTGTTCCCAGTGGGCTACTGAGCCTATCTGGAAGCACTTTCTTCTGGTGAAGTGTCCCAGGAACCAGTGATCCTCTCAAAAGGGCAAGTCCAGCAGCTCTGAGATGGAAACAACCGGTACTGCATTGGCAGCAGAGGGAGAGATGTCCCAAGCATCCCTAGAGCTTCACGCCCTGAGATGGAGAGAAACAAAAATACTATCTTCCCTGACAGAAGGAAGAAGAGAAAACAATGCAAATACTTTCCAAGTGCCCTACTACAGGCAAGCACAACCACGTTCAGACAGGAAGCTTCATTATCAACCTGTGAGCTTTAGTGGGGTTCTGTGATTTGTTCTTGTTTTTAGTAAGACATGTTGCCTCTTTCCAGACTTATTTTGGCTTCCTGTGCCAGTAAGCCAGGGAAAAAAGCAAACCTTATCAAATATACGATCTTTTCCCCTTGTTTTTCTTTCTTAAAGCTGCTGAAATGAGGTGGACCAACAGCGGTTACCACCCTGTTCTTAATCCTCAGGTTGGATATGGAAGTGAAACTGAACTTCCTGGAAGCACCCAGTTAAATGAACCGACTGAGCAGAGTGCACAGTCATCTTTCGAAAGCCAGGAGATCAGAAGGTGGTTGATCCTCCATTTTCCACCCTGGCAAAACTGCTATCATTATCAACAAACATGTAGTGATTCAGGGTTCCAAAAGAATCTATTTGAGAGAAGATTTTTACAACAACTGCTCATTTAATTTCAGATTCCTCACCATTGCAGTGGTTTCGTGGCACCTCCTGCACCCATTACCCAGGAATCTCCAACAATGAAAATCCCCACCTCCCTGGGGACCCTGGGGACCCATCCCCTACCCTCCTAGGGAAAAAGTCATTGAAGGCATACAAAGCTTTCCAGCTATAAGGCCAGAGCTCCACATGGCTCTGCCACCAGCACTGAACAGCAGTCGGGGCAGCACAAGGATGAACAGCCACCATGCTCACTTCCAGACTGCCATTCACCAAATAACCACAGCCCCCTGCTCCCCAGAAAAGCAGAGGCAGCCTCTTCTCCCCCTACCAGCCCACAGGCTCTGGCAGCCTGCCAAATTCTTGCATTGATGGGGGAAAATAAGTACACTGCAGTGTTTACAGAGATGGGGAGGATTAAAGCCTTTTGTGAGCAGCCAGTAACCCAAACCAGAGGTGCAGGGCAGAGATTGTGTGTCATGGCACCCAGAGTACAGAGTGGGATATTAAAGGCAGATTAGGATAATTTCACATGCCAGACACCAGGAGAGACCTTACAGTCCAAACATGCTTGAACTTGCTGATAAACCTGTTGCGTTTAGTGGATAACCACTGAAGCAGGCTAAAAAGCCAGGGCCACAAAGCAAGCGCCAGGTCTGATAACAGGCATTTAATATTTATTAGTGCGGGGTTATGAGCCCCTCTTTCAATACTTCTACCTTCACTAACAGCACTAGCCCTTCTGCAAACCCACCAGGAGAGAGGCCTTTCCCTGGTCAAATGGTTTGTGTCAGGCTGACACCAGACGCCTCTGTGTCTCACTGAAAGGAGCAGTTTTATGGCCAACTGCCAAAATTAGTTTATAACCTGTGACTGGTACCAGCAATCACTATGTCTGAGTGAAGGGAAGGTGCCCTGATCTCAGCTCTATGATTATGTATATCAGGGGAAGAGCTAACTGTATTACCATGTATACTGCTTTAGGGTAGCTCACATTATCATATTAACCCCTCAAGCTCAAGATGCGCTGCAAAGAGCATCTGCCCTGAAGTGCACGGTGAGGAGACCTGTGGATGTGCTACAAAATGCTTGTTCTGTGGTTGCCCCAGCCTGGACGTTACAGGCCAGTGTTACCTTTTCATCAGATATAGACTCTGCAACCACAGTCTTCCCTCTGGCCCTGGGCAGTTATTTCTGTAGTCTTCTGCGGCTTGTGGTAAAACAGTGCTTTACATCTCTCAGCTAACAGCCTCAAGAGCTAAACAAATGTTCGTTGCTTATATCAACACTAAAATACTAGCCCTGTTTTACATGTTCGTTGTCATCATTAAATGATCTCATACCCAGGAAGTTAGTAACTGTATGCAGCCAAACTGCAAGTAACTGGATCCCTTAGAGGAAGAGCAAGCACTAAAATGGCAGAAATTCTCTTTATACTGGAGTTAGATCAAGGTCAGATTCACCAGCCTATGATCTATGGATCTAGAGGACCACATTTCCTAGCAATTAGCACCTTCACAAAGAACAGCGTGCCACACAGTGATGAAGCAAGTGAAGGACTGAAAACTACAAGAAGAGTTCAGAAGCTTTCAATCAAGGAAAAAGGCAAAGGGGAATATTCTCTAATGGAAAAAGAGAAAAATCTATTGGATTGAGTCATCATAGCAAGTAAAATGGCCATACTGTAAAACTCACTTGGTGTACTAGAAAGGAGAACTGATCATAAAATGAGAGGAGATTCACAGCAAGCAGACACGGTCTGAAGAAGAACTTCAAAGGAAGGAAAGCCTTCTAGCACAAGCAAGGTAGTGGCAGGAAGATGGACATCCTTGGGACAGTCAGCTCCTGCTCCTGTGTGTCTTTTGCTATAGTAATGGAGATTGGATTTCCAAAACGAGTTGCTGGCACACAAGAACTGCACATAGTAGCATTGCGGTAGTGCAAGGCTCCTCAACGCTATTTCAGTCTCCACTGTATCCAAGACGCAAATTACTAGATGCCTTATAATCACAACTGCATCAAGGGTACTGGCCTGGATATCCTCTCACAGTACATCCTAGCCTGGCCCAGCTAAGCATCAGCAGGTTTTCGAAGAACACTACACAGACAGGATTTTGTCCAGCCCTTCAATAGAAGATTGTCTCTACTCATTTCACATACAATAAAGCAGCCTTTTTGATCCACTAACACCAGCAGAGTGGCTACTGTTTTTCCTTATCCCACAGAGCTGCACACAATTTCATAGTAGCCAGATATCTATTACATTGAATGAAAAACAAAAGCACCAATGCAGAAAAGAAAAAAAAAAAAAAGGCTTCTTGTTTGATTTAAAAGGATTTCACCACAGCCTTCCCATGCCAGCCAGGGGTAATAGTTACTTGTGCTACGTCAGGGCACCTCGAACTTTTTAAACAGGGGGCCGGCGCATGGATTAAGTGGCAGGCAGTCATCTGCGGCTGCTTGGTTTCCCCCCCCAAACCCCAGCGGGGGGGGGGGGGGGGGGGGGGGGGGCAGGGGGGGTTCTGTAAATACTGGGGGCTGGATTGAGGACCCTGGGGGGGCTGTATCCGACCCACAGGCCATAGTTTGAGGATCCCTGTGCTACGTGATCTAGACATCTCCATGTCATGCAATCCTCCAGCTCAGAGGGACCTTGAGAAGCCTTCATTGCTACAAGCTACATGTCAACATCCTCTTGGACAGTAAGAAGACACATATGAAGAACCCAAATACCATGCAGGTCATCTGGTCAGCACAGTGGAAGGACCACAGTTCGGTTGAGTTTGACCATGCTTCTGGAAGATCTAGCACTACAATAATTAAGACTTGCAAGGTCATCTTTGCTCTGTGATGTGCATCAACTACATAGCTAGCCACTACATACCACAGAGTAAACCAGGAAGGAGAAGAATTTCATGCATCCCACATTCAAGTGATAATAACAGACAAAAACAGAGTTGAAGAGCCTTCTTTCTAAAAAACAGCCTGGTAACTTTGCAGGAGTGGCTATAGCATAAGTACAACAGGTCCAGACAACAGTATCCAGGAAGATAGAGGAGTCACAGTTGCCATAGGAGAAGCACAAGGAACCTTGCATCAGTTTGCCAAATGCCCTGGAGATGCTAGCTTAAAATAAACAGGAAGGCTTTATAAATGACCAGAATGATGATTTTCTCCTAGCAACTGTCTGGGAGAACTCTAACTGAACCCAGAAAAGTATCAGCCTGTTCCAGGACAAGCGATACTGTGTGCTTCAAGGATGTAGGCATCAGCTGCAGGGTCCAGGGAGAATGGAAAACTCAGACCAGAAAGTCCCCACAGTGCAGAGAAGAAGTTCTGGGGATAAAAGGGGAAAACTGGAACACACTGTGGACAATCTGCTGGGACAGGAACAGTATGGGTGACTGACAGGCTTACTCTCAGGAGTGACTCAGTGTGGAGGACTGAGGAGAACACAAACATGCAAGGCAACATGGGTGAAGGTGACTGACCCAAAAGGGTTGGGGAGCCTTGAAAGGTATACCAGGGAAGCTGAAATGCTGATTTCAGAAAGGCAAACCGCTGTAAGCTCTGAGCTTTGGTATGAATATTTTGGAAGGCTGAACTACACAAAGAGCAATGACAGTTCTGCTAGTGTGTTGAAGAAGTGAGCCTTAAACAAGCTTCCTCGCTTCCAGGAAAAAGCAGGAAGAAAGGGAAAAGACCAATATGGCTGAAACATGAGAGGTGGCAGTCAGAAGGAGGAATCGACATTAGGTTAGATTGCAACAGGCAACAGTTAAAAGTAGTCTCACAAGAAAAGGGCAAAGCTGAAAAGCCAAGACACTTAGCTTTGGAGGATCACTGAGGGTGACAAACTCTTCTAAGCCCATCAGTCATGTGAGAGAGAGAAGGCATGTCCACTTCTCAGAGCTGGAAAGCTATCAGCTGTCTTGGATACATGTTGAAGGTCACTGTGTGAGAAAAAAGTAGCAGCTGATGCAGCACAGCTATTATCAGCCACAGGAGGACATGATTTAACCCTCTGATAAGGCAAGAGCAGAGTAAGGAGTACTTCTCTGTGCAAATGGTTTTAAATGAGATGTGCCTGATCAGCCTTATCTCAAGGCACTGAAGCAGGTTGATGGGTTTTGGGCTCCAGAGACAACCAAGCAGCCTTATAAGGCTGCAGGGAGAGCAAATGAAATGCTGCTTTACAAAATGAAAGAAAAGAAACTCTGGGCAATTACAGACCTGCTACCTTAGTTTTCATTACCATAAGCACTAAAGGCAAGCAAGGAAGGGTGCAGGGACTAACACAACCTCTTCAGATCAACGCAGCTTCCTGGGACAGCCAGGTGGAAGAACTTTGTAGATGAGGAAAAACAACAGTTATCAATTCTTGACATTAGTAAGTTTTTTGATACTTGTTTGGTGAAGGGAGCTTCAAATGGCAATATGATGGGAGAATATCTAGAAAAAACAGATTCAAAGAGTAGTCATAAATGGCTTGCTGCCTAATGTAAGATGCATCAAGTGAGGATTCACAGAGCTGGGGTTTGGGTCAATCCTAATTAGCCTTTTTACTTACAGCCAGATAACAGAAAAGGAAGCAGGTTTATTCATCAAGCAGATGATGCCAGCACAGAAGAGGCTGCCAGTGTATCACAGGGCAGGCTTTGGATCCAAACCAATCTCCAGAACCTGGGAGATGCAGTCAGAAAAGAAATAAGAAACAACTGAGTCAGTGTGAATACATCATGCCAAACCTCAGCAGGGCAGTCAGTCCCACAGGCAGAGAAGGATCTAGAAGGTATTGTGGGTCACAGCCTGCACAGAGGAGTCCATGCCCACTGATGGGCATGGGGGGGAAGGGGCATGAGTCCCATGGGTTTTAAATATCCCCACTGATGAAGACTCCACATCCTCTCTGGGGAGTCCATACCAGTGTTTGAGCACTCTCACAATAGAAAAGGCATTTTTGTTTAGATGGAACCTCCCGTGGGCCCACTGCCTCTGGTCCTGTCACTGGACACTACTGAGGAGAGTCCAGCTCCCTCTTCTTCATTCCCTGCCATCAGGTATTTATACACATGGATAAGGTTACCCTGAGCCTTCTCTTCTGGACCAGTTTCAGCCTCTCATATAAGAGATGTTCCAGCCTCTTAAGCATTCATGGGTCCAGTTTGCTTAAGTGCTCCCTAACCTGAAGGCAAGTCTTCCTTGTTCCAGACCTTTCCCCTGGTCTCAGGATTTTAGGGTTGCTGAAGGCTGGTCTTACCAGTAAAGACTAAAGCAAAAAAGGCATCAAGTACCTCAGCTTTTTCCACATCTTCTGTTACCAGGTCCTCAGCACCAATCAGCAGCAGTCCCACACTTCCCCTAGTCTTCCTTTTGCTGTTTACATACTTACAGAATCCTTTCTTACCATCCTTCACGCTCCTCACCAGATTCAATTCCAGGTCACTCTATCCCTGCAAGATCAGACAGCGACTCTATAATCCTCCTCGGTCACATGCCTTTGCTTCCACCTCTTGTATGTCTCCCTTATATGTCTGAGTTC
The DNA here is from genome assembly GCF_023638135.1 of Falco biarmicus. NCBI lineage: Eukaryota > Metazoa > Chordata > Aves > Falconiformes > Falconidae > Falco > Falco biarmicus. The sequence goes on along the minus strand of NC_079295.1, from coordinate 45,039,450 downwards.
AGTTATAAGCCCCTTCCTCACCCATGCAGGCCTTTGCTTGATGAATCTCAGTTCTATCCCTTCACCTTTGGCTTATGTATGAGCATCTGCTGCTTCCTCAGGTCTTTGCGTAGGTCTCTTTATGGGGGATAGCACGGTTACTCCAAGCCACGTTGTCTGAAACCAGCCTCCAGCCCACCAGCTAGATTTTTCTGATGTCATATGGATATTCAGCTCCCCATCACAACTGATCTTCTTATATCAGCCAATTGTGGCATTTGTTTGTGTTTGCTATGTAAGTGGAGCAGATGGAAAAACCACAAAGGAAGTAGTGGTAGCTAAGTCTCCCCTCTTGCCCTATTCACCCATTTAAAGCCTTGCTGCACAACATGGTATGTTTCAACACCTGCAGTGATAAATAGTAGCACAAACCAGGAACAACCACCCCGTCATGTTTACCCTCAAGTGTTCCTTGGTCACATTGCAACCCACAATAGCATTCGTTAACAAGTGTTAGAACATAGTTACAAATTGAAACAAACACAAATGCTCCGTCAGTGTTATTGCAGACTTCATTAATGATGATCCTTCGCATTTCAGCAACAGCCATTCAAGGATCTGAAAACATTTATATGCTTCTGTGAGCCAAGCGTCATGCTCCATGTGCAAGCCAGATGTTCACAACATCATTTTAGAAATGAGGGAACGAAGTTCACAGGACTGACTCCAGATCTCTTTCCTCCCACTGAGTAATCCACTGCCCACCAACTAGTCATAGGGGAATTATCCAATTCAAGGCAAGGCAGGATACTATTATGGTCTCTTTGTTTCCTTGCATTGTCTCTATTCCCTTGTTCCTCATCTTGTATTTCAATTCTAGCCCTGGAGGGGTACCTCTGAACGTGTCCGCTGCAGCACAGCATGGCACAGAGATGCAACTTAGCTCTACCCAGTACAGCCAGGCGGCAATGGTACCAGAATCTGGGTAACAGAGAGCTCTTGAAGTAGGTCGCCAGCAGCTGCATGCATCAAGCCAGGCCTCTTACAGACAGAGCAAACCCAGTGAATTTGCAGTAGCAGCAAAGCCAACTAGATCAAACATCTCTCCCATTCCAGCCATCTCCCCTGCAGAGCCTGGGCAGGGCCCTGTCCACCTCCAAAACCTTGCACTTCAAAGAGCCAAAATGAGAATCAAGAAAGTGATTCCCGCTTAGCAAACTGACCTTTTTAAGGTGCTTAGCTCCTCCCTCTCCCCCCACACCTTGCTGGCTGAGCAGTACAAGAGAATCCCTTGCAGCTAAAGAAACACCTATGCCTACAAAGCCGCAGCCGACTGCAGAATCTCTCCTACATCCCTCCTGCCAAACTGCTCCACCAGCTGGGTCTCTGCATCGTGTAATTTTTTCAAGATTAATGAAAAATCACACGGCGCTCCCTCTAGTGACAACCTAAGCACATTCAAGCAGTCGGGTCGCAGCTTGCAGAAGCACTGCAAACTGTTTTAGGCAAAACAGGCAATATTTTTACACATGACATCTAACATCTACAGTCTCTCTCATGTCTTTGACATATCCAAACCTACCTTAGTCTCTCTCTCTGGGGCTGCTGCTGCTCTGCAAGCACAGGTCTCACCAAGCTCAAGAGGCTGCTAACAGGATCTGCAGAGCTTCGCCAGACCTCAGTTAAAATCTAGTCTGAGCTGAGAGTGACCTCAAGGTAAAAGCACTGGGCGGACACAGTCACCTGAGCAGGGTCATCACGTGTGCACTTTGCAGCTGGCACTCATTGATCAAATAAAAGCAAGTTCAGGAACTGAAAGCAGCTATGCAACAGAGAACAGCCACAGCTCAAACCAGCATTCCATCTCCTGCATTCGTTCCAGGGACAGCAGAATGTTGTCAAACCCAGGCCTAGTCACCCTAAGCCATGCAACCCATAATATCACCTCCTATAATGTACTCATACATAACCTCACAAAGTGTGGGTGAGATGAGTGGACAGTGAGGTGGGTTGGGAACTGGCTGAACGGCAGAGCTCAGAGGGCTGTGATCCGTGGTGCAGAGCTGAGCTGGAGGCCTGTAGCTAGCAGTGTTCCCCAGGGGTCCTGTTCAACTCAGTCATCAGTGACCTGGCTGAAGGGACAAAGCGTGCCCTCAGCCAGTCTGCTGAGGATACAAAACTGGGAGCAGTCTCTGATCCACCAGAGGCTACGCTACCGTTCAGCCAGATGTGGTCTAGCTACAGCTGGGTGGACATGAACCTCAGGAAGTTCACCAAAGGCAAATGTAGGGTCCTGCACCTGGGGAGGAACAACCCCATGCAACAGTGCAGCACCACAGCACCAGCATAGACACATGGTTGGACTTTATCAGAGAGGCTTGCCATGGCCCCTGGCAGGGGCCACTGTTCCATCATCAGCCCCACCAGACAGCCACACCAACTGCAGTCAAACAACAAGCATCAGCATGATAAAAATGAGATTTTTCTGCTTTTTCTTTCAGGTCCAGAAAGTCTAGGAGTAGCCCCAAAGCACTGACACCTCTTCCTGAGTTAGCAGGGAGCCTGAGAAAGCTGCTGTGAAGGGGGAGAGCCATACTAATGGGGCTTGAGCCCCTACCTCACCCACACCATGGCTGCTCAGGTTAAGGGGAAAGGAGGGAAGCCTCATATAACTGCTACCAGCTCTCACCAGCTCTGCAATGCTGGCTGCTTCAGTTCGTGTTATCTGCCTCATATCAAGGAATCCTAAAACCACAGAATGGTTGAACTCTCCCCCCATGGAATCATCGTTCACCCAAGCTTCTCTCTCTGCAACGCCACCCACATGATGGCTGAAAAACAGCCACTAGCCAGGGTGCTGGGGGAAAGCCAGGATAATGAGAAAGGCACCATCAGAGTCTGGACACAAAGGGAAGACTTAGAGGTGCAGACTGAGCAGGCATGGGGGTGTGGAGAGTCCCCAAGGGATACAAGCCACAGCAACGGGGAATCAGTTGGAAGGGCCCACAGCCCTGCAGGAAACCATGGGGATGGAGGGAAGGGCATAGGGATGGAGGGAAGAGCATGGGGCCAGAGGGAAGGCTCTGCAGCCCTAAGACCAAAGAGCCTGGAGAACTGCAGAAGAAGGGAGGACATCCGCATGCCTGTGTAGGAGCAGCGCATGCACGGGGAGGTAGCAGCCACCACACAACTCCACCAAGTGCCACAAGTGACCCGAGGCAGAGAGGGTCCATCTGGCTGGGGCCAGCCCCCTTATGGCAGGGCTGGGGTCCTGTCTCACCATGCACCTCCACTCAGAGGTGATGGGCAGAGGCCAGAAGCTCTGGGCACAGCGCTGCTGCCAAAAGCCATTCCCTCGCCCATTGCCATGGCATACTCAGGGCAGGTGCTGGCCCGCAGCAGAGAGGGTCCCCAAAGGCCAGGGAAGCTGCAGGTACCTCAGGACACAGCAGGCAGTGCTGGGGCAGTGCAGGTGTCAGGACAGGTCCCAGCAGGCAGGACATGGTGGCAGGAGAGAGAGAGACAGGCACGGACAGATGTGTCTCCTGCTCCTGCTCCTGGGAGCAGTGGTGGAGGATGGCGGATAAGCTTGTGCACTTATTTCATGCCATTTAACTCTCTGCACTATAGCTATTTAAAATAAATTAATTAAAATAATCACAGTGCTGTGGCATCCCCCTGTCCACTGCAAACCAGAAGCCTTCAGCAGAGCAAGCTGTGTCCGGCGTTCCTGATCCTTGATGGAAGCAGGAGCTCATGTATGCTAGACTGGGGAGACCAAACCAGGGCAATGGGCTCTGTGCAGCAGACTTGCACGGAGAGCAGGGCACACGCTGTGCTGCTCCAGTGACAGGGACAGCATGTGGCACCTTGACTCCTAGCGAGGCAGAGCAGGAGAGCGAGAAACAGAGTCCTAGCAGACCTGTGAGGCACCAGCTCCCAGCAGGACACATGAGACTGATTTCTTACGAGGAACAGTCAGTACATACTGCACTCCTACATACTGGCTCCTAGCAGGGCAGGGCCAGAGGGCAGCGCACACACTTCTAGAGGGACACGTGGGAACCATTAGCTCCCAGCAGGACTCGTGACACACTGACTCCCAGCCAGACAAGACTAATGTGTGATGTACCAGCTCCTAGCTGATGCTCTGACTACCAGCAGGATGCCTGTGCTGAACTAACCCCCAGCAGGACATTTGTGATGCACTGGCTGCCAGTGGAGCTGAGCCCCATAAGACACACCAGCTCCCCATAGGACACAAGGGACTGACTGATTCCCAGCACGATACCTGTAGTGCCAAGATTCTCAGTGGGACACATCTAACACACCAACTCCCAGTAGGACACAGCCAACACAAGAACTTTTAGTAGAGCAGAGCCAGGGTGCAAGGTGCCAGCAGAGTATGTGCAAAACACACTGAATCCCAGCAAGGCACACCCACTGTGTGCCAGTTCCCATCAGGACACACATAATGCACCAACTCCCAGCAGGGCTAGGCCTGCCAGTGACGCACCAGCTCCCAGCAGGACACTTGTGATGCAGTGACTCCCAGTGCGACACATATGATACACCAGCTCCCAGTGAGACGCGCAATGCACTGACTTTCAGCACAACACATGCGATGCACCGACTCCTGCTGAGACACTCACAAGCGCACCAGTTCCCAGAGAGAAGATGCAATACGATGACTCCTAGTGTGGCCGGGTCAGTGTGTGAGGCACAAGCTTCTGGCATAACATGTGTGAAGCACTAGTTCCTAGAGCACCAGGCGCTATCTGTGAGACACCAGCTCCCAAATGACACACCAGCTCCTATGGGAAAAGGACTGGCATGCAATGCACAGACCCCTCTGTGCCTGGCTCCCTGTCCAGGGAGTCTCTGTCCTGGCAGAAGAGAGGTCCAGGACAGGACAGGCTGTGTGGCTGGGGGACAGGGACACCATAGCAGGGCTCCCAGTGCCACCTAGTGGGGACAGGAAACGCTCAGGGGCCACCCACCCCTGAAACCTGGGTGCTGCTGGGTGCAGCCGACTTTCCCCCCCCAGGCCAGCCTCTCTCACCACCCTGCCAGAGATCCATAGCTTCTGCCCACAAGCTGCAATGTCCAGAAAACATTACAGCCACTCTCATAAGAGGATGTTTCAAGAAAGCCCCCCAAAAGTATTACATCTTCTGGGGCACACACTGATGCTTGATGCTCGTTTTATCTGCACAGCTATCTGTGAATTATCCCTCCTCTGTGCGTGTGAACTCTGACACACAATCATGCATATACAGGAATGCGTCGCAGACACATCAGCCAAGGAAAACACCAGCACAGCAACAGCTTGTGTGACTGCACAAGTTTTATTCTGTAGGCTTTCTCCCCGAAAAACAGGCCAGAGGTTCTGCGAGATGGAAACAGCAGATGGGGCCATAAAGGTGCGGTACAGAGCTCTGTGCAAGTTTACAAATGGGAAGGCTAAAAATGAGTAACAAATGCAATTTAACCGGGGGTGGGGGGGGGGGGTTTGGTGCACGGGTTATGAGTGGATTTGCAATCCTGGTGTGCGAATGCAATCTTTCCTTCCACCTCTCCAACCAGCAGGCAACCGTCAATCTCTTAAGACGTTTCTCCACTTATCTACAGCCATTTAACCACTTGGCATTTTCTTCCATTCCATCTGCATCCTCAGTCTCTTCCTTCCTCACGTGTCCTTAGCCTGAAAACAATACCTAGGATATTAAGGAGAAAACCATGATACCTTGTGGAAGAGATGGAGCCTTCTCCAGGTGAAGGCACCCTCATGAACACTGGTGTGTCACTCAGCTGGTCTGCCCAGTGTAGTATAGCCCATACACTGAAAACAGACCAAGTAAGGCCCCAAGAAATTACTAGTTTCCAGTAGATACCCCCGGTTCACCTACTAGTCAAACACAGCCCCTCATTGCTCAAAGGATCAGCTACCAGATTTTTGTTGGCCTTAATCATGATTAAGCTGAGCATCTCTCCAGGGAGTTTTTCCAGGGAACGCAAATCCCTGCAAAAATTAAATCAGCTCCAAGATGCTCTATTATCCTCATGATCCACTCTGAAATCAAGGCAAAGGGTGAGGCTGGAAAATCAGGCCCATTGTGATAATGATCTCAGCTAGGCTGGATCCCCAATACTTCTCCAGTAATACATGAGACACGTCTGGAAATGGGGAGAGAGGAAATACATTCAAAAAGAAGTGGTCACAGAGTTCAAGGCAACAGAAGGGAAGGAGCTAACAAGAAACCCTGCCATTAAGAAGGCAATTAGGTAAAATCCAGGGCCTAGGTAAACTAACAGGTTGGTCACATCTCTCTAAACATGAACCCCATACAAAGCCAAGACACCAGGTGAGTAGCTTAGGTATGTTCAGAAAGCCAAATGACATTCCCATGGGGTCACACTGTCCTGAGCCCCTGCTCCCTAGGACAGCCCCTTCTCACCTACAGCAAAAACCCTGCAGGATCCCAAAGAAACACCAGCTGGTCTCCAAGCACTTAAACTGAAGGCTGTCCTCTTACCATGAACTCACCTCCTCTGCTCTCACATGTCCCAGCTGCCAACCTACTGCCTAGTTTCAAAACAGCAGATTTGGGATCGGAGTAGTCAAGTGAGCTGTGGTGGTCCAACAGGCTTCCACACAACTAGTGTCCTCCAAGAGCTGCCCTCTCCTCCCAGAGCAGCACAGTCTGAAAGAAAGGAAAGACATGTGGGCAAACATCAGTCTCAAAGCTGAACTCCTCCAGCTGCTCAGGACCAGATGATTATTTTAAGAGCACTTACATGAGAGAAAGAATAGCTTGGAAACTGCTAAGGAGAGACTTGACTAGGTCCCCTCCAGGTCACCAAGCACACTCAGGGCAGCAGAAGCAGCTCCAGGCTCTTGGCTCTGTCAAAATTTGGTGGCAAAACTGAAAAATGTGGTAGAAGACATTTTCTTTTTGCAAATTTTGCCAACCTGTCACAACACACTGGTGGTGATGAGCTGCAGAGAGATTTGGGCAGGCAGTGGCAGGAGCTAGGCTCAGCACAGGTGAGGTTGGTAGGCACGTTGTGGGGAAGGAAGACTGGGAGACATATGAACATAGCAGAGCTAACACTGTTACTAGGATTGGGGAGAAAACTGGAGAAAGGTGTGTTTGGGGGTGGGATTATCAGATCCTAGAACCGCCCAGGGATAGTCAGACCCATCAGATTCTAAACAGCCCAGATAATCACAGCAGTCAAGTCCCTGCTGGTGCATAGCCTGTCCCAAAGGCAGAGAGAATAAGAAATACAACATGAGGCCAGAGTGGCTTTACGCTACCTCCAGGCCAGGTAGACCAGCTGGCCTTCAGTGCTGCACACCCAGGCAAGCCCTGCTTCCCTCAGCAAAAACCCAGAGGGCTGACCACAACGTGCTTGGGTGTGACAGCTGGCATCTGCATAGGAAAGGGTCCTTCAGCATGACACATTATCATCTAAATCCCAAGACAGATATTAACATCTGTCATCTGGCTCTAGCAAGGCTTTAAGGGTTTGGGGGAATGAAACAGGTAACCCCAGCGTGGCTTGAGAGGAGAAGGAGCTTCCCCCCACCAGACAGCGGCTCTAAACCCTAGACCCTACATCAAAATAAGTTGCAGATCTCAAACTAGACTTCTCCATGGAAACTGAGGTCTCCTCACACCTACATGCCCAAGCAGTCCAGGGCAATGCTCACCAGGGAAGCAAGAGGAATAGCTGGGATAGGCAAAAAGGGGAGCTCAAACAAACGTCTCTGGAGAGTACACATACTAAGCTCCGAGTATGCCTGTACTGCCCAGCAGCTTCGTTCCCTGTCTTGCTCCCAGGTCCCAGTCTCTGACTGTCCATCCACATTGCAAGTACAGCCTTTTCCACACGGGCTGTAGTTTGGACGAGATCAGTTTGGCTTCTCCTAGGTGACAGATCACTGCACATGATGGATCATGCTGGGGCTGCTGAAACCCCAGAAATTACTGACGGTGTCTCAGAGCCAGTGAGCACTACAAGGGACCCATAAGTGACCTGGGCCAAAAATTACACAGTGTGGAAGCGGTCATCCCCAAGCTCTGCGGACTCAAGCCACTTTTCATCATGTGTCATGGGAGTCAGGGAAGAGCAAACTCCCTCTGCAGTAGATGCTGAAGCTCTGTTCTCACCACTGAAGGGAGCTCAGGCATCTGTACCTGGCTGATGGTACAAGTTGTACTGGATAAGAGCAACAGTCTGCCAAGACTAGTGCTCTTCCCCAGCAATGGCACACAACTTGGTAAAGGCCACAAGAAACGAGGTGAGTACAGAGTGATCCCACCTGTAACAGTGCCTTCCCAGCTGCCTACAAACTGCTCCTCAGTCCACCTCCTGAGCTAGAGATTGTAGTTGCCCTGCAATATCTAACAGCACTGCTCAAGAGGTTATGACACATTTTGACTCCTGCCTTTGAATGGGGAGTGAGCAATCCCTACATATCTCATCTGCAAAGGATGGCAAGCCCTCCTTGGAAGCTTTTCAAAGAGAAGTTGCATATTAATATCTCCAAGTTTAAAATTACTTGCTGAAACAAGCTATGTGCCAGGCTGTCCCACCTTTATCTCTGCAGTACTGGGAACATGCCCACAAGAAGTAGACGACCTCCAGATGGGTAGCAGAATAGAAAAACCTGAGGCTGATGTCCTCCAAACATACCACAAACTCATCACATCTCCAGGGGATCCCAGAAGACAACTCTTAATTTATGTCTTCTACATAGAGACCACCAGCCAAAAAGAATAAATGCTGGCCTTTACACTGCCTCACCTCTCTGCTCCGCAAATTAGAGAAGCCCTAATGTTTGCCTGCATATCAGCACAAACATGCTACCTCAAACAACTTGAAGCTGACAGTATTTTAGTCTTCCATGTTGAATACTGAGGACCTGAGCTTGCAGCTTCCTGAGTATGAAGGCAAAGAAACTTGAAGAAAACTGCAGCTCAGTTTGAACCACATTTTTTCTGAGCATCAGTCACTCCCTGTAATTAATTAGATCCCCAAAATACACAAGAAACTAAGAAAAACAACAGCCACAAGCTAAGATGACTGCACTCTATCAAAAAAGCTTTAATCTCTATGCAATGAATAAATAACTCTGACGTAACTATACACAGCAATTTTTCATCAGATGTCTGAGTATCAACCTCCCTTTCCAGACCTACTCTGATACAGCTACCAGCAAATGTGCTGATGGAAAACCACTGGCCACATTCACAAATGTGTCTAAAATCTAGCACATGAATCCAGCAGAAGCTGTTTCAAGAACCTACCACACCACCTCCTCCTTCTATAGCAACGCCACCTTGCAAGCCTCAGCATCTCTCTGTGCACTCCATGGGTATTTTAGCCCATAGCCTCACCATGGAAAGCACAAATACTGCTTTTTCAAGGATAAACAAGAGGTCAAAATCTGAGTGGATATTCCCAAAATCCATCAGACATCTTGAGGTTGGAAAAAAAAAATAACCCCAGAGCATTCAAATGCAGCTTTCCCAGGTGTATGGCCAACAGACTCTGTACCCAAACCAATGCCAGTAGCTGATGGATACTATTCATCTCCAGATTCCCAGTCAACTGGAGTCAGAATGTGATGATTTTGTGTGCTACTGGCCTCTCACTGGGACAATACAAACAAACAGGCTATTTCTGCACTAACAATTGTCCCTTTTCAGGGAAGGCTCTTTCATATCAGGCAGCCCATATTGCTACTGCTTAATCAGGCCGAGATTTAAGGAAGCCTGCTGTGAGATGACACAGATTGCTTCCTCCCTCGGGAGCTGGCGATCACCATGGTCAGTGTGTAACCGGCAACCCCTGCAAAAAGAGTCCCCATTATACACAACAGCTGAGTTCTCTTCTTCCTCTGCCAGCTCTTGGCCTCCATAGATCTGGACTAGGACCAAGGAGCCACCCCAGATGTTGGCCTTTTTATTCTTCGGAAGTCTTAACTGGCCACAGCTGGAAAGCAACGACTGAGGGAATGTGTAGCTGTTCACACATCTCTTCTGCCTCTCGTGTCAGCTCCGTAGACAGAGCTTTGTCTTGGTGTAGATGAAACCATCTGCTCAGTGTCTGGCAACTCCAGGCAGGCAAAGGGCAGGGAAGGCTGCCACAGCCAGCTGCCTGCCACCCAGGCAATTCCTGACTGTGCTGAGCAGCCAGGGCAGGGCAGCTCTGGCTGAGAAGGACCACCAGCATGGAGGGGAAAGGAGGATGGCGCACATTCCCCACGACAGGTCTGGAACAGGGCACCAGGATCAACCCAAACAGCTCCAGGTAGCTGAGACCTTTTGATCTCCCTCCTTCACGACCTCTGTGAAAGACTCATCAGGTGCCCTACAAGAGGCACTGGTGAGGGATTGTGCCTCCAAAGCATGCAAGTCTGCTGGGGCCCTGGTTCTACCTTCCTGTCAGGGTGCCAGAGCTAAGCAGTGTACCATCTGACGTGGACCTAGCATGGGTTCAGCAGCCTTACTCCCACTTGGGTGTTAAAGTTGTTGTTGAGATGCAGAAATTAGGCATGCAGGATCCCCAGCCACACATATCTCCAAACTCTCTTCCATCCTAGCAGGGGAGATAGTGTGTCCCAGGCAACAGCCTGATTAGCACCATCACCATCCCACACCTCAAGACTCTTCCAGCCTGCCTGGCAGCTTCTGCCTTGGGTCCCTATTCCAAAGCTCAAGCTTGTGTCTGGAAAACACTTCACCCAGATCAGAGCCTGCTATTACTCCGTGCCCAAAGTCTCCCCTGATTTGACAGACTACATCCTCAGGCTGTACAAATGACTCCAGGCCTGTGTCCAGACCCACTGCTATTGCAACTTATTTGAGCACTGTCTTTTCATCGAGCCACTCATCATCATCCCTGCATGGGATATCTCTGCAGCCTGGAGATCAAGGTGAGCAAAGACCACTTTGTATAGCAGGTGTGCAAGAAATCAACTGAAAGTTGCAGCAAGCTGCACGGTGATAGCTGCCCATCATTGACTTCCCTGCCCCTGAAAAACAGTCCCATGGGAAATTCTTCCAAATCACACAAGGAGCAGAAAATGTAGTTTAAGAAGGGAAAGTGTCAGCAGCTTTCCCTGAAGATGTTGCTTATAATTATTGAAATATATGTATTTGTGGGGTCTGCACATGAGTGTCTACACAGGCACAAACACAAAGTACACAGCTATGTGTCCAGCCATTTTCTCTGGCAAACCTAAACAAAAAGCACCCATTTCTTGGTGTCAGCTCTGCTAAAGTACAGCTGGGCTAAAAGTGATGGAATGAACAGTACTGTGAACAAATACACCATCCAAATTGCAGAAAGGCTGCTTCTATTTCCCATGCATTTGTAAAACTTATATAATATTTTAATAGTCAGAGGAGTTGGAGATGTACATTTTTACTGCTGCTGAAGTGTACCCTAGTTGTTTCAGCTTGCAGGATAAGAACAGGACACACGGGAGGTCCCAGACATGTTCCCAGACAGCTCCTGCATCCCAGGCCAGTTTCCTAGATGCAACTGTGGCCTCAGAAGATCCCACACCAGCATGCCTGGCCAAGCTCTGCAGGAGCAAGACAGCTCCTACAGGGAGAGATGGCTACACAGGAGCCAGGAACCAGTAGGAAATCAACAGGGCAGCTTCAAAACTGACAGCTTCTCACCTCCTCCAAACTTGGGAGATGTGGCAATACCACAGGGTGGAATAAAACCAAGTGCATTTGATTTCTAAATGTCCCCTGACTTCACTTCATCAGCTATGCTATTAGAAACACATGCAAGGGAATGCATTATTATTTCCAGATATGATTTTCATCTGAGAGTCCCTTTCAACACAAAGTGTAGCTGTGTTACAGCTGAATATCATTTCAGGCAGATTTCTCCACACCAGCAAGAACAAGCTTCACCCTAAGCAGGTTAGAGCTGATATGGATCATTTCAGAAGACCATCATGGCCCACTGTTAGCAACAGGTGCTGCCTATTAACCTTAATTAAGACACAGGTGACACTAATCACTTAATTGGTCCTTCATTAGGATCTGAAAAACCTTTATGCATAGAAAAAAACCCACACATCTGGCCCAGCTTAAGATACCAGCCTTCATCATCTCTACCTTGCTTTCCCCTCCACGTATTTCCAAGCCCCTGGGGAAAACCCACATCAGGCTCAGACCAGCAACTGTACAGGAGCTGGAAGACCTCGTCACTTCCTCCCCAGCCAGGCTGGCACCACATCAGAGCTGTCACCAGGTCTCTCCTGTCCTACTTTCCTGCAACTGGATGTCACTACATGGGAGTAAGGGCCTTGGAGACTCTGGGACTAACACGTGCAGTTTTCTAGGACAGCATGTTCCCGTTGTGAGCTCCAAAGAGCATGTCGAACACAATGGAGAGCCAGCTCCCACTCAGAGGCAGTTCATAGCACCACCAAATTCAGTTTTAGACCCTGCTCTGTCTTGGCCACAGCAAACCACTCCTTTTGCGCAGCCCATTGGCAGAGCTTGGTGCCTCCCAAGGATGCTCTCCCTCCTCCAGACCCTCTGGAATGGAAGGACCCTGAGGGCCTTCACCATGGAGAAGCCATCTCATGAAAACCCTTCCATGCACCTTGACTTCCCATGGCTTCCTGACCTCCTGCAGCCTTGTGTCAGGAAGGGCAGCGAGCAGACCTAGTGTGAGGTTACCATAGCCTTTCCACACCTCTCTCAGGAAGCTCAAAAGAGTTGTGCTAGGAGAGGCTGTTGCTCCTTCCCAACACCCATAATCTCCTACAACAGGATTAGAAGAGCACAGGTTGATAAATGCTTCTTCTGAGACATCCATCCCACTATGGGCTGCCCCTGCCTTCCCAAAAAAATACCTTTGGGGTCTGGGTTTTTTCTGGGTTACAAGCACCACAGGACAGCAAAGGGTGACCACTAAAGAAATGTTCATCCAGGTCCTAAGGTTCAGTATTTACATCACCGAGCACCACAGGAATCTTGCTGCTGCTATTAGCTGTGATCTTTTGAAAACCAGACACTATGATATAGCAGTACCAGTATATTAAACTGCATGAGAATAGTATGAGTATCTGCACTCTCACGCTGTTGTAAACTCCTTGACACTATTGTATCTGGGGCAAAACAACTCCTGGTCACAGTTCAGGAGCTGGCATGACTAAGTAACCTTCTCTATAGGTTTCAGCAGTTGTGTTCAACAGCATGGGCACAAACTGCACTTTGGTATCTGTGCCAGAGAACAACGTCATAGCAATGAAGCCGAGGGACTGTGAGATGAGCCATGTCAAGAGGTGTCCAGCACCCAGGGGGATGAGAAAGCCAAATTTTCCCCATCGTCCCACAGTACTGCAAACAATGTGCTACAGCCACACAACAGAGTTAGTGTGCAAAAGAAAAAAAGAACCGCCTATCTGAGCAGCCCAATTCCTGCCTCGGTTTGTTTCATCTCCAGCAAATTAAGCATTAAAAAATTAAGTAGATCCAATAAAATGCAAGTCAGTCCATCCCTCGCCCTATACTCCAACAGCAGGAAAACAACAGCTGGCTGGAGCTGGCAGTTAAATGGGTATCCAAATGCATCTTGCAGCCTAAAATCCTCACTCAGTGGAACAAGGCCTCAGCATCTGACAAGGCCACCGACAAAATTGCTCTGTCACCTTGAAGCTTTGTCAGAGGCTGTCTGTGCTGGGCACAAGTCTTCAGTGGAGCCTGCATGAGGAACCAAAGGCCTCTTTGCACTGGGCTCAGCCAAAGATGCCCAGAAGCACATTAGGACTGCACCGGCTTCAGCCCTTCCTCCAAGGGAGCCTTTGCTTCATGACCTTGAGGTGACCCACCCCGAAACTCAGACTGTCCAGCTGACTCTTCTGTGGAATCAGGGGAAATCATTATCATAAACAAAATAATCAAAGGATTCACATGTCTTTCCCTACCGTGTCTCCAACAGCTCTCCTACACCCTTCCATCTTCTGCTTCCTCACATGTGCTGCCCCTGTCCTCTTCCCTCCTGTCTTGTGATCTTCCAAAGATGCTGCCTGAGAAGCAGCAGAGAGCAGAGCAGAGACATTCCCAGTGCTAACAGCAGAGCACAGGACCACCCGCAGGCAGAGCTTCACGCTTGCCAGAACTTTCACTGCAGACCTCCCTGGGGGACAGCAGCAGTTAGAGGTTTTCCACCTGACAGCAGGTTTCTAGCCTTCCCCGCTCTGCCCCTTATTGTACACGAAGGACACTATGCCAGTGTACCACTGCTCAGCAGCTGGGACATGGGACACCCACCTCATGGCCTCTGCATTACACAGCCAGGGTGCAAGCCCCCAGCACAGTCCAGCTGCATCCCAAATCCTTGCCTGCCAAGACCAACAAGCCGTGTGATTTCTGAGGGGACAAGTCTGCCATACACCACAGGGAGCTCAGAGCCATCTCGCTGACAGGCTGGGAGTTTGTTACCCTGGAAGGTGAAAGTGGTCTCTGCAGCAGGCTGAGAGCAGCTGGAGAAGCAGTCAGCCTCCCACCCACCTGCCAGGTCCTTGGCTCCTTCAGAGAAGCCTGCCTGTGTTTGGCCAGACACTGCCACTTCCTGGCAGCCTCAGAGCTGTGAAGCAAAACTGCTCCAACAACTCACCTCAGCTGCTGGTGGAGAGACATAGCCGGCGATGACAGCCAAGGACCTGCCCAGGCCAGCAGGATGTTCTCTGTAACCATTAGCAATAAGAGTGGCTGGGACCAGCACCATCTCTGTCCATCAACTTGGCCTCCTGTCCCAGCAAGTCAAGAGGAACAGAAGATGTCTGTGAGACCCTAGAAGTTCCCAGCACAGCGGATGGCAGCCTGTTCTTCTTGCATGCTGCCTCATCACACTCAGCCAGCACTGAGAAGCCAGCTAGCCAGCCAGAAGGGATGATGTTGCACAATTAAGCTTTGGGACAGCAGACTGAGCTACCAGTGGTGGATGCTAGTAGCTTTCTTAACTTTGCATTTAATTTGATCTTTTCTTTTTGTTTGCTTAAAAATCGTACATTAATTAGTGAACATGGAAAACTAACACGGAGCTGATTCTCATCTGCTTTACAGACAATACACTTGTTATGGGGGGGAACGGTAATACTACACTACACAATTTCCTACCCAAAGCAACCATACCATGGTCTAACAATGGGAGCAAGCTTAAACTGGGAGAAACCTTTGGTGAGACCTGCGAACTGGAAAATTCTTTGTGTTCTCTTTGTTGCTAACCCAGAATAGTGTAGGTCTCAGAGCTGGACACCCTCAAGCTGAAGGGTGGATTTCAAGCACACAGAAAAGATACTAAATAAATTCTGGAACATTTTCACTCATCTCTAGATGGGACGAGCTTTGCTCATTCGATTGTCTCAGTCACTATAAAACTTGTACAAGGAAACCAAGTCACACGCAGTCCCACAATGGTGGGCAATGGGGCTTTAAAAGAAACCCTTGTGAGACAGCCCCATCACCATCACAGCAACTCCTCAGGTGCCTGCCTGGGTAGCAAGCCCCTCTGTACAGCTCAATGCCCCTGACCCGAGCCAGGGCCAGCCACACTTACTGTGATTTCCTCCACCATTACAAATCCCTTCTAATTCCCTCTAAACCATTCCTCATCTCCATCAAAGTGCAGCTCCCTCCCTGCTTTGCCCAGTGGGGATTAGCACCGCCCCTTGGAGCAGGGACTGCAGGCACGGTGAAGGCAGAGCAGGACTCGCCCTGCCTGTGGAGAGGCCTCTCCCTGCATCCCTGTGCCACTGCCCTGATTTCATGGCTAATCTGAACCTGTCACAAGCCAGCACCCACTTGCTCCCAGCCTCCCACTGCACCTCACCCAGGAGACTGAAAGCAACTCAACAGTCTCAGGGCTTTCAGGCACTGGCTCCAGCCTGCAACGTAACATCTGCACACAGATCTGGGGGCTCATCCCTTCCACTGGGAGAAAGGAGCAAGCAGCAGGACAGGCTGCTCCACCAAAGAGACCTGACATTGTTTATAGAGGCAGTGATGAGAGATGGCTCCAGCCCCCTATGCTGTAACCATTCAGAAGTAACCATTCCATCACATGGTAAACTCCAAACCCTTTGT
The DNA here is from genome assembly GCF_023638135.1 of Falco biarmicus. Lineage (NCBI taxonomy): Eukaryota > Metazoa > Chordata > Aves > Falconiformes > Falconidae > Falco > Falco biarmicus. Next base: position 45,023,338 of record NC_079295.1, on the reverse strand, counting down.
CCATCTCCAGATTGCTCCCTCCTCCAAGACTGCTGCTGTAGCCTCACTATCTCTGGCAGGACTGTGGGGGACACCTTCACTGACAGGGAAACAGCACCAAAGAACAGCCATAAATTCACAGTGGTACTTGCAGTCACCCCTTACAGTCCCACAACTCCCAAGAGTTAAGAGATTCACAAGCACAGCCCAAGTTTGGTGACAGCACCATCAGTTTGACAAGAACAGGTAAGAGGCCAGACTGGCTCCCCTTCTTACTAGCGCAGGAAGGTTTGGGACCTCAGGGGCTATGCTGGAAGATGCTGCAGTTAATGCCAGGATGAGCCTGAGCTACATGGGGAGCCTCAGGTTTGGTGATGGGCAAACAGCATCACACTGGGCTGCAGCGTGGAGCACCTAGCTGCCCCAGTGAGGTGGCCAGACATAGCTAGATGAAGGCACTTCACACTTCAAGAGTGCTTCAGCAGCAGGAACATACTGGCTCTGACCAGGAGGCCACTGTGCATCAAGGAGTTAGCAATGCATCTATAACCCGAGTACACCTGTGCCTGTGCTACACTGGGCTGTGCTGGGTGTACAGAATGTTCTTCAGCCTGGGCTGTGCAGCACAAACCCCTTGGCTGCAGGAAAGGCTCAGCCAGTGCATCGCCCTGACAGAGCCTGCAGGCAGCGGCTGCTCATCCCTGCTGCTGCCTAACTGCGAGCCGCAAATCCTCCTGAGAACATCCTTTAGGAATGGAGTCGTTTTCTTGTAAGAAAATTATATAATGGCTTGGATGACCAAAAGGGATAGCTTCTCTTCATGGATGGGATCTGCTCTGAGCCGTGGGAGAAATCTATCCAGAGTCTGTCAGATGCTGAACAAACATGGAGTGCCCAGCATCTGAAGGGACATAAGATTTACTCACTATATATACTCCTTATTCTGTCTTATTAAATCTGCTCTTTTATTAAGACAGTTGGGCTTTTCCTGCCGAGAACTGACTCACTCTCACCTCACCCCCGCCTGGTGCAGAACAGGGAGGCAGGGAGGACACGCAGCTTCCCTGTGCAGCATAGGCAGCACACAACATAAGGGCGCAAGGTACATGGGGCTAGTGGGTGGAGGCACTTGACACAAAGGGGCCAAAAGGACAGCAGGGAACTGAGTAGTTGGGGGAAGAAGAAGCTAAGGCACACAGCCTGTGGCAGGGCCGAGCCAGATCTCTGCAGCTCTGTTTCAGGCAGCTGGGACTCCACTGCAAAGTGCTCATCCCTGTGTATTTCTAGCCCTTGCCCTTACCATGGCTTGTCCACTCTGGATACAGGCGCAAACCCGACTGGAAGTCCCAGCCAGGATGTCCCAGCCCATGCCTGGACCACTCTTTACTCATTGGCCAGCCCTGTGCTTAGTAACGACCAGTCTTGAGAGGTTATTTGCTGGCTACTGCATAAGAAGATGCTGGGATTTCTTTTCCGTCTCCAGTCTCCAGCACTGGTCATTTCTGTCTCCAAAGGAAGCCTCTGGCACAAACGCACAGGGACACACACACTTACTTCCCCAAGGCCCCTGCTCCAAGAAGGAGCATCCCCAGGCCACCCCCGCATGACCTCACGCTGCAGCTTGCACTGCAGCATGATGTGTCCCCAAGGCAGGTCCCAGATGAGAACACAGACATGGGGGATCAGAGAGGAGAGGAAGAGTTACATCCACCTACAGCTCCCGCACCAAGCCTCAAGGTTGTTATGTCCTGCCCACAGGCTGTAGCTGGGACTTTACCACCTCAGGCTGTGAATCAGGGATACCCACTGGTAACACTAGCCAGCGCTTTCCCTACTGCAACAAATATAGCCCCAATGGGCTCCAGCATGAGCCCCACCTCCCCTGCACCAAGAACATGGGAAAACAATGTGACTGCAAACCATTGCCCACAAAAACAAAACAACTGAGCCTTTCCTTGTCACTCTTTTGGATGGAAACTGCAGAGGAAAGAAGCAGGGTCCAGTGGAAATCCACAGGAATAAACCAGGAGAAAGAAATGACCCCAGACTCTCCCCACTTCATGTGGCCAGTGCTATACCATCAGTCTGTGACTGACAGACCTGAAGCTCCCTAGAAAGATCAATCTGAGGCCCAAATGCCTTCAAAAGTTCTGCATGCTGCCTGACAAGGGCTTAATATGTTGAGCGAGCAGGGGCTGACCTTGTGCACAAGGTGAGCAAAGCCTAAGATCCAAAGTCCTAGGTGTCACACTTTCCATGGCTTGGCCACCATGACCAGGTTTCCCCAGCCAGGCTCTGATAGGCATACATGCTGCTGGAAGGACACAGCCACTCAGACGGAGCCCTCAACAAACCCGGGGTGAAGGTTCCCTGGGATGAACCAGGATGTGGGGAAGCATCTTGGGGTGACTGGCAGTGGGTCAGCAAGAAAGGAGCAGAACAGATGACCTCGGACCAGCTTTGCCTTTTGGCAGACTGTCAGAAGCAAGGGTGTTTTGCAGTGGTCAGACCTAAACCGATGCTTCAACTCCCTTTTCTCATCATGCCAGCATGGAACTGGGGAATCTCACTGGGGCATTTGCTGCAATGAGTTCAGCTCCAGCAGTTAAAGTTAGAGCTTGGCCATCTGTCTGATGCTTCCATAATTTAGGTGGACAACTCATGGTAACTTTTAAGGACCTTGTGACTGCACATGTTGCTGCTTTCAGATCTCAGCAGCCATGACCACTCTGCTGACAGGCATCCCAGGCTCCCTGAAGCATCTGTTGTCTTATTAGCAGAGCCTCCACTTGGGATTTATTTTCCATCCAGAATTTAAGCTGAATTTATGTATTAACTAAAGACTATTAGTGCCAAAAATAAGTGGAATGCCACTTGCTCAGCAACACAGGCCTTACAAAAGACCACGTGACACAGCCAACCCACCCAATCACAACCCCAGAGAGGCTTTTTATAGACACCCACGTCTGATGGAGTGCAAGTGATGCTCGGCTTGCTGCAAGCTTTGCTCTGCAAGCATCTGATTGCAGGGGGAGGGGAGGGACATCTCCCCACATCCACAGGCAGGAGGCACAGTTCCTTCCACTCTGCTGACTGGGTAAGCAGCCAGGTAGAAATAGAAATGGTTTAGGAACAGGTAGTGGCAGAGCTGCCTCACTTCCCTGCCATAAACACCCACATATGCAGCACGCAGCCTCTGACACAGCATACATGCTACTGAGCATCTCAGTGCAGTATTCAAACATCCATCAAGGGTCCTCCACTTCCCTCTGTGCAAAACTGCTCAAGGGAGGAAAAAGACCAGCCCAACATTGCACAGCTCTAGTTGACAGCAGCTTCTCTGTGTCCCAGGTTGTTCCCCAAGGTATGTTTTCCTTTGAGTATACCCCACCTCCCCAGCACCAAGCTGGCTCAAGCTAGCAGGAGAGTGACACTGATGTGACTGAAGGCTTCTGCAAGGACTCTGAACAATGTCCACTGAGAGGGATGTGAAGCCACAGCAGCAGCCCCAGGAAGCCCACACAGCACAAGCTGAGGCACAGAAGGGTCAGTGGCAGGTGGAGGGTCGCCCTCACATACCAAGACAAGCAGAGACACCTGCTTGGCATGGCCTCTTCCCTTCCACTGCTCCCTGTCCTACTCCCCTCCAAACCAGCCACCCTGCACTCTTTTCCAAGCCATCCTCAGCTGCTGAATGTGGGACGGGCAGTGGCCAGTGTGGCTTTGCTGGTCTGGTAGCTCTCTGAAGCACACCCAGTACACTGGGCTGCAAAGGGGCCACTTTGGCCATGATGCGGTGTGAGGCAGCACACAGACAGCCCATGGCCCATGGCTTTGACCCAAAAGAACATTTGGGAAAATAGGTCACAGGCTTGAAACAGAGGTCAGCAGAGCTGGGGCCAGTATAGTTCATCTATACAAACCTCTATGCTCTTGCAGCTGCTTGCAGAGGTCTGAACAGTGGCTTTAAGCCATCAGTTGGACCAGAAGCCCCAGGCAGGCTGCTGCACTCCATGCTCCTGCTTGCCCCGGGACATGGTGTGCTGGCAGAAGCATTCCTGTGCTCACAGTCCCACCTCAGGTAGGATGCTTGCTTCCCAAGCTGCAAGGCAAAAAGGCAAAAAGTCCACCCAGCAGCCACTTTGGTCCTGTCATTTCTGTGTCATTGATCTGCATGGGAATACAGAGCAGGGAGAGCAGGCAATGGCATCTGATAATCAGGGAACAGGCAGGTCCACAAACAACAAGCCCAGCACCAGGCGTCACCTTGCCAAGAGTTTGTGAGATACAATCCAGTCTGGCAAAGCTGGCAAAGAGCTGCTCTTCATGCTATCCTGGCTCCCGCTTTGCCCAAGAGAGAGCCTGGGTAGAGCTCAGCCCAGTGCTGCTACAGCCCTGACCTTCCCAGGGACAGCACCCAGCCACTCTGCTTCCAATGCTTCCCAGCCCCCAGCCCTGCTCTCTGTAGCCTGGTCCCTTCACTGCACATTCACTTGAGAAAGACTTAAAACAAAAGCATAGTTCATCCTAGGAGCACCTGGGATGGGCTACGAAGAGCAGCTCAGAGAAGCAAGCCAAGACCACCAGACAGACCATGTGCAAGAGGGGGCCGCAGGCAGAGGGTGCTGGGCAGGATGCATGGGGTCTGGGGGTACAGCAGTGCCTCCCTGGGACACGTGCTGTCAGGTTTCAGACACAACTTTGGGAGTCTGGTCCTCAGCCCTCCCAGGCCAGTGGTGAGTTGAGGCTGCCCTGGGAGGGTGTCGGGAACGGCAGGGCAATCTCCAAGAGTGTGCAGAGGGCCTTTAGACTCCTACCTGTCCTAAGTGCCTTTGGCAAGGACAGGCAGAGCCTTACAGAGCACTGGATGAGACCTGCAAGGAGGGAAAGAAGGGGGAGCAAGCTGTGAGCATATTCTGGACCTGATCCAGAGCAGCCTGGGTGATGGAAGCCCCAAGGAGTCAATGGCACGGCTGCACAAGAGCTCGTCCACGTGTCCTTGCACACCATTTTGACAGCAGTGGAGAGACCTATCCCATGGAGCTGAATGGGGGAGATGTTACCCCTCCACAGCCCCTGCTCTGAGGGGATAGGGAACGTAGAGACAGAGTCCAAGGCCAGAGGACCACAGTGAGCACCCAGGGGCAGCTCTGGATCCACACTCTGTAGGCAGACACAAGGCTGCCTGACTCCATTGCTCCTCTTTTACGGGGAAACCTCCACTGAATCAGCAAGGAACCAGGAGACATCCAGCAAGAGCACTGGCCCCAGCTGCCTCCTTGGCCAAGGGTCTGTGGCACTCTGTCTCACAGACACTAACTCACAGCCCAGCATCCTCAGACAAATACGGGAGATCCAAATACCCACCAAGTCTCCAGCTGTCTGCAGGCCTTTGGTTACAGGCAAGTGAGAACCACATGGGCAACAGGTCCAGGGGGCCTTCCACACACGGTCACAGAGTGGGTGAGGTTGGGGGGATCTCTAGAGCTCCTCTTGTCCAACAGCCCTGTTCAATCAGGGCTGCCCAAAGCCCATTGACCAGGACCATGTTGGCAGCTTTTGAATATCTCCAAGTGCCACTGATCTCCACCCTCTGGGCCTGGCCAGGCAGCCAGTTTTCAATCCCCCACACTGCCTGCTCATCCAGCCTACACATCAACAGCTTGTCTATGAGTGTCTTATGGGAAATGGTGTCAAAGGCCTTCCTGAAGTCCAGGTAGACAACGTCCGCTGCTCTTCCCTTGTCTCCTATGCCAGCCACTGCATCACAGAAGGTGATCAGGTTGACACAACCATCTTCCTCTAGGCAGTCTCAGACTTTTGTGGCTTTGCCCTTCACTCAAAAATCATCCAATTTCCTACAAAAACACCTGTGTCTCACCAGCAGACTCCTGCAAGAGAGAGACCTAGAAGGGATGCTGAGAGCCTTTCCAGGCAAGCAGGTTCAACCTGTGTGCCCTGCATATTTAGTGGCACCAGACCACTTCATATTCCCTTGTCTTATCCAAATACTGAATTTTGAAGAAATTTTCCCCTAAAATAGTTCTAAATGGAAAAAAAAAAGTCATTGAAACACCTTCAAGTTTTCAAATAGGGTGCAGCCTCAGAGCACGCTGCAGAAAAAGGAACCAAAGCCATCATTAAAAATATGTTAAGGTTTTCTTAGCTCAACTACAATTATCGCTCCGAAAGCTGAGGATGTACGATAGAGAAGAGTGTGTGTGGGAGGGAGGAGAGGAAAAGGGGAAAAAGAGAAAGTCAACCGCAGCATGGAAGGAAATTCAACATTGCCAAGTGAAAGCCACTGTGCTGGGCAGAATTTATTTCCTTGCAGAAGGGTTTCCCATGTAATCTGTCACACAGAGGAGAAAAAAAACATTATTTTGAAGAACATTGGCCATGAAAGTAAGACTTCAAGGAGGGGGGTTTAACTCAGATGCTGCAGCCAAGACATTAGCCTCACATATGCCATTCCCCCACCTCCAACAAAGGATGATCTTAGCCCAGCATAAAACTGCTCTACATAAAATCCTGTTACAAGCCACACTTGCTGGAAGGTGTGAGTCTGTTACAGTGAAGATCTCCAAACCTCCAAGCCCCACTGCTGGGCAGGTAGGTTTCTGCCCCAGGTACATGGATGAGTTTTCTACAAGCTCCACACTCACTCCCTTCCCACCAATCTGAGAAGCTCCTGGGAACATTGTTAGCCTGGCAGGTTGCTGACCTTTTTAATAGGACCGTTGCTGACCGTTTTTAATAGGAGGAGCCCAGTGCATGGTCCTCCCATGCAGGCACTGCCCATCGCCATGACCACTCTTCCCTCCTCAAATCTGGCTGCCAGTGTGCCGTATCTGGGAACCTGTGCTGTGTCACGAGGTTTTGCCTCCGGCAACAGCAGGCAGCAGAGCTGGCAGGAGCCGCTGTCTGATGGGGCACCACTGACCCCGCTCCTCACACCCTCAGCCCAAAGGAGACTGAGACAGCAGCTCTGCTGCCAGCTTTGACTGCACTGCTGGGCTCTCTGGAAAGGCCCCTGCTCCAGCCCGCTTAATAAACACTCGAGTGAGACAGCTTGGACTCTGCAGCCCTTTGAACCAGAATGAGAGGCTCGGCAGAGCTCACCTATGCTGTACTTCAGGTCAGCTTTAATGGGGCACCCCATGGGCCCAGGAGGTGAAGGATTAGTGACTTTATTGCCCACCCAGAGAAGGAAAGGGCTACTGCTGCTCTCCCAGCTCTGGGATACAGCCTGACCACTGGGCAAGTGTGAGGAGTGGGAAATTCCCTGAAGGCAGAGTAATGAGAAAGGGCACTCAATTACAAAAGAGACGATGGGAAAAGAAACTCTATGACACATCCCCTCCCAAAAGGTTCACACCGTGCTTTCAGTAAATCTTGCCCAATATAAGGAAACATCCCAGATGGAGACCAGCCCTATCCACAAAGCCTCAGCATCCCTCATCCCAGACACGAGCCCTGCAGGGATCTGTGCAGGGGCAGGGACTAAGTGACCTTTCTTGGACCCTGACCTACACAAGAGCACACATAGCCACGTCTCCCCTTACGTCAAGAGCAAATGACAGAACAAGACCTCTCTCTCCAGCTGCAGAACTGCCCAGCACCATGACTCAAGGAGCCACCTCCAGCCCCAGGAGCAAAGGGAGCCCAGAGCTCAGCACCAGCATCCTCACAGCCCATGCAGCTGGCCAACACTCAGCACAGGCAATAGGCAGCTGCGGTCCTGCAGCCTCCCAGCCAGGGCTGCCTTGGCACCAGCCGCTGCAGGAAAACCATAGCCACTCTCCTGGCAGGAAGGTTTCAAAAGGTCACAGTTTCCTAACGTGTCCTTCTGTCCTTCCAATGCGCCCATCTGTCGTTCTGAAGCCAGAACCCTCTTCACAAATTTATTATTTGGGAGTTACCAGCTGCTCTCCTGGGTGCTTTAACATCTAAATATGAAGTTTGCTGGTTTCATCAGCCAGTTTCAAAGTTCACCAGCAAAAGGTATTTTCTCTCCTTGCTCAAAGAACCATTTGGACCCTCCTTCCTGCAATGGCCATAGTTTTATTCACAGTTACCAGTCTGATCATAGTGACAGCATGTGCTTTCTTGGCAAATTCACCTGGTTTTACTACAGGTGTATCAACACCGTGGGCAGGATTTCCTCCACTTCCTTGCACCTGTGCTGTCCTGGTGTGACAGCTCTGGTCTCTGTGCTTTTGCTCTGACGACATGGAGCAGAAGGTAATTCAGCCCACAGCGCTTGGGAAGGAAGAAGAAGCCTCAAACCGTCTGTGACCTCAGGCAGGAGGGCTCCCAGATTCACTGTCTCAGCACAGGTGGAGTGCAGTTGTCTTTCCTCTCACCAGGAAGAGTCTGCAGAAGTAAACATGCACACAAAACCCTGCCTGTCTGGGCTTGGATCATTTCCCAGTAACATTTACTAACACATAGCATCCCAGAGGGCTGAGGAATGGGCCCTGATGGCAACTCTCAGGGTCATTTCAAGCCACAAAACACAATCCTAATCTCTCAGCTCCATGCAGCAGCTACAGATTTGCAGAAGTTTGCTAGCATCAGCAGACCAGCCACTCAGCTTGCCTCACCCAAGCATTCTTCCATCACAGCAAGCACCACAAAGCTGCTCAGCCCTCTAACAGCTTGGGAAATCCTCTCTCCACACCATCATGCAGCATCAAGTGCCCTCGGGGATCTGTGCTCACAGCCAGCACTCCCAGCTAGTTCTGAGCACCAGAAAAACAGCCTGGATGCCAGAAGCCTGCGTGTCACCATGCAATGGACTGACAGAAATCGTCTCTTCACACGTCACAGCTCCCCCACGCAGATGGAAGATGGAGCGTGCTGCTGCAGATCAGAGGCAAGTTTGGGGATCACAAGTTTAGCCTCTGTGGATCTGACACCTTTGCTGTGAGCTGAGAATGGCTGGGAAATGTTCAGAGCTAGATCACCACCCAAGGAGAGTCAACACACTGCTGACCAGTACCAGGCAGGTCCCTTGCAGACCCATTCCAGAAACAAGCCAGGGCTCCTCCACCCCCAAACACCTATTCAGACCCTCCCAACTGCACAGAGTACCACTGCAGGGTCTGCCTCCTTTTTAACAGTGCCTGCCACCTCCAAGGAGGACCAGTTGGCAGCAGAGACAGCCCTGCACCCAAAGAGATGGACTGCTCTCAGGTCCATCAGCAAAAGGAGCTACAGGGAGGGCAGGGTTTCATTACTGTTTCTGCTGATTACTGACACACTGATATGAACCCAGCACACTACCAGTTTTTGCCTGCTCCCTAGCAAAGCATGCAAAGCAGCATCCTTCCTGCTTGCCAGGCAGGGAATCACAGTGTGGGGATGCTAAGCAGCTTTCCAATGATCAGTGGCACAGATGGGAACTGAAGCAAATCTCCAAGCACAGCCCCCCTGCCTGCATCAGTTCGCTCCAGAGCACAAAGCCACACAAACACACCTCTCTGCAGTGTGTGCACCCAGCACAGCTGCACAGCTGAGACAAACATGTACAGCCGGCTTTCTATGCTGCACCCCCCACACAGGATGTCTGTACACTAGAAATGGGCTAGATAATCCACAAAGCTCCTTCTCTGGAGCGTGGTCTGGGTGATGGAGATTAGGCTTCACGAAGGAATTACTGATCAATAAGTGGAGAAACGTGTGACTGCCTCCCCACAGAGCACACCCCTCCTGGGGCTAAAACCAGAGCACTGCTCCAGCCCTGTACCGTGCCTCTCCCCACTGTAGCCCACCGCTTCTGGCAACAAGGCTTTTGGGGAAATGCAGAATCAGTAGCTGCACCCCAACCACATACACAGAGGCATGGCCTCCACGGTCCTGTGTGATCCTCCTTCCCTGTGGCCCCAGCAGCATGCTGCAGCAAGGCACTGTCTGAAAAAGGTCCTTCTTTGGGTGATCCCACACATGCTGCTTCCCTTCACCCTCGTTCTTGTAGGTATAAAAGAATTGCTAATTTCCATGCAAACCATCCTACATCTACTGCTATGTCCTACCCAGTGCCCAAAAACCTCAGGGGCCTTTCCCAGCATCTCACCTGCATCTGATCCTCCCAAGCCCATCAGAACACCTCATCCCCTCTTGGTTTTCCCCTTCTTGCCTGTGAGTCCATTTGGGTTCTGGGGCATTCTCAGGTCTGGTGCTCCCATAGCATTTGACATGGCCTGCAGTTGCTGTTGTGCCTGAACATTCAAGAAACAACAACAGCCATCCTACAAACCCAGCCTCTTGTGTCCTCTGTGCCAGGAGGACCAGCTTAAATCACCAAACTAGGAAGAACGTGTGCCAGGGCAGAGCAATCCCTCTGTGCCACAGACCTCCACCCTGGCTGCATCCCTGCTTCCTGACATCAAGCCATCTTTCTGGGACTATTAAAGATCAGGGCAGTGTTGAGGTGGTGGGACACTCATTTGGTGTCTGCCCCATCTGCTTGAGGCCCAGCAGTGCTGACAGAGGCCAGAGGAGCCAGGCAGGGTGTGCAGATGCTGGAATGGGCACTGCCTCCTCCTGCCATGTATATGAAGCGTGCCGAGCCAAGCCAGGAGCTGCAGGAAGGACCTGGCAGGGAAACGCATCCAACTGCTTCTTGCTGCCTCAGCTCTGCAGATTTGGGGATGTGTCTGTGGGACTCACGCTCTCCAGTGCTACAAGAAAGGGCCTCCAGGTCTCCCCAAAGCCACCAGGTAGCACCCAGCCATGCCAGCACCACCACCTCACCCCCCCGCCAGGACAGGAATCTCCATTTCAGCACAGCACATAAATGTGCAGCTGCCTGGGCAGGCAGCAAGTGTCCCATGGCCCTACAAGAAGAGGCCCTGATGTTCCCTCACTGGGCAGCTCACCACAGAGCTCAGGGCCAGCAGCACAAGAGACAACCTGGCAGCCAGGATGGGAAGATACCTCCTTCTCCCAGCAGGGATACAGACAGAAGGAGAAGCCAAGAATCCACACAGCAGGGGACTGTCCCAGGGGTGCTGATGGCTGCAGCTGGACTCCCAGCCACAACTGCCAGCCTGGCTCAAGGCTGAAAGCAGCCTAGAGGGGACTCAGCCGCTCACATCCCCACTCCTCTCCTCTGCACCGAGCCACACAGAAGGGCAGCTGAGGAAGACCAAAGGGGTGGAGGTGGGAAGGAAGGAACACCCAGAGCAGCAGGTCCAGGCAAGGGCCAGAGGGACCCGTTCCCATCATTGCTGTTACTACCATCCCATGAGGAAGATCCAACCCCTAAGCAAGGCATCCTGACAGCCCACTCATACTCCCTGCCACACTCCCAGGGCTAATGAACGTGTTGCTAATTGTCCTCCACACACCTCTGCATGCTGGGAAAGGCCACCTCACATTGATGGAGGCGACAGTAGAGACCGTGCCTGATCCTGACCTCACCTTGGCTTCACCCAAGCACAGCCCACCCCAAACAGCTGCAGCGGGCAGTGCAGCAGCAGGGAGTCAGGGTCCAGTGGGGTCAGGCTCTGGCGAGTGCAGCAGCCAGGGCTGGTGTGTTGCGGCCAACTTTGAGACAGCCCAGAACACAGACCTAATTCCAGTCCCCACCCTCCTGCCAAACCATCTGCCTGCCCCGAGACCACCGAGAGGATCCTGAACAGCATTTTGTCATTACCAAGCCATTATGAAAAGTAGATGAGCAGTGATTGATTATAATGAATGTAAATACATGCTTTCCAACCCCAAATTGTCAGGACCTGACTAGCTCTCCCACTAAGTAGTACAGCATGTCCTTCCACAGCCTCTGCAAAAGCCTTCCCATCCTTCTCATCATTTCTGCAAGCCATCAGGCACAGCACTGCCCATCCAGACTTGCCCTAGAAAACCATCATGTCCAAGATCTACCCTTCATCAGCCCTGGGGCTGTTCTCCCACCCGCAGATCCCACAGGCTCATTTCTAGTACCTGAACCCATTGGGAATGCTTTCCCAGAGTCCTCACCTTCATCAAGAGGGCAAAGGACAGTCCCCTTACACCAGGACAGTGTAAGAGTGGGGGTCAGCAGGGTGGGAGCTGAGCACTCACAAATATGACACATCCCTACTCATCGAATGCACGCGTCCCATCCCAGAGATGCTGTGCCCAGAGATGACAGCAACCAGCTCTCCTCCAGGAAGCCACCAACTATGAGGCATTCCTGCAAAACCAGGACACATGCTCCAGCCTGCAAGGATAAACCCAGGTGCCTTCCATGGGCCAGCAAACAACAAGTGACAGGAATACAGGAAACAACGGCACTGTCCTGCTGCAGACAACGGGGCATGGGGCAACTAGGGGGACCAGTGAGCACCACTGCAGCCACCAACCCCAGCCAAAAGACCTTAAAGAGCTGCCCTGTCCAGGGAGAGATGCTGTGAGCAGAAGCACCTTGTCCCTGGGCTACAACATCAGACAGGAGGGTGGAAATGGACCTGAGTATCTGTCTAGTCCCTAGTCTCGGATCCTCTGAGCAGGCTACCTTGCCTGCCTGCAAGGAAGTTGCCAATACCAGGGTCATTCCTGATGGGTGTCTGCCCAACCTACCGTCAAAACACTCTGCTGATAGCTCTCACCTAGCTCCAGACCAAGCTACCAGGGACAAGGGGATAATTCCCTGCAGAGGAGCAGATACCTCTGGTTTGCAGTTTCCACAGCCTTGTCAGGACTGTTCCCATCTTCTGGCCTCTTTTCTGTACACAGCTTCTTCCCATCAGCCCACCCAGCTCCATCCTCAAGGTGCCATACCAGATGGAGCCATGCTTAGCCCATGTCACTATCATGAGGGCCAGCCCAGTCCCAACCCTTGATTCACACTGGGGAACAGTTCTAGGAGGTCACCCTTTAGTCATGGTTTGCACTGCAGAGATACCTCAAGGGGGCAATCGCTTGGGCTGAGACCCCGAGACAGGAAGACCAGAAAGGATTCACTGACATGCAATCAGCCACTGATGCCAAGACACGGCTACAACTCGGCAAGAGCTGACTGACCCTACCATGTACAGAAACAAGAAACCCCTGCCCACATGAACACCAGCACCCTGGATCTCCAAGGCAGCATCTCCTGTCACGCTCCGACGTGCTGAAACTCTTATTTTCTCATTTCCTTTTTCTTCCTTAATCTGAACTCTCCCCCTCCCCTGAACAGCTTCAGTGCTGTGTGCTGTGACTTCCATTCAAAACTTTTCCTTAAATCCACCATGCACAGAGGTGATCCTTCCCCTACACAACTACATCCCAGGTTTCCATGCCTGGAGTGACACAAATTATTTTCATTCAAGCTGCAAATCGTCAGCTCCCTTATAGTACCCTGCATTCTGGGGAACCTCATGTTTTCTCCTTCAAACTGGTCACCCTCTTACCAAGGATGGAATTGGGCTGTGGGGATTAAATGAAAGCAGTTTTCACTGACCCTTCTGGCCAAGCTTTGCAGCACACAGCCTCCCATCAAGCTGCAGCAGCCAAGCACTGGGAGCACGATCATTCGGCAGAGAAAGAGCAGCACAGTGATTCATCTGCCTTTTGATCTTTAGCCTACCCTTGCAGGCTCAATACTCTGTCTTCAAAATTTCTGGCAGTTGGCAAACTTCTTCACCTCCCCCCCAGATTGGAGAAGGCAAATGTTGAGAGGTGCTGGCACCCTGTAGGGGTTTGACTGCTGCACACCCAATTCAGTAGGCGAGCAGATGCCTGGCTGGCAAAGTTGCCAGGGAGATGAGCTTCCTCCAGAGCCTCCCCATGCCGCACACATCCACCCGAGCTCCCACCGAGGACAGGCGTCCTCTGCCATCTGCACCAGGCAGAGCACCACACAGCACAGAGGAAACCTCACCAGGGAGCTGGGGCAGAGCCTTCTCCTTCAAACGGCACCATTTGGACATGAAAGAGTGGTCCAGCAGTTTGGAAGGGCGCATGCTTGCATCCTGGCAGCCTCCTCTGATCAGCAGGAAGAACAGAGAGAGAGAGAGGATCTACTGGCATCTTTGCTACACCCAGCTCCCCAACCAGCATGACCATCACTGACCACACTGCTGCACCTGGCACCAAGCAGGCACAGGAGGACCGACAGAAGCTGCCAGACAGCCCCAACACCTCCCGCCTCAGCGGAGGCACTTTATCACATCCCAGCACTTTAACACTCAGGCTCCTCTGCAGTGAGAATTTCTCAGACAACCACATTCACCCACAGGCTTGCAGCCTCGCAAACCTTCTGCCCACCATGGATCGACCTCCTGCAGCTCCTCCTGGCCAAGCACACCACTCACCTCTGTCCTTGATGCTGCGTCTGCACCCTCGCCTGCCAAAGGCCAGCACAGCTTGTGGGGGGAAGCCTACACAGCACGGCTCTCCTCTACACTCAGCGGTGTCACACAGTGACTCAGGAGGGGAAGCAGAGACAATGCAATGCCAGTATCAGCATCCAATGCCCTAAATCTGGCAAAGCAGCAGCTGCTCCTTGTAGGATGCCATGCTGCTCATGGGGAGTGGCAACCCCATCTGCTCCTGCTGCGAGAGGCACCCTCAACCCAGCACTACAGTTCCAAAACTTATCCTTTGTGTGACTTTGCAGACCATTTTGGGGTGTGCCAAATGCTTTAAGGCCCAAGGTCCTGGTGACCATGGTGCATTTTGCCTTACACAGCCCAAATCAGGTGGGGAGCTCAGCTGCAGCAGAACATGGCTCCCTTTTTGCCTGGTGATGGACTTTGTTGCCTCTGTGCTCCCGAGCATGCACCAGTTTCTGATCCAGATCCAAACCCAAGTCAAGATGTTGCTTGTGATTTAGAAAGGGTGTCATACTTCAGGACCCGTATCTCAGGGTTATTAGGTAGCAGAGCACAAGCACAGTCACTGAGCAGCAGCTGGTGTCCAGGGGCTGTGCATGGATAGGCCGCAGATACAAAAATCAGCACTGCTGGGATCATGCAGCAGCCTTTTTCATCTCCTCTTACTCATAGAGATCCTTGGGGAGATGCTTTTAGTCAAATGTTTCTGAAAGAGGGACTGAAAAATTAGCCAGGCTTCGCTACACACACGGCATATGCCTGGGAGTGGACAGCCTCCATGGTTTCAGGTACAGCTAAAGTCCCTTGAACCCACAGCACCGGCCAAGCAAAGTTTCAGCTGCCAGTTCCCCATGACAGCTGGCTCAACTGGGAGACGAGGAGATGACCTGGCCACGAGGACCCAGCCACCCCAGGTCCACGCCCAGGCCAAATCCTGAGTGCCAGCTAGCCAGGAGCAGAGAGCACCCAGGAATGTGCTGTCCTTGCCAGGAGTGAAAGCCTTCTGCAGCGAAAGTGACCATTCCCCACCTGCAGAAACTCAAGGCAAGACGGAAGCAAGTTTTCACTCTTCTGCAAAACCTAAGGAAGTGCAATTTTCCGAAGGTGGTGAGAAATAGTTTCAGACAGCTCTAATTAGCAGGGTGGCGCCTGAGAAAATCCAGCTTTGCTGCTCCCTGCTCCACAGCTGTCCTGGGATGAAGGGGGAGCACCAGCACTGGTGGCCAGAGCCCACCTGCACCCTTCCCCTGTGCCTGCCTAGCTTCAAGCAAGCCCAATGACTTACGGAGTAGGGGAGAGGGATATTTTTGCATGAGCTTCTGGTCCTGAGCTGCCAGTGCTATTTCAAGCAGCAACACCTACACTGTAGCCCAGAGGGCTGTATTTTCCCGCGGGCACTTCAAAATCAGGACTCCCTGCTTTCCTCACAGGCCAGCTGCCTCCAGCCTGGCTCACTGTAACCAACCGCCCACGTGGCCCCCAAGTCCCATGCCACAGCACCTAGCATGCTCCTGATTCCCACTGAGACCTTCTGACTGGGAAAAAAGAAAAGACCTCATATCACAAGAAATACCTGCTGCAACAACAGGTCCTCTGCCTGCAAATCCTCCTGGGGATCTGCCACCACCAGATTACTTGCCCAGACTAAGCTACCTAATCCTACAGGCAAGTCGCATACCTTGTCCTGGAACTCTGCAGCATTTTTGGTGAGGTGCTCCGGGAGATGTACAAACTCTAATTAAAGCTACTTTGCAAATTCCTGCATATGGAGGCAGGAAGACATTTGTTCCTCTGTGAAAGCAGAAATCAGAGCCCCGACAGGTTAAATCCCCACCAGCAAGAGCCTCTCCTGTATACAAAATATCTGCAAATACATCTTTCAGGCAGGAAGCATGGACTCCATATAGAGTGGAAAGCAGATGATGACATGAGCAACCCTTACAGACCCGGAGGGTCAGGACCACAATGCCCTTTCTGGACTCAGATAAGGAGTGGTCCCAGCAGGGACACCACACAGCCACTCCACCAGTGAGAACCAAAGCAGTGCCTTGCACCTATTTCTTCCTCCTTGATCTGTGCATATAGGCACAAAGGAGATAAGAGACCATCTGAAATTAAGAGGCTAAAAGATGTAAAGAAAAGAGGCAGCAGGAGAAGCAATGACAGGAATCATTATATAACAGTATGAAAAAACCAATAACACTACTGGTGCAGAAGAGGTTTTCAGAAGGACAAGTGAGACTCACAGGATCCTGGGCCCAGGGACCAGCTGCTCCCTGCATACCAGGGGGACACAAACCCATGGTTGGGCAGAGATGCAGAGGCTGTAAACCTCTGGAATTTGCAGGTAGGTAAGTTCCAGCCTCTAGAGCCTGCCCAGCAGTGGGATGACCAAAGCGAGAATCCTCCTCCCTGGATGTCAGACATACCAGCCACGCAGACCGGTTTACCTGTTCTGCCTCCCACACCCCATGCTACACTTGCTTCTCCTCCAGTCTTCCTGGCTCTGCCTGGCAAGGGTCTGGGTCCTGTGCAGAGCCTCACCAATCCACTTTCTCTCCTCTGAGTGAGCTGTGCAAACAGCAGAGACTGCTCCTTGGCGAGAGACACAGATACTCCAACCACAGGCCTAATCCTGCAACGCATCCTGGACCTCAGCAAGCGGCAAGAGCAGAGGACACACAGCATCTTTGCCTCTGAGAAGGGGATGAATCACTAGAAAACAGACCCAGGCATGGAGCCAGAGCAAGGAGAAGATGGTCCTGCAAGGCCTCCATCTTTGGGAGCAGGGGGTACCAGAGTGATCAGAGCCATGAGGTCCCCTTCCACCCACTCAGAAGTGGCCCCAGCGCCCATCCTCCTGGCTCCTGACTGGCTCCATGCTATTCCTGACAAGGCCGTAGCCTGGCTGTCCCTCAGAGACACATTGTGCCTGAACACTTCAGCTCATGCCAACTCCAGAGCTGTGCACAGCCCCTGCCTGCCACAAGAATGGGAACCAGCCCTGCTCCCTCTGGATCTCTCCTCCCAGCAGAAGCCAAGGGGCAGGAAGGCAGACCATGGCCCGGTTTCCCAGTCCACACACCTTTCCAGCAGCTTGGGTGCTACAAATCAGAAGATTCTGCCAGGAACGTCACCTTCAGAGGTAACCTCCCAGCTGAACCAAGAGCATGAAGCACTTGGGGAACCACAGGTTCAGCAGGCTGGGGCTCCCATTTAATCTTTATCACTGAACCAAGCCACAGTTATGACAGTTCCCAACGACCAGCTTTTATTTTTCTTTTGCAATCTGCCGTAGAGCTCTGATGAGATGATGCTCCCAATAACCTGCCAAGTCCCTTAGCCAGGGAGCCTATTCAGACCACCAAAAATATAGAAACAAAAGCATCAGTCCAAAAAGGTTTCATGGGCAGAATGACATTCCTTAACTTGTTGTTGCATCAGCCCACACTTTAACACTTTGGGCCTGATCCAGGAAGCGACGGAGCAGCCTCGGTTCCTGCTGCTCAGAGATGTGCAAGCTTGAAAACCTCACTTCCAAAAAAAAAAAAAAAGTAAAAGACCTTTTGTCATGCTTTCACCTGGTGATGAGACCACAGTCCCGAGAAATTCCCCCATTTACCTTCTTTTTAACTCTGCAACAGCTATTTCACTAAATCCTCTATGTCCACAAATGGCCCACATACAGATACACATGAAATTAGCGTCTCCGAAATTAGTTTTCTCGTATGCAGTCCTAGCCTATTTTCCTCAACAACATATTATGATATGCAAGGTTCCACCTTTCTCCCAGGAAACGCAATCTTCTAAATTTATCTTTTGGATGACTAAGAGGCAGGTCTGGCTTTCAAAATCTGGGGTCAGCAGTCCTGAACTGCAATGCATTTGCCCCAGAAACACCCCGTTACTAACACAACAACAAAAGTAACAAGGCAGCACACATACCTTCATTACAGAGCTAAGTGTAACTGGACAAGGCACCTGGCTTTAACGAGGCAAAAAGCCAATTAACCTGATGAGGAAGCACAGCATTCTGTCATTGAGTGGGGAACCTGGATCCCCTGGAGATACACCCCGTGTCGCCTGGTAACCCACCTCACGTGCGAGATTCTAACCCATTTCTGGTGGCGCGGCGCCCCCCGGCAGCACCGGCCCGCTCCGGGCAGCGGGGCCGAGCGCGCCCCCGGCCCAGGGCGGCCTCACGCTGCCGCACGCGCAGACCCTGACCCCGCGAAAACGCAGTCGTCGTCCCCGCCCGGTCGCCCCGCTGCCCAGCCCACGGCAAGCGTTCGCCCTGCCGGGGGACAGCAGGGAAAAGGCAGGCACGAAGGGGGGACGCTCCGGCCGGCGCTCCCCTGTTGAAGTCATTTCATAACGGCGCGTACGCGGGCGGCGGCGGCAGCGCGCGGGTGCCGCGGCGGGGGCGTCTGAACGCGCGGGGCGAACAAAAGAACCAACTTGGCGGCGTTGGCGGGGCCGGGGCTTTGCCGGAGACGAAGCTCGGCGGCACTCCGGGCACGGCCGGAGGGCCGGCACCTGCCGCAGGCCCCGCACCCCGCGGGCAGAGCCCCTCCCCGCGCCCGCAGCCGCGCCGGGCCGCCGCGGGCGCGCAGGGCTAGCGGAGCACGCCGCATGCCGGCAGCCCCTCGCCGGGCCGGGGCTGCGGGCCACCCCCCGGGCGGGCGGCGGGGAGTAGCTCCCGAGCGGAGGCACCGGGAAAGCGCCGCGACCGAGGGCTGCGGGCCCGCCCGGCGCGGGCCCCGGGGCTGCGCGGCTGCGATAGCGCCGCGGGACCGAGACCAGGCCGGCACCTCGGGCCGGGCGAGCGGCGGCCCCGGGGCCGGGGTGGAGCGCGGCTGCGGCGGCTGGGCCCGGCGGAGCGCGTCGCCCCCGGTGCGGGCGCGGCTCCCCGTGCCGGTCGGGGCTGAGGCGGGGGCGGGGGGGGGGAGGGGGGCGACGCGACCGCCGGGCGGCCCCCGGCCCCCAGGGTACTGCCCTGTCGCCCCGCGGCTGCCGCGGGCCGGCGCCCCCCGCTCCAACACCGCGTCCCGCCGACCCTCCCCGGCCGCCGCCCCCCACCTGCGCGGCGCGGCCCGTACCGCAGTCGGCGCAGAGGATCCGCGCCACGTCCCGCTTGAGGTTCTTGCCGCTGGTGTCGAGTGGGGCGAAGGCGGTGCGGAAGACGAGCGGCTCCTCGGTGGGCTCCAGGAAGAAGATGTAGCGGTGGTTGCGCTTCACTTTGAAGCAGGGCGCCTTGGAGCCCACGCTGATGAGCTGCTCCCGCTGCAGCCCGCCACTGTTGAGGGGCCACAGGTCGAGCACCTTGACCAAAACCCCCCCGGCGGGCCCGGCGGCTCCGCGGCTGTCATTGCCGCCGCCGGCGGGGGGGCCTACGGACTGCACCTTGCCCTCCAGCACCACCGCCGCCGTGTACGCCTGGTCCTGCACCGACTTAAGGCTGGGCGAGTAGCAGGCGAGGGAAACGCCGAAAAGCAGCATGGAGAAGCCGGGCGCCGGGTCGCGCCTCATGCCGCCGGCTGCCGCTCGCTGCCCGCCGGCCCTGCGGCGGCCGGGCTGCGGGGCTGCGGCGCGGCGGGCGCGGCGGGGCGGAGCGGAGCGGCACGACGCGGCGCGGCGCGGAGCCGCGCGGGTCCTCCTCCGAGCGAGGGAGGTGGGATGCGCTCACCGCCGCCCCTTCCCCCGGGATGCTGACCCCCGCCCTCCCTCCCCGAAATGATGGTTCCCTGCCCCGGGGACTCCCCTTTCCCCCCCCCCCTCCCCCCGGGGATGCCCGCTGCAGCAAAGGGGATCCCTGCGTCCCGGGCTACTGCCCCTGCAGGGTCTGGGGGTCCCCGGGGATGGAGACCGATGGGGTTGCCTCCGTCTCGGCCATGGGGCTGGCCAGGCCCCCAGGCATTCACAGACACACACACGCACACACCCGCCAAGATGCCACCAGAGATGCATTCATTCGGGGGCGGCTGCAAGTGACACAGCCCCCCTGAGCTGCGCAGGGCCCAAGAGCCAGGAGGTTTCTCTCTGCCCGAGGTTTCTGTGGAGCTGGGAGGTTTGTGCCTGAGATTCCCTGCACACCTGAGGAAAAGGCATTAACATAGAGACAAATGGAGTAAGGTAATAGGTGAGGACACAAAGCCTCCTTTCATGCCCTGATCCCTGCTGTCTCTTTTTAATAAACAAGTGCTCTTCCCCTACAGTGGTTTCCAGGAGGAGTCAGTTTAATCTCCAAAAAGTGGCTTATTTGGGTTTACTTTCAAAGCTGACCCTGAAGCATCTGTACTCACAAAGCCTCACTGCCCAGATGGCACAGCATAGAAGGGATCTGAGATGCTAAATTAGCAGCAGAGGATTTTGTATCTGTTGTCGCACTAGATTCTGCGTTGAAGGGGAGCGGCCATAGTCCCACTGCGATGGAGGTGACCTGGAGGCAGGAAGGCTGGGCTTAGCCTTCGCTGAGGCAATGGGTTGGGGCACACCTTGTAGCAGGGCTGCAAAGCCCTGCCTGTGTTTCAATGGAGGCACAGCCCCCACCCCACTGGCTTTATAGCCTCAAGGGAACCCCTCAGTACACCCTGAAAGCTGACAAGAGACAGGTCTCGGATCACATCGGTGAGAGCAGAGGAACACAGATGGCAGGATCAGGGTTTGCTCTCCATTTAACACAGTGCAGCCAGCATCACCAGGCAAAATGGGAAGGGAGCAGAGCTGCTCTGCCCAGCACAGGCACCAGGCACTGCCTTTCCTCATGTTGCCCTGGCTCTACTGCCCAGGGCAGGAGCCAGCATTGTCCCACCACTGGCACACGGTGACACAGCCCCAGCGCACACACATACAGAGCTCCGCAGCCCCGGAGCAGTCGTGGCTCTGCACTGCCAGCCAGGACAACTGCTTTCCCCCTCTCCAGGTAGGCTAACAGCTCCCTGAACAGCTCTGCCATTGCAGGACTGTGATGCATTGGAAGCAGCAGTATGTTAACAGCAGGGCTTGGGGAGCATTTCTTGCATATGTTTTCTCAGGCTAGCTGTGATTGTCTGTGGTTTTCTGCTTTCAGATGTTTTGAAAGCTTTCCCTTTTCCCCTGTTCGGTGACTGTGCAAAACTGCAGAGGAACACAGGCAGAGAGGCAGGAGGGACCAGAAGTGTTTCCAGTGGCAGAGGGAAGAACGGTATTTTGGATTCAGGAGGCTGCTTGGAGGAGGAGAAGGGAAACCACCTGACTGACTACTCTCTGCTTTTGACACAAATCTCTGTGGAAATCCCCCTTTTCCTGATGTTTTGCTCAGACAGCAGCACACATTTTGCCTGAGAATGAAGGAGATACCTGATAGTATAACTTGAGATCTGGAGGTCTCCTGCTCTGCCTTTCCCCTCACCAGAAAAGATAGCTTAATGCCCAGGCATTTGAGTTGCTAATCCTTGTCTTCTCCCTGTTTGCAGGTTGAGATCCCGGTTGGACCACAGTGGTTTGATCAGCTGAGAGAAATTCAACACAAGATACCTGTGAGGCCTCCAGGGCAATTTTGAAAAGCGAGGTTTTTCCCTGTCTCCGGGACATTTTGGAGTCTAGGATGCAGCCTCATAAAAAGGCGCTGGCCACATCTCCTTTTAGCAGCATTTTTTCTGCTGTTCAGCCTAGCTCTTGTGAAGACAGCTAGTCTTCATCGCCAGAGATGCTGGCACTCCTGTTATCACTTGGGAAATGGCTTAGGACTAAATCTCTTCCCCCCTTCCCTGCTGCTTGTCCCATATAAATGGAAAATCATTCTTTTCTGCAGGTCCTTGGGCATTTTGACATACAAAATGAATAAGGCAAGGCCAATATGAACACTGGTTTTGAGACAATGGAGCCTAAATAACATACTTTCTAAATATCTCTCTTCAATTGCCTTGCAAAGACTCAACCCTTGTTCACAAAACAGCAGAATAACTGAGGTTGACAGGGATCTCAGAAGGTCTATGGTCCAAGTCCTTGCTCACAGCAGGCCTGGCTGGGTTAGGCCACTCCACGTCGTGCCTAGCTTGGGGTTGAACCTCCCTGGTGAACCTGGTCCAGCTTTGACTACCTTCATGGTGAAAAAAGCTTTTCCTTATTGCTAATGGAAATTCCCTGTGTTCCACCTTGTGCCTGTGGCCTCCTGCCCCCCCTCCATCTGTGGGGTTCTGCCCCTCTACTCTCTCTCCCAGGCGCTGGCAGCACCAAGATCCCCTCCAGGCTGAAGAAAGCCAGCCCAGTGAGACTTTTTTCATACGTCCTGGTCCCCTGCCCCTGACCTCTGCTGCACGCATTCCAGTCTGTCAAAGTCCTTCAGTAGCACTGGAAAGTCCCAATCTGAACCCAACCTCCGGCTGGGAATTCCAAATGCCACGCAGAGGGGAGGGATCCCTTCCCTCACCCTGCTTGTTGCACCCTGCAGGTTTTGTGGGCTCTAGGAGAGGTTCTTTTTATTCAGGTGAAGACCAGCAAGGGGCCAAAGGACTTCTTCAATGTGCTGGTGTCCAACAGCTGATCCTTACTGGCAAGTCATGCTTGAGTTCACTACAGGTCCCCAAGCGACAGCTGGAGGGAAAAGGTCCTAATTCATCCCCCAGGGCTGGAAGATATTTCTCCTGGGGGAATGCTGTGTGTACTTTCATATCCACTGAGGATATCCAACAAAGCCAGGCAGGAGGTGGTGTGGTTTTACTAATGGGATTTTGCTGACAGGGCAGTGCACAGTTAAGAGTGATGGCTTACCTCTAGTGTGCCCATGGGTTGGTGATAGAGTCACATCATGTTCTAACATCTCCCGCCAGGCTTTGCATTGCCTTGTGGCTTG
This sequence comes from Falco biarmicus, assembly GCF_023638135.1. Lineage (NCBI taxonomy): Eukaryota > Metazoa > Chordata > Aves > Falconiformes > Falconidae > Falco > Falco biarmicus. The sequence continues at coordinate 45,000,217 of NC_079295.1, read as the reverse complement.
GGCAGTGATCTCCGCAGGGTCTTTCTTTGTATCTGGGCTGTACCATGGATCACCGTGAGGCCTCCTTGGCACAATGCTCTTTTCAAAGCTTTCTAGAAAGACCTCAGAAGAGCAAGTGTGCTGGGGGTCAAGGGCTGTGCCTTGTTGTAGGTCAAGGACTTGCACTGATTTTATCTGCACAGGGAGGTGGACAAAAACCTTTGGCCCCCAAAGCCATTTTGCCAAATAGAACATTTTAAATCTCACCCTTTGCTTATATATGCATTTTCTGCAGCTCCCATGTCTGTTCCTCAGGGTAAGGACCCCTATCCCCATTTCACTGTCTCTATCACCAGCTATCACATATCTTTGGGACCTCTTCTGCTACCGATTTTGTCTCAGAAAGAGTTTTCCCCAGCTTCATCACCACGGTTGTTAGCTGACACCATCCTTGCTTAGTCTCAAGGCTGACATGTATTTTCAGATTTTCACCCTGTTTAAGAATGGTCAAAACTGTGGCAAATTTAAACACTTCCCAGCTTCTCCTCTCTTCTGCAAAATCCACTGTGCCTTTCAGTAAAGAGGCTTTGTGTTTGTTATCAGCCAGAAGCCAGACCTTTCTGCACCATCTCAGTGCAGCTGCTCTTGATTGTTTGTGTCTCTGACCCATCCATACCCCTTCCCTTCTGGGTTTTTATTTCTTCATCTTCCATATTTTCCCTTTATCAGCCACCAAAGTCAGTTCAGTCTGCATTCAGGCACAAGCTAGATCCCTCATGCAGGGCCATTGTTTCAGAAAGGAACCGTTTCATCCCCTGACTGCTTTAATTTCTCCAAAGCCCTCTCTCCCCTACCTCCCTGCTGCAAAATCCCATCATATTTGCCACCTTGAAAGGGAGATGGAGCATGTGAGCTCAGCCCAGATCCCACCCTGCCTGGAGGACCCCAAGAGCTCAGCAGCACCATCTGAGGTTTCTACCCTCAGACAACTGCTTTGGAGGCTGATTTTTCATTTACCTCCTTGAATTTTGCTCCTGCAGTTTCCCAGGGATGCCTGCAAAACAAAGCGCTTCTCAGGTCTCTCCTTCTCTCTGCCAAGGGAGCTCCTGGCACAGAGCCCTGCCTGGTGACAGATGCTACAAACGGCAGTGTCCCAAGGGATGCCACAAAGGGCAGTGTCCCTCCACACCTCAGAGAACCCTGCAGCTTTTCTGCAAGAAAAGATATTGACCCCAAACAGCACAGGCAGGCAGGATGCAAGTCTTCAGCATCTTCCACAGGTTGTAGTTCTTCAGCTTCCTACACATTGGCTGAAGACAGGCTCCTGAAGTTCCAGTGTGGGTAAGTCCCATCAAAGAAATGGAGCTTTTGGTATGACGAGGAACACAGCATCTACCTTGCCACCCCAGGGTATTTTGGATGGGCTGGTGCTATCCAGCATGGGGCTGTGCTAACCTCTTCCTTGCTTCAGGTGAGCCTCAGAAGTATGCATGCATCACAAGCATGTCCCTCCATCTCCCACAACCCTTCCCACCACCAGGTCTATCCTTGCCCCCCACACACATCCTGGAGCCCTGCTGGTGTGAAAACAGTAGACTCAGGAGACACCCACGCACACCCCAGACAAAGGAACGTAGTTATCCTTTCCTGTGGAGTATTTCTTCCCTGCAACAGTCAGGTGTTTTACAAAGGCTTAGAAATATGCCCGAACACCAACCAATCTAGGGCAGATATTTTCTTCCCACCTCAGTGTCTTCTCTGCAAGGCTTTGACTTGTTCAGCTTGGGGCTGTCCAGCAACAGGGGACATGTAGCCCACGAAGAACATTAGTACCTACTGCACAGGGCAGGAGCCAGCCCTTCACCAGGACATACCAGACTCTGGGCACCAGGGAGACACTGCCACAGCCTTGGGTGAAATGAGAAAGGCAGATGATAAATGAGGAACTCAGAAATTACATGGAAAAAACAAAGCCTAGCATTCAATTTGAGACTCCAATCTGGAGACTGACTAAGCAGGACCATGGTCAAAATAAACTGTATCTGGAAGTCCTTCCAGGTAGGTAAGGACTGGGATGGAGAGAGACCTCCGAAATCTCCTATTCCACTGGCATGCCAAAGGCTCCAATAATCAGCATGGCTGCAGCAAAGAAGACGAAGACCCATCTCAGGAGTCCTCCACCAGCAATGCTGCCATGGTCTCAGCAGTTTCCTCAGCTTACCCCCACCCTGCTGTGCTCCCACATCTCCTGCCCATTAATGTCGCTCTCCAGAACAGGGCCAGAAGGGGAAGGCAGAACTGGGGGGTGTAGCTGCAGGCACCAGCGCTGCCTTTCCCAGAAAGAGACGATTGTGGCGTGGAGATCTGATCCAGCTAGCCCTCCTTCCCTGTGTTGCGAGAGCATCATCCTACTGTCTTTTCATGAGACACTCAACAATCCAAAGAAAAGTTGGGCACATTTGCTGTTGGGACACAAACCAGTACTTCACTAGAGGGATGAAACCACTCCTGAAGAACTTTCTCTCTCTTGGCACATGGCAATCAAAGGGAAGAAAAATCAAGAGCAAGTGGTTTCTTTCACACAGTAGAGAAGCTACTAGGGCTCCCTCCAGCCCCTTTGTGGCATATTAACCTAGGTGCAAGGAAGAAAAAAAGCCACTCATCTTTCGAGGAAATGTGTGCCTTTTTCATTTGCTGCCCTCCCCAAGAAACTCATTCACTCTTTGTCCACCCACACAAGCAGCAATGATGAATGAAAACAAAGTATAAACAATTCAGCCTTTCCTTTTTCCTCCCAGCCTTCCAATCAGATGTTTCAGCCCATGCCTTAGAACCCAAATTTTGCACGTTGATCATTCTGATGGAATGCCTATTCAGCCTTGGCTTATTGCACCTCTCACACACTCTATTGCTTAGACGTGCTTTGAGAGGGTTTCGCACCAGTCAGGATGGAGGAGACAGAGGGGAACCTGCCTCTGAAGAGCAATTGCTCTGTCATCACTGTTCACCCTGCCTGGGGCCAGAGGATTCCTCTTGTGTGACCTGCAGACACAGATACCAGCACAAAGTTGATGGTGGCAACACTTCTTGTCCCCCAGAAGGGCAGTGTTGGCCAAGCACTGTGATGTGTCACTAGAAAGATGACATGTGGGTGTAAAATGGTACTGGTGGAGACAATGCTCCCCACATGAGAGTGTATCTTCAGCTCCCGCTCACTGCAGCCCCCAGTCTCCAGGGTCCAGTAAGAGACACCCTCCATCCCAGAGGCTCTCCCCCAGGACTGGATTACTCTGCCAGCCTCTCTGATTTTTCTGTCTCGCTTTCCTTCTCTCTACATAACCTCCTTACACCCCACTGTGCATTAAATAACTATTACAATTATATCCATGCACCTGGTATGTCCATCCACCTCCAAGTTCTCATCACAGATAAAGTCCGTATAAATTATGTGTTGCTACATTCATATCCTGGGTCAGGATTGCCTCTGTTGGGAAGAACTGTAAAGAAGTCTTGAGAAGAAGAAAAATGAAGAGCAAAATCTCCAAATCACCATGGAAAATGCAACAGTTGAAGCAGCCAACTATTGCCAGACATCATATACCATTGCAAAGGTAAAAACCAGTGGTGGTCATAAAAGCATAAAGTGATCCCACACCCCTTGGTGCAGACAGGTCTTTGGACTCTCTCTCTGCCCCACAAACTGTTGGTTGGCTCACCTGTTAGTTCCCCAGCTGCATCTCCTCTCTGCAGGACAGGTCTCAATGGTTCCCTGCACACCAGCCTCTTGTCCTGCACCTGCTGGGGGGCCAGGCTGGAGCCACCTGGCACTATCCAACCCAGGGCATCAAGCTTTTAGGTAGTAAGGTCTTGAATGCAACCTCCCTGCTGTGATGTCCAGGAAGGGACCACTGGATCCTACCCAGAGGGGCACATCATGACACCACCACTGTCCTCACCCAGCACTCCTTCAGTCAGTTAAAGGGATGCAAATTAAAAAACAAAGACCAAGTTGTTTTTCCTTCTCCTCCCTCTTTCTTCATATCACTCTGTAATCCTGTATGTTGCAATTTGTGCCCTTATGTCCATCCCCTTTTCTCAATGAGTTAATGAAAATTATTTTTGCTCCAAGGTGGAGCATGGAAGTCTCACTTTGTGCTGAGCTTGACAGCAAGAGGCACATAAGCTCCTGCTTCACTGGGGAGCGATGGGCTGAATCAGGCTCCTAAGCACCTCCAAGCATCTGATCCTCAAGTTTCAATTTTCAGCTCCATTTTCAGCTCCCTCTCCTCCCTGTTCAACAGCAGTGGAAGATTACAAATACAGCAAGGCAGCTCATCTGCTGCATCTCGTCTGTGTGATCTGTGGGCACCCACTAGTGTCTGCCGGATTCTCCCTCCACAGGCACTTCACGATTTTCCCCAACATATCTGCAGTGATGGCCACAGTCTTTCCTGGTCTGCAGCTCCCTCCTCAGCCCTTTGCTGTGCAAGTCCTGGTTAGAGCTGAGGACACAGGCAGCAGCACCACATGCACCTGCACTGAGATTAACCCTGCAGAGTCAGGGACAACAATTGTATTTCCTTATCCAAAAATCATTGTCTGGGAAGGCTGACGGGCCAGCTCTGCTAAGAGAGAGGCTTCAGTGGGAGTCTCTGCTTATTACAGGAGTGATGGAGTATAGACATCACCACCACTTACCTGGCCCAGGGGATACGGTGACTGCCTGCTCTGCCCTCTTGTGAAATGTTGGTAATAAAGGATCACATGTACATGCTTGTTGGGCTGGGGACACAGGGACTAAAAGGAGGGATGTTAGGAGGTGGTCTCATTTAGTCTGGCTGAGAGGAAGCTAAGCACTGAATTAATGGTGGCCAAAAGCTACCTGAAGGGCAGTTACAAAGGCAACAGAGCCAAACTTCCCTTGGTGGGACATGTCACAAGGGGCAATGGCCCTATAGTGCAGCTTGGGATGCTTAGGCTGGACATCCAGATGATTTTTCTTTCCCAGGAGGTGGTGTATGCCTAGGAGAGACCACAGCATGGGGCAGGGGTCCTCCATCAGTGGGGGTTAATGAAGCTAAGCCCAATAAGGCTGTGGTCATCCTGACCCTGTGCTGGTGACAGTCATGGTGCAAGCAGGCACTGCCCAGGAGCATCCCAGGGCTCCTATCCCACTACGCCTTCCAGGATCCTGTGACTCTGGAATATATGAGCTCTAACCAGTCTGGCAAAGCTGCTTCTCAGCCTCTGACTGAGGGGAAAATTCTGGCTGCCTGTGACACAACATGCAGCATTTAATCCATGCCTGTTCCCCTTGTAGGAGTCACAACTTTTTCATGCAGGGAGGTGATGAGGACCTGAGTAAGGTTCCCACAGCCCCTTCAGAGCAGGGCTCCCACACATCCCTCCCACTTCCCCAGGCTGGGGACAGCTAGAGAGCTAGCAGAAGCCAGAGCCCACAGGGAGCTGTGGCCCAGATCTGGGGGGAGCAGTCCTCTGCAAGCCCCCTGCCAAGCCCCTCACACACACCCTTCCTCAGGGACTCACTCTCCCTGCTTCTTCCCAAGGCAGGGCTGGGCTGGACGGGGGGATGGAGGTGGTACAAGGGTCTCTCTGGTCTCAGTGAGGAAGTTCCGACAGCAAGTGGCTTGATAAAGTAACTGTTTTAATAAGGTAGAGTAAAAAAAAATACCAAGAGTGAGTAAATCTTGCGCCCCTTCAGATGTTAGACAACCTGCATTTGTGCAGCATCAGATGGACCCAGGATGGATTTTCCCACAGTGCTGCACATAGCCCTTCCCTGGGGAGAAGTTCCTCCTTTCTGGTCCTTCAAGCTATTATACAGCCCTTTTTTTTATTCTATCTTATTAAAACAACTATATTATTAAGCCATTTGTTGTCCGGCCTTTCTTACTGAGATGCAGAAATAACCCTCTCTCCCACCTCACCCTCAGTGCAGCACAGGGTGTCCCTCACACATGGTGGACCCCCTTCCCTTTCCAGACCCCAGCACTGGTTTCAGAAAAACAAGGGCTGCAGCCACTGTGCTGGCTGCAGACTATCCCACAACTCGCTAGCAAAGCCAGTTTGCTAATGCTCCGATTTTGTAAATGGTTTTCCTTTATAACACAAACCATGTGCTCCGCACACTATCATCTCCTACCTGCTCCATCCAAACTTGTGGGATTAGAGGACTGTGTCTTCCCCACTCTACCACACAGTATTTGCTGAGCAGCTGTAAAACAATTAATTGAATATAATTATCAAAAGGATGTTCATGTTTCCTGCACATTCACACATCACTTTATCTCAATCATGCCAGGGCTGGTCTATAATTCTCTTTTTAATAAGTTCCAAAAATATTCCTGTAATCAATATCCTCAGCTTAACCAAAAAAACCAAACCAGCTCCTCTATCTAGAAACACTGTGAGAGCTTGAAACGACCCTAAGGGTCCCTGCGGAGGGAGAAGGACTTCTTGCTGTGCTGGGTGCATTTCTCATTGGCTCCAGGCAATTCCTGCTCTTCCCAGCAGAAGAATTTGGGGGAGCCAGGGTTTTCTCCTCCTCCTGGCCTGATCCAGCCAACTCCTCTCCTTGTCCCATCCACCGCGGGGCTTGCACAGCCCCAGTTGGGACTTTCTGATTTAAAAGCGTACAAGCAGCAGACATCCTTAGAACCCATGTCTGAACCAAACACACCTGAGGTGCTGGGGGAGCTGCCAGGGAAGACAGCTGCCATCACCCCTCTGGGACTGGGGCACAAAAATGTCCCTTTCTCTTACACCAAGAGTCAGCCCAGCAAATGCCACCCTCTCTTACTCTTCAAGGAATTGCCTCATAAAAGTGAAACTATTTCCTTGCAGATGCCATGCCAGAGTAGACTCAGGTGCTTCTTTTGCACTGTGAGAAACCAGAGTATCAAGAGACCCAGTACCTTTATAGAGTTTTTCCCATGGCATCTTGCAGGGTAAAGTAAAGAGATGTTGCCTCCACAGTAAGGGTCTGGCTTATGGCCCAAGAGGTTGTAAATTAAGCACCCCTTCAGCAAAATCCCAAGACACTGAGATGGGACGACATTCTTGAGCCGATAGTCTCCAGCTATGCCACAGAGAGCAGGCATCCCAGGTTTTTAAACTCCAGCCAGGTCTCAGTGGAACAGGAAGGAATCCCACCAGCTCCCAGGGCTATGATGATGCTCCAGAAAGCATCCTGAAAGAGATGAAGGCAAACTTTAAATAATTAATAAATTAGATGCTTTAAAACATTTCCCTGCTACAATACAACATTCCTTAATGCTGCCCATGGGAAGTCACTCGCAGATGAGGAATTGAAAACTTCTCTCCACCTCATGTATAACTCTTCCTTGTCACAGCACCCATGTCAGGCACACAGGACTTCTGCAGTCATAGTAGGTATCAAGCCCATCACCCTGTGAATGACAAGTGATTCTGCTGCCCTTAGACAACCCCTGTCACAGCCCCTTTTCTTCTTGGTGAAGCTTCAAGTGAGAAGCCAAGCTGGCCTTTCTCTTCCTCCACATCTAGAAACCAACAGACCTTTAAAGGATGGTATCACACCTACATCCTATCAGTGACAGCCCCCACTCTCATCTCTTGCAGGATGGTTGCAGAGCTGGCCCATACTTCCATCTATCAGCACAGTCAATGCACAGTTCAGTTCTTCCTTCTTCCTGAAGAACACCTGTGGCTTCTGCCCAGGGAAGACACTGGAGCATGGTTCAAAGAACAGCTTCATACAGAGACTGGAACTGAGGTCCAGTGGGTGCCACCTCCCAGGTGTGGGGCAGGCCACCAAAGGACTGGGCAACAGGCCAGTTTTGCAATACCTGAAGGATGGCTTCACACTCATCCTGCTATCCTTCGCTCCATCAAACCATACTTAGGGACCATCTCTTCATGTCCTCTAAAAGGGCTTTGTTTGCCACGATGGCCACTTGCTGTGAACAGCCAATAATGAGATACCTTCATTGTTCTCACATAGGTGGGTTTAGAAGTTACAAACTATAAAATTTTATGGACAAAAGCCCCCATATTCTCCGAGCAGCTTGCCAGGCTGAGGAGCATCTGCATAAATAGGTTTGTTTACAGTCAACCAAGCATATGCATCTCAGGGGATCCAACCAAATTCCTCTCCTGATGACTGCCAAACAGTGCAGGAGATGGCCATTATCTGAATGCAGCAAGATGTTCCACCATAGGGATATTTAAACTCAACAGCATCAACTACTTACAATCCAGTAATGGATCTAAGTGCTTGTCTGTTCTGCATGGGTTGATCTGCACAGCTGAAGTTTGCTCTTTGTTCTGTGAGTACTGAAGAAGTCTTCCTTTCAGAGCCATGTAAACAAAACCCCTTAGATGACGGGGAGTTGGTGCTGTGCTGCACCGGCAGCAGCCAGGCCACCTGAGAGCTGAGGGCTCACCATGTCCTTTCAGGGTGGAAACAGTCGGGTTAGCATCCTATCGCAAGATCCAGGCATTTGCTGCCATGTCAACACATTCTGACAATCCACATGTTTTATGCTAAGCAATGATTTCATCCTCTCCGCAAGGGATTAATTGTTTTTAGTCCCACTTAGCTGATTTGTGGCATCTGGCCGAAAGCACACACTACAGGGTTATGCTAATGCTTCCTTGCTTTTTTTCCCCCTTTTTTTTCTTTTGAGTGTGAGGCCTTTAAGCTCTTATGTGTGTTGTCTTTTGTTTCATGCAGTGTCCCACCCTGCATCCCCAAAGCTATGACATCTCCTCCGAGGTAATGTGGAACTTGTCTCTCTGTGTTACCTGGCCCAAAAAACTGGAGTCCCAGCTCAGCATCGTAATGGCTCCCAACTCAGAGCAGTACAAAATCTTCAGGCTCATCTGATGCTTTAGATGCTTGCTGGTGCTTGCTTGGGAGGAACCACGGCCTCTGAAGCTCACCAAAATGCTTCTGGATGTGGGGGAAGGAAAGGGGTCCATTTCTAAGGCCTGAGTTTGACACCACAGCAGGTACTCTGAAAGCCAGTCAAATATCAGTGGATATCCCAAAGCCACCAGCTACTCCAGAAAGAAAAAGATGTAAGGAATAAGAAAGCCTTTGGGGCTGGCGTCCTGTCTCACAGCATCTTTTGCATGGCCTGTGCAGGGAAGGTTGTGATGCTATGGATCCCAGTGCTCCTATACAGCTGTGAAACATCACTTCTTGTTGAACTTTGGAGAAGAACTCTTTTTGGGGAAAAAAAAAAAGTCAAGGCATCCTTTTCTTGACAACTGCAAAACTGTGATTTGCTCTAAATCTCATTTCAAAACTGCAATTTGTTCTAAATCTCCTTTCTCATCCTCACAAATATTTGGGGTTTCTTTGGCCCAAGATGGAAGTAGTCAGTTAAGCCAATGCCATGGCCCCCCTTCGCCTCAGCTCCATGAGTGACCTTGCTCCCTGTGAACAAGGCTAGGTGCACTAAGAGACTTAAGGAGGTCAGGGCAGACGGAGTTACTGCCGAGCTCTGTCTCCTGCAGTACCCTAATAAATCCCAGTTGCCCTAAGGGAGTATTTTCGTGGGTATTTCAAGAAGACATTGGGTGAGGGATAAGTGGGCTGCTGAGAAGGTATGTCTCTAGCAGCATAATCCAGACAGTGCCACCAACACTGTGGCCCCAGACGATGGTCTTTATTGACAGATTTCTTCTGCGCTTGCTGTGTGTAGGAACACACCTTTGGAAAGCGAGGAGGGATGGAGGTGGGGAGGAAGCTCTGCTCAGTTTTGGACCCTCAAGGGCTCTAGCTTCTACTCCTCTGCCAGTTCACACGCAGCATCACACTGGAAACATGCTGGCTAGGAGCTGAGAGGGGCATTTCTCAGTGGGGCAAGGGGAAGCAGCGTATGGAAACAGCAGTCTACGAGGGAGACTGACTCCTGAACTGGAAGCATCCCACCGCTTGGGACAAGGTGGTAGGCCTGGGAAGTGCTAGCAGGGAAACCACAAACTCACTGCAGTGATGGTGCTTGGAGTGTTCAGTAGAGAGCCATGGAGGGCCAACAGGACAAATGTGACTGTATGTCAACATTCCTGGTGGATGAGATAGCCCCACAGGGAGCTTGGTTGCAGTAAGCCATGGGGCACAAAGGTGCCTCCCTCACACCTCCCCAGCTCCAATGAGTGGTGGCAGCTCTGACCAGGAGCTGTGGCAGAGCTACTTCAGTCCTCCAGCACCAGTTGTCTCAAAGCATCCAACAGGCTCAACGATTCATCTCAAAGCATCCAACAGGCTCAGTAATAAAAAGCCTGAAGAAATGGTTTTACCAGTACCAGACCACGGTCCAGCCAGGGAGAGGTCTCCACAGGGCAGCCACCTGTCAAATTCAACTTGCACAGGCAGGAGTCTGAAAGACAAGCTGAACTATTTTCACAAAATAAACTGTGTTACCTTGGCCTCTCTAGCTGCCCCAGGCCTGTTGCAGAGCAAGGACTGGGGGACATACGCTGACTATAGGAAACTTCCCCCCCTCCACGTTTCAAGTTAATGCCCTATGCTCCCACCAAGACAACACTGCAGACAGAACAACTGGAGGAAAGAAACCCCACGAGACCAGTAGCTTTGGGTTTGCACTTGAATACCATCCTGAGATTAAAGGGGTGAGAAATGATGGGTGAGAAAATGGGTTTGCATGGCTCTCAGCAGGTTGTCTGAACACTGTAGAAGTTTATTTGGACCCAGGAACACATGAAGGATGTTTCAAAGGATTGTAAATGATCTCGTCCATGATTTGAGAATTGCCAACAACCTCATATGCTTTTTAAGGAAAGGGGGTTTAAAGTAGTGGGAAAGAACCACCAGCCTGCAAGAAACTGCATCAGGGAGAGGCTGGAGCCATTAAAAGCAGATGTTACAAAAGGCCAGAAAGCTCCCCCAGCCTAGAAGGGGCATGGGGGTTTGTCTGGGCCAAGGCACACTCATACCTGGAAGTCTCTAGAGCCAAGGCTCCTCTCCACGTGGTGTGGACAGCACTGCCTTCTCCCACTCTATTCTTCTGCAGGACCTGCAACTGCTGGACTGGTCTTGAACACATTACTGTCCCCACTTGGTGTGATCCAGCAGCTTTTGGAGGCTGTAAATTAGCAGCAGGATAAATCAGGTATCTGGCACAAGAACAGGGTGCACCTCTCTCAGGCAGGGCTGGGAAACCCCGAAGTGCTGCAGACAATGCCTGCCAGCGCTTTCTAAAGCACACTTTCCAAAAACCCTGCCTTGAGGGGATGGATTTACAGCACACAAACCCCAGCATGTCCATAAGTGCAGAAAGAAGAGCAAGACCGGCAAGGCTGTCAGTTGGCTGGCTGCACAGCTGTACTAGTCAAGGGCCTGAAGTCATGGCTGCAGGAACAGCATCCCAGGCCCACCCGGACACAGCTGTGGGGACACCAGTGAGGCAGCATGAGAACAACAGGAATCATACAGCAAAAAACACAGGAATGCCCTCATCCTAATAAAAGGACGAGCCAGCTGGTGCACCAGGAGCCAGAGCCAGCTGTCCCACCGAGCCAGCTATGTCCATCCTCCGGACACCCCTGGGGATGAAGCACCTTCCCAGCCAGCACTGTGGGCATGGGAAAAGCAAAGGGAAGCAGGAGGCCCTGCTGGGCATCACACCACTTCAACTAGAGGCAAACAAGCCAGCTGGATATTGGGAGGCAGGCTGCTGTAAAGTGGGGTGAGCACAGCCCCGGTCCATCTGGGAATAGGTCTGCTGGTGTTGGACCAAGGCATGGTCACATTTAGGGGTTCCACAACCTTTGGTAAATACTGTACATGATCCTGGGCTCTACTCCTTACTCCTCCTTAGGAGGCAAGGAGCAGAGTGCCCCAGTTTTATAAACTGTTGTCACTGAAAGCCAGCAAGATTAGAATTTGGTGGCTGTTCGTTGTTTTCAACAGAACAGCAGCCAGCACTTACTAGACTGTATGGGGAGATAGAGAACTATGTTTCTAACCCTCTAAATTCACTGAGAACCACAAACTGGCAAGGATCCTTGCTCTCTGCAGGTGATGACACTGCAGAGCCCTCCATGGCCAGAAAGAGAGAGAACTGATAAAGGGGAAGAGGGTAGCAGGGAGACTTGCAGGCCAGTCAAGGGAAAAGAGAAAGCATGCTGCATAACTGGAAAAAAACATCGTGAAAACAATCCCAAACTTAATTCACTTGGATGGGACTTCACGTGGTGCTTAGAAGAATTAGCCCTTTATCTTTGCAGATACAAGAAGCAAGACAATTACCCTTCCCTCCCCCATCCCCTTTTTTTTCTCCCAAAGAGTGAGCAAAAGAGGCATCTCCACAGCTCGCTGTGGGAACTACAGTTGTGGACAAGGAATGGCTGGTATGTCCTCACAATGCCCATCTCTAGCAGGTGGCCAGAATGACACAAGGGTCGGCCTGAATCCAGCTGTGCTCCACTTCGGAACACCTGGAAGCCAGACTCCCTGGCAGGGTGACCTGTCAAGCAGTGATCCTCCAGTACCCCCAAGGGGAAACCTTGCCTCAGTGCTCACACAAAATAGATTGTTGAAGGAACCAGAGTGACTTTTTTTGAGAAAAGCTCAAAAGCACCAAAAAAGCCCTCCTACAACTGGAGGGCTTTAGTTAACTGTGGCCAAGCTTTTCCATTGTTATTTTACAGTTGCTTGATGTTCTGAAAGATATTTAGAAAACTGACCTGTGCCAAACTGGGCGAGGGTGAAAAAAAATGAAATTTGGCAGACATGTTATTCATTCAGCATGTAGTTTGGATGATGTCCAGTGACTAACACAGGAGTTTTAACTGATCTGGGAGACTAAAAACCATTCACAAATAATTTGATTTAGGGACATTGTGATTTCTTTTTATAAATAATTTTCATTGAGAAGTATTTTTTTAATTAGGATCGACAGACCTAATAGCAACTCTATTGTGTGCACACTTCATCGTTCCTGTCTTTGTAAATGACTTACATATGTGGTGTGCTAGTTTCTTGTTCACTGCACACGATGGGGCTTGTTCACAGCGCAACCAATGCCTTGCAGACAGTGCACAAGCCGTGCTGAACTCCCTTCTCCAAAGGCATGCTCTGAAGAGGACCCAGGTGGAAAGCAAAGGAAGCTTTCACCGTAGCATTACACACTCCAGTTCGGGGGCTGGTCTAAGCCTTTGGACAGCTTCAGACATCCCCATGTGGCTGTGGCTGCCTTCTAATTGCTCTGGCTCCAAGGCATTGTAACGGCAACTTTGCTTTGGTTGCTTTATTGCTCCAAGTCCTGCCACGGCTCAGAAAATGCTCTGAACCAGAATATGCCTCCCTTTTCCATGGTGGGAGCACTGAACAAGGACTAGATCAAGGCAAAGATCTGGCAAAAAGCTGTGTCCAAAGTCTAAACTCAGTTGCGTCCTCATCCAGCAGATCACCCAGCTAAGCCTCAATAGATCTGGGGAGATCACAGCAGAATTCGGACAGCAGATGGGAAAAGAATGGCTCAGCAACTCAAATGCATCTTTCTTGGCAACACCCTCTGTGTGTGACAGCCTTTTCTTTGCCTTGGACAATAACAATTGCATCCCAGTGACTTTCGTTACTAATCTTATCTGTTGTTTGAATGGCTCTTAGATTCCCTCCTGCGATTATAAATGTTCATACAAGTTCTTGGAGTCAGCAGAGCTGTTTTGTGGCTGAATAACAGGCTTGGGCTCCAAACTTTGAGATGCTCACTGTAATGATCAGATATGTTTTTAAAAGCCCTCCAGACTGGATTTCAAAACAAAAGGCCCATTGATCTTAAGCCTGAAATCCCAGCCATGACTCTGAAAACCTTCTCCCCTGTCTTTCAGAGGAACTGAAACTGGTGCGATAAAGGATGACTACAACAGCCAAAGAAAGGAGGATTTGTCTTACGAGAGGAAATGACCAGAAGCTGGTCTTACTTAGACTACCAGAACTGGGGCTGAAGGGGATACAATTGCTACTGAGAGACACATGGAAGGGGAGAAAACATGAGAAAACCTTGTGAAAGCTTCAAGCTGAAAGTTGTGGAGCTGTAAAGAAGCCGCTGACACATTCAGGCTGGGGATGAAAAGATTTCTGATTTTCAGAGCAAAAAGGTCTGGAGCAGGTTTCAGCAGAACCCACAGAAGCAGCCCAACATGAAGTCCGATAAATACATGGGACACAGTGATACGGCTGCAATAGCAAGGGAAGGCAGCATGTGACCCAGGAGGTCCCTGCAAGATCCCTATCTAGTCTTTGACCACCAGCACCTGGACGAGGTATGAAGACATTCCCCTGGCTCCTGCATTTCTCCATCACCTTTGTCTGTCCTGTTTTGCACCTTGTCTCATTCATCACAGGCCTGCCTTGGCCACATTACCTTGTTTTAGCACTGGGCAGACTAATGCAGGTCCCTGCGGCACAGCCATGGCCAGACACATGGGAGAGGTGGCTATGGTTGAGCTCCTATTGAAAAAAATTACCTGCTGGGAAGAAAAAACACACTTAAATAAGCAAATACCTGCATTCAAGCCAACTTCAGACCCAAACCCAAAGTATTAGGGAGTTGCTGTGACTAGAACATCGAATGAGGCTGGGCAAGCAGTCTGCCCACCCCCCCAGTAAAGCAGACACACCAGCTGGTCTGTTCCCAGAATTCCCAGTGTCCACCTGGAGAGCAGCCACTCCACAGGCAGTAGTGTTGGCCTCCACTGGGGTGGAAAAGTGACCTCTGCTGCTGGTTGCACTTGGCCAGCACTGTCACTACCAGCAATCCTCAGCCCACCACAGTCAGAGACAAACCGGCTACGTGGCTCCCGGGCGTCAGGTTTTCACCAGATGTGTTTCCTCAGCAGTTACGTATTTCTCTGCTGGGTGAATAAAGCGGAGCGGTCCAGACTCCATAAGGCTACCTGCTGGTGTCAACCCGAGGCGCCACAGTTAGGCCTCTGTTAAGGTTGTTTAACGTCACTTGGCTTCAGCATAAAAAGAGCAAATCGGGAGAGGAGCTGCCCGATCACCAGCCCTCAGCCTGCCACATGGGTGCAGCGCAGCTCCTGTGCCGGGCACGCACCGGGAGAGCTCCCGTGTTCAGGCAGGCTAAAGATTAAACGTAGCATCCACACAGCACCGCATGTCCCAGGCGTTCAGGGCATTTCTGCAAGCCAATGTACAGCTGCTGACAGCTTGCGAGCTGCAGCTCCAAAACATTGCTTCTGTATTAAAAGGAAACAGTTTTCCTCTCTCTCTTTTTTTTTTTTTTTATTACCCATGGAGTCACTAATAACCAAGGCTTTAATCATAATGGGGCAGACTGGGGGTTCCTCCCACAATATCCAAGCAACATCTAAGACATGCAGATGTCTTAGCAATTTACTCTCTCTCTCCTTGATGAACGCATACGTTATTTCCTCCAGCGCAGAGCACATCCCGCGGGCCACCATGAAATCTGCCTGGTAGTACGCCTGCCTTCTGTAACACCTGCAGGTTTTTTGGGATGCTTAAGGTAGATCGATGCCCTCCACGTAAATCAGCACTCACCGTCCTGGAAGCAGCAGGCAGGGAATTAGGCAGAGAAGGGACTTCTGGCCAAATCCAGGCTGCCAGTTTGCTTCCTGACCCTCAGCACTGGGAGGAAGCATCCTTACTTGGGCTGCAGCTGGCTTGGGATTCAGGATTCAGTGTTCGGTAACAAGGACTGGAAGCGAAGGGACCTCCTCCAAAGCCCACCAGAAAGCAGCAATGTAATAAAAAGCAAACTGGTCACCTGCAAGGGAACGCTCGGAGGGCTGCCTCCCCGCCCCCTGCCCCTTCCACCCTGGTGCCCGTCCCACTCCGCCCGCGGGAGTCCGCGCCCCCGGCACCCCGCCGCGCCGTGGGTGTACTCATCCGTTACATTAGCAGCCCCGAATTCACATACACCACCATCCCGCCCCCTCCGTGCTCCCACCGGGAAGCTCCCCCGCCCGACCCCCTGATACTGAGCTTTGTCCCAGCACAGGGATCGCCGCACTGGGATGGGGGGAGAGGCGGGGGCTGGCGAAACCCGCTCCTCCGCGGTCGCCCGAGAGGGTTTCCTCCCGGGGACGCGCGGCTCCCGGAGCGTACCTCCAGGGAGGGCGGCGGCGCCTCCCGGTCCCGCCAGCAGCCCCCGGCGGGGGCGGGAACCCGGTACCCACCGGGTATCCACTGGATATCCACCCGGGGAGGCCGCCGCAGCCCGGCACCCACCGGGTACGCACCCGGGGGTCTGCCAGCGGGAGCGGGAACGCCGCCGGGAGCTGCTGATGCAGGGGGCGGGGAGTGGCGCGGCGCGGGGGGGCGGCCCGCCCCCGCCCGGTGGCGGCGGTGCTCGGCGCGGCCGCCCGGCGGCGCGGCGCTGCTGCCCGGCTCGGCGGGGCGGCCGGCGTCGGGGGCCGCTCTCTGCCGCCTTCCCGCGCCCTCTCCTCGCTCCCGCAGATCTCGCGAGAGCGGCCGGCTGGTGGCCGCGGGGGCTGTTGCAGCAGCGGCGGCGGCGGCGGGCGGAGCGGCGGCGGCGGCGGGCGGCGGCCGGGGGCGGCCGAGGAGGAGGCGGCGGCGGCGGCGGCGGCGGCGCGGGCGGCGGCGCGGGGGGGGCGCCGGGCGAGAAGCGGCGGCGGCGGCCGAGGCCGAGCGGCGGCGGCGGCGGGCGGCGGCATCATGGCGGACAGAGACAGCGGCAGCGAGCAGGGCGGCGGCGGCGGGGGCGCGGCGGGCGCCGGGGGGCCGGGCTCGGGCGGCGGCGGCGGCGGCGGCGGCGGCGGCCCGGGCGGCGGCCTGCAGCACGAGACGCAGGAGCTGGCCTCCAAGCGGGTGGACATCCAGAACAAGCGCTTCTACCTGGACGTGAAGCAGAACGCCAAGGGCCGCTTCCTCAAGATCGCCGAGGTGGGGGCGGGTGGCAACAAGAGCCGCCTGACCCTCTCCATGTCGGTGGCCGTCGAGTTCCGCGACTACCTGGGCGACTTCATCGAGCACTACGCGCAGCTGGGGCCCAGCCAGCCCCCCGAGCTGGCGCAGGCTGCCGACGAGCCCCGGCGGGCGCTCAAGAGCGAGTTCCTGGTGCGGGAGAACCGCAAGTACTACATGGATCTGAAGGAGAACCAGCGCGGGCGCTTCCTCCGCGTCCGCCAGACCGTCAACCGCGGCCCGGGGCTGGGCTCCACGCAGGGCCAGACCATCGCCCTGCCGGCCCAGGGCCTGATCGAGTTCCGCGACGCCCTGGCCAAGCTCATCGACGACTACGGGGTGGAGGAGGAGCCGGCCGAGCTGCCCGAGGGCACCTCCTTGACTGTGGACAACAAGCGTTTCTTCTTCGACGTGGGCTCCAACAAGTACGGCGTGTTCATGCGGGTGAGCGAGGTGAAGCCCACCTACCGCAACTCCATCACCGTCCCCTACAAGGTCTGGGCCAAGTTCGGCCACACCTTCTGCAAGTACTCGGACGAGATGAAGAAGATCCAGGAGAAGCAGCGGGACAAGCGCGCCGCCGCCGCCGCCGCCCCCGCCGCGGGCGCCGGGGCCGAGCCGCCCCCCGAGGCCGAGGCCGCCGCCGCCGCCGCCGGGCCGCCCGGCGCCCTGCTGCAGGCCGAGGAGCCCGAGGAGGACTGACCGCCCGCCCCCCCGGAACGCGGACTGGCCCCGCCGCCGGCGGGAGGGCGGGCGGGCGGCGGGGCGGGGGGGCGGCGGCGAGCGGCCCTCCCCTCTGCCCGGCGCCCCCCCCGGCAGCGCCGCCCGCCCGGCGCCCCCCGCCGCCCGGCAGCAGCGCCTCCGACCCGCCACCCATCGCTGGATGTTCCTCCACTTTACCCACCGTATCAAACAGTAAGCAGCTGCTAAAACAAAAAAAAAAAAACAAAACACACAAAAAAAAGTCAAAAAAAGTAATAACATTATATATGAACTGTGTTTCCTACTTGATTAAAAATATAAAGAACTGAGTGTTTATTTCCCTAATTAACCGAGAACTTTTGTACACGTTTAAGCTATTATTATTAAAAGTGTTTGCAAAAATGGTCAAGATTATAATATTGCTGAATTATATAAAAAGAAAAAGTCCTTTTCATGTTGAGCTAACATTTGACTTTAGCACAAAAAAAAAAAAGAGATATTTTAGAACACGTAAAAATAATATTTTTAGTTTTTTCTTCTCATTTTGTTACCAAATTTCGAACCTTACATGGAGGTTACTATAGTATATTTGACACCCTATATACCTGTGATTAGAGATGTGTATATATATATGAGGGCTAGGCATGCTGTGTGTCTGAGCTTTGTCTAAATGTTATGCAGAAGTTTGTAGAGTTAAAAGGTACGTAGGTTTAATTCATGCAAGGTAAACAATAAGTGCTCTCTTTTATACAATATGCATTGCATCTGGACCTTAAACATATAAAAATGGTCAGTGAAACTTCTGTGAACATGAAGAAAAATTATTAAAAAAGGCATTTAAATGAAATTTGCTAACTTGTGATTTTTACGTTTGAACCAAAGTTACTCAAATAGTAAAAAAAAAAAAAAAAAAAAAGAGGAAAAGTAAAAGAGAGAGAGAGAGAGAAAAGTAAAGAATTTTCCTCCCTTAATATTTTTTTCTGCACCTGTTTGGTTTACAACTGAGTAGGCGTATTGTCATTATTGTGTATATGAGATGTACTTGTATTGTTCATATTTTTTTTATTCTGTGTACTTAAAGTAATTAACCTGATGTGCAGCGGTTTCCAGTCGACCTGTTTTTGGACAGCAGGTAGCGAGTCTTTCCATGTCGCCACTGGCACTAGCACTGTCTCCTGAACTTGTGCGAGGTCCGAGCCTGTGCTTTGATCCCTACCAGTGCTGATTAACTTCTGTAGGCCTGTTAGAAATCAGTGCAACGCGATTGCAGAGTAATCCTACTGAGCCATGGGGTTCGGAGTTTTGTTGGAAAGTGAAAGCCAAGCCTGTGTGTGTCTGTAACGGATTTCCATGTAGCTGTGGTGCTAGTTGTTACTGGCTACATACCTGACGAGCCTAGCCGTGCCCTTCCCTCCCCGTCCCAGCCTCCTTGCCGGCATGTGCGCTCGTGGGCTCTGGTCAAAGCCTAGGGTAGGGAAACGCAGAATTGTCAAAACGCTATCATCTGTCCAGGTGTGTTCTCCAAATTGAAATTGTTTGTAATAATAATAAGGATAATAATAGACTTTTACAGGTTGTTTTTGTTGATTTTTTTTTTCTTTTTAAAAAAAAAGTTGGTGTGCTTTTAATTGACTAACTTCTTGCTGCTGTATAGTAAAATATTAATATATTTTTATCATTAAACTGCTGCATGACTATCATCATGATGAGTGAAGAGAAAACGTTATGAAAAAAAAGATGCCTTAAACAGTGAAAACAAAACTTTTTTTTTTCTTTTCTTTTCTTGGCTGGAATTCATAGACAGTGTTTCAGAGAAACTAGGATCTCGTTCCACTTGGAGGTTTTTTTGGGATGCAATCATTTTTCTTAATGCTTTTGGCAGAGTTAGCCATCTGGTAGACCTAGCTGCTGCGCGTAGAAGGCACCCCTGTGCAAGCAGGGGCTGCCTGCGCTCTTTACTGATGGTCAAGGATGGAGTTTGGGAGGGGTGGGAGGGGTGGGGTAAAGAGCTTGTTGTAAAGAGTTTTACTTTCTCGTGTCTTTTTATTCCCACTTGAAATTATAATTCCTTTTTTTTTATATATATGTGTACTGTAAGTGTCAAAACAAGTTGTTTCCATTATACCATGCATTATTTCCCGTTAAAGAAGTTTGCTGTTAGTGTTCACAGAAAGTTAAAAGTCAAATACGAGATGCCGGTAGTGAGCTGTTTCTGTTTCTTCTAAACAATCACTGGAAATGTTTAAAATTGCTTTAATGTGCACTTTCCTATTTCCCAGTAGTAAAATAAGCTTTTGGAGTGCGTAATGTGACATTTGAAATGGTTCTCAATTGCATGTAAACATCTGTCTGATAACCTGCTTTTGAATCGGAGGGTCTGGATGGGCAGTTCCATCGATTATTGTACTTCAACTGTGATGTGTGCGGGACTGCATTCCCTATGCTGCTAGACATAGTTAGGAAATTAATTGCTTTGGTTTTGTTACTTGATTGATTGTCTCGGTCCTGCTGTTCACTGCCCTCCCAAAAGTTGTCTTGCGCTGCCGGCGGACGCGGTCCGGCACTCGTAGTTCCACGCCACTGTTGTGTTCCCAGCAATAAGTAGTGGGAGGCAATGAGAGCACAACAGAGTGGCCTTCCATACCCTCCCAGCTCCTGGGAGCATCAGTGGTGGGGCAGGCTGCTCCCCCGTGGTCTTCCTTGCCCGTGCCACCCAGATCCTGCCCAGGATCTGGCTGACCCGAGAAGCATACAGGCCACGCGGGTCCAGTCAAACCAGTACAGCTTGTAACAGCTCGCTGGCAGTTGTGTGAACAGTGTCCGAGAACTTGTGGTCGGTCAGCTTTTGTCTCGTTTTGGGTTTCTTCTGCGTGTTTCGTTGTTTCTGGGGGGGGGTCTTTTTCTTTTCTTAATGCACGTTAATGTATGTTTTAGGACTTGATGAATGATCATAATGAAAGACTAAAATGACTGTAAAGGTTTGTGTGATTTTGCTTCTGGTTTTGCTTTTTGTTTTGATTTACTTTTGGCTTTTTTTAATTATTTTTTTTCCCGGAGGTGCTCGGTGGTACTTTACCAAGGCTCTAATATCTCAGTATTTAAAACCAAGTACAGAAAACCCTGTTCAATGTTGGAAGAAGAAAGGTATATTTGACCATATGTGTTGCTTTAAAAAAAAAAGACAGTATGCTCAAATGTGCCAAGATATCTAATTCCTGAGAAGTATGCCTTATATTTTCCTTGATGATATGCTTTTAAATGTCTTGTAGAATAGGTCCGAGAGCATGATAAAAACTACTTTATAATGACTACATGCAAGAAAACTTGAAATTCATTGCAATACTGACATTATTTTATTTTTAAGGTTAAAGGGACACTGTCAAGTAGTTTACTATTGAAATACAACCGCCCTTTAAGTGGTTTTATGTTAACAGAGAAATGTCCTCCAAAATCAAAGTCCTTATTACTTGTTTTTTTCCCCTTGGTTGGTTGGTGTGTTTTTTTTTTTTAAAAAGAAAAAGGTAAAATTGCTCTGTCTCTGCGAAGTTAAAGAAAAAAAAAGAAACGAACCAGCCATTGTTGGTTCCTGCCTCTTCTTTGCAGTCCCTCTGGCAATGCTGTCCAGCGGCAGCCCTCCAGCTGCCCAGGAGCAGGAGGGGACTGGCCGACTGGCCTGGGCACAGCTGCCACACCAGTGGTCAGACACCCAGCTGTGCTGAGCTTTCAGCGAGGCATACCCCTGTGCAGTGGAGAGCTTTTTTGGAAAAGTCAATTTTAAAAAAAAAAAAAAAGAAAAAAAAGAAAAAAAATACTTGACAGTGTCACTTTCTTGCGTATCCCTTGCAGGGGTTGAAATGTGCTCGGTGTAGCGCTAGCTGCTGTAAAGTGCGGAGGGGCTGCCCACAGTGGGCAGTGGGTGTGAGGCAGAGCCCACCCTGGCGGGCCAGGCAGAAGAGCTGCCAGTGATTTTAACCCCTGCTCAGAGCCGACCGATAACTTCTTGGGGTTTGGTTGTTGTTGTTTTTTGGGGGGGAGGGAGTGGGGGTGGCGGGGGCAATTACTTTGTTGCCTTTAAAAATAGCACTGTAACCACCTTTTTTTATGATTAGCTGTAGTATAACTTTTGTCCCTTCAAACTATGCAAGCTATGAAATGTAAATTAGGTATCAGTTAAAGATAGTTGATTATATTCAATCAGATGGCATTCATGCACTAACTGGAGTATATACAGATAAAGCTATTAGTGACTTGTATGCTAACAGCAAGATATAACATACCTACCTATTCTAAAAAAAAGACTATTAATATTGTATAACAGGACTGTGGGGGTTGGGAGGGGATGTTATCTCTTACCTTCTTAAAAGGGGATTTAAGATTTTTATAACTGTTTTTTCCATCAAACTTTAATATTTTTGTCAAATTTTTAGGTATTTAATTTGTAAAATAGATTTTACTTTGTACTGGCGTACAGAAAATAGGGGTTGATTTCAACTTTTTTGAAGCCAAGTGACAAGTACATTTATAATAAAAAGTCAATGGATCTATATCAGTTGTACTCACTGTTTTCATTTCTTGTACGTTCTAATGCAGTGGCGCTGTATGTCTCCCAAGGAAAAAAAAACGGGGAGGTGGGTGGAAGGAGAAGGCAAAAATGTCAGCATTGACGCTGCATATTGATGCGACTTTACGTATGCAAGTGGCCCATGGTCAGTGGAGATTTGGTAGATACGCATTTTTACTAAAAACACGGTGCACTTTTTCAAGAAGGGTTTATGAAAACCTGGCGGTTTTGCATGTCTTCTCTTCATGCTTCCACCTTGGTGCCCGTAAACTCTAAAGCCACCTTTTGGGAAGTATGTTTCCCTGGCACTTAAGAAAAACAAAACCAAACAAAGCAAAACTGATTTCTTCTAAGGTGGTGAACTATGGCACATTATTATATTTTTGCACCCACACACTTTGTCTCCTTTCCTAAAAGGTCTGCCCCTTTCTTCTTTTCTCTTAAGTTCAACAAGTTAAACTTTTTTTTCCCTTTTTTTTTTTTTGGTAAGTAAAATTTCTGAGTGTTTTGGATTGAAGACTTCAGCAGATCCACCAAGTTTGGATCCAACACTTTGCAGAGCACTGACATAATTATTTTTTGTTTGCTTTAAACCCAGACCTCCCATTTCCCATTCTAGGGCATATACCAAATCTGATTGACTTGTCTGTGGCAGAAGCTGTGGGAGCTAGAAGTGGAGAATCGTGACATTAATGTACAAGAATGCTAAAACAGGTTTACATTTTGGGGGGCTCTTGTGAAACACAAAACCTCAAAGTATAACTAGAACCAACCAGTTCCCTGAGTTTTGCTAGTTGAACAGGTAGAAAATGAGTCTCAGCCGAGTTGAAAAGAAGGCAGCAAAAGCAAATTCCTCCACAACTGTGCAATTTGCTTGTTCAAAAACCTGCTGCTTCTTACCAGCTTTAATTGCTTTTTGAGAGGTAGAGCTCTGCCTAAAGCACTGGAGAGTTTCTCTGTTAAAACAACCGTCGAGATTTTTTTATTTTTAATTGCAAATTTAAAATCCTGGTTTGCACTTCCCCCCTACGCGCCCCCCCACCCCCCTTTTTTTTTTTTTGCGCTTTGCTTTTTGTCAGGCTTGCCCAAACTTTCCTTTTATTTTCTTGCTACCCTCCTTTGCTGGCTGCCTGCTCATTGTTATCTCAGTTTGTGTAATTGGAGGGTCACTGTTCGTGTTGGTGTTTGGACTATCTGGAAAGGGAGTCCGATGTAGCTTTAAGTTCTCATGCTGGGCTTTGTATTTTTTGCACATGCACTTCTCTCCCTGGAAGTTTTACTCTTCTCGGCTTTCTTCTGTAACATGTGAAGATAGGTGAAAGAATCTGAATTTTTGGTAGTAGAACAGAGAAGCGGGCTGTGTGCTAAGTAGTGTCATAATGTTTTGACAAAAATGACAAGGTAAACAAGTGAGTTCCATTTTTATTCTTGATTCCTTCTGCTGTTGCCTCTCCTGTGCCACTTGCAACAATGAAAGATAATTTCAGCCCAGGGCTTTTTTTCAAGCCTGTGGTTCCTTTTACTCTGCACACTTGCACATGATTTAGCTCGCTGGCACTGCGAAACGTTGTGCGTGGGTTGCAAATGTGGCAAGGAGATACATGTATATAGTTTAAGGCTAGTTACGGTTAATCTAAATGGACTTTCAAAATTATAACCTTTTTTAAAAGCCTGTTTTAACCAGAGCCTTATCTTTGGGCCTGAAGTTCATGGCATTTGGGGTTTTTTGCCCTTAAGTGGGATCTTAAGTGTTGAAATTAGGCGACAGCCTGATGGTACAGGAAGGATGCTCCTCGTGTGGCAGCTGAAGTTCCTCTGCCAGTCAGGCTGCCTGCTCTGCTCCCATCAGCGGTACTGGCTCCCTGCTCCCACACCGTTCATGCCAGATGGCCTTGGGACTGCTCTGGGAGCTTCTTTTAACCTGCCTGTACCTTTGTTTTTTACTTTTTATCTTTTCAAAGCATTTTGGCTCCCAGTGGGACTGTGTTTTAGCAACTCTACAGTCTGGAGGCAAGTCAGCCTACCTAGAGTTCCACAATGCATCCTGCTTCTGGTGAAATACAGGTGGGCTGTGAGGCTTTACAGGGCTGTCCATTGCTTGTTAATGCAGGTCTGAACAGCTGTAGATGGCATAGAGAAGTAAATGCCAAGTCATCCATTTTTAGGGGTTCACAGAGTTACTTCTCCCATGGTATACTGGGTATTTTATTGCAGTTTGGACAGTGTAAAAGTTGCTGCTGGAGGAGTACATTGGAAAGGAAAGAATGGGCAGGTTTGCTTTTGGTTGTGCCCTCCTGCTGGCAGGTATGGTGCCGTTGTCACCAATGAAGATGTTTCCTGAGCTGGCGGACTCAGGCAGGTACTAAGCCAGGTGAAACGAGTTTCTCCCAGGGAAGAAGCCCCCAGCAGCCACAGCGGAGGAGGTGTTGTCCATCTGGAGGGTGGGAAAAGGCTGTCAGAGCAAGGCTGGGAGGGCACGGCTGGCAGATGGGGGCAGCTGAGATACGCCTTGGTCACCGACCGGGTGCTTCAGCATCTGAACGGCTGTTGAGGGTGGAGGGTAGGTAGGTGGTGCCGCTTGTGGAGAAGCACCTAAGATCCAGGTGACAGCAGCCCTGGCAGACCCTTTACTGTGGGCAGCCGAGGGGTGTTGGGCAGCTGATCCCAAGGGAGCACTGGGTAGCAGGGGTGGGGGGCTGAGCTCCCCATCTCCCTGCCTGGGGTAGCTCTGCTGGTTCTGCCTCTGCAATTCGATGCCTGTACCTGGCTGAAGCCCAACAAGCAGTTGTGGTTTTTTGGGAGAGTTGGAGCATGTCACACCTGCCTGTATAAAACTAGTAGAGTTGTGTAGCCTGTTTGAGGCAAAGTATCACAGAAGAGGGAGAGATGGATTCATACAGCAAGGAACGAGGCATGTTTCCACAATAAAATGTCAGCTGGAGATTAAATGAGAAAAGATAAAGATAGAGGACTTCTGGCCCCGCTGTCTGTCTTGAGTGTTGACTGATTAAAACAAGACAGTGAATGGCTGGATATCCCTGAACAATGCTTCACTGTCGCTCTGTGGGTTGATACTGCTGGCACTCCTTTGCCTGCAGGAGAAGGGGTTTGGTCCTGAGCCATTTTGCTCTGGAAGGCACCATGTCCAGCTAAGATGGGCCCCTGCTCAAGCTGGCTGTAGGTTTTGCCTGTTTGTGGGTATTGTCTCGTTCTGAGTGACCAGGACCCTGTGCTGGATGTTCCCCGGGCCATGGCAGTGCCTGTGGTAGCTTTGCAGCTCAGGTTGGGCCTGCGCTTCTGCAGCAAAGTGCTCTGCTGTCCCAGCATAGCATACCTTGCTTTTATCATGGAACAGTGTAAGAGCACATGACCTGATTGGTTCTGTGTGTAACTAAGCCAAAAGGCAAGCTCTACCAGCTGGTGGGCATTAGGTCCATCCAACCAAGGTAGAGTTCATGGAAGAGTAAAATCCCTGAAACACAGATAATGTGATGGTCAGATCCTGAGCAGTGACTCCTTTGCTGCAGAACTTGACTCTGCCTGTGATGATGGCTTGTGTAGACATAGCCCTAGATAAAACAGGAGATTGCCTGTGAAGACGGCTGCCCGTATTTGCACCTCATTGTCTTGAGGTTTAGGTTAATGACATGTGGCGTCCTTCAGCTCCTTTCTGGTTCAGCCATCAGCTGGGAGAGCGCTTGCTTTGAATGGGGGTCTTCTGGATATCCCTGATCTTAACTCAGATAATGCCTTGATTTTGCTGGTGATCAGTTGGTTTGCTGTCCATCCTGACATTAGCTTTGCAAAAATACAGACCTTAGCCTTTTCTTTGGCTCAGGCCATGTAGGAGACTGAAGTGAAAAGACGACTGGCTGCAACATGGCAGTGGGAGTTTGTACTGAGCCTTCCTGGCTGTGGCACAGAAGG
This sequence comes from Falco biarmicus, assembly GCF_023638135.1. NCBI lineage: Eukaryota > Metazoa > Chordata > Aves > Falconiformes > Falconidae > Falco > Falco biarmicus. Next base: position 44,974,103 of record NC_079295.1, on the reverse strand, counting down.
GTTTTTTTCATGAAACACTATCTTGAAATATGCAGGAAGTGAAGAAAAGCTTCATTCTTTCTTTCACGGATTGGAGAGGGGAGAGGTGTGGAGTTACATCTGCAGCGTGGATGTGCCCTCTTGACTAGCGAGACCTTGGAGGGAGGTGTCTGTTGTGGGAGCCGATCCTCAGTGTGCCAACAGGAAGCCAGAGTGCATGCCTTGGAGAGGTTTAGACAGCTTTTCAGGGAAAAACTTCTACACATTGAAATGTCATCCTGGTCAGCAATGTTGACTTCTACGGAGAGCTGCTCATGAAGGTAGCTTGTAAACAGCATCTGAATCCTGTTGACCCCAATGGATTTTGTACTGGATATGTTGCAGAAACCATGTGGCAGCCCCCATGGGTGACCATCTTGGTGCAAGAGATTGTGTCTCACTGACATGCAGTTTTCACCTGTGAGGTGGCACTGTCATGCTCGCTGGAAGGTCTGGAAGCTGAGCCTGGGGTCTCAGAGACATCTCATCATGCTGCTGGACCAATGCACAGTTGCTCTAGGGTGGGTCAGCACAGGCACTGGTGGCTCTGGGGCTGGCATGCAAGGACACACAAGCTGCAGGGTCTGTGCTGTGGGGTGGACACTCATGGGTGTGTTTGTAGCTCCTCTGTCATCAGCTGTGCTGATGTGGCCAGCGCTGAGATGAAGCTACAGGCTTCACACGGGAGCTGGAGGAGGCTACTTCTGTATGAGATACATGCTTGGGTAATTCATATTGCTGCGTGTTGAGAGTGGAGAAAATGAGCAGTGGTGTTTTTTTCTGTTGCTGGTGAATGTCTTGATGTGCAACTCGAGCTCAAATCACTGGGTGCTCATCCACAGTGCCCTCCAGCTGGTATGTTAGCCCTGGCCAAAGACTGGGGTGGGGTTTGTTCTTCTGACTCTGGGTAGAAAGGCGGCACTGTCATGTGCCGAAGTGCAGGACAGCATTTGTGCATCTTGAGCAGGACCTGTCTGGATAGGACGTTGTGGAGCAGCGCTGTCATTTGAAGGTTAGCCGCATTGGTCTGAGTGTCTTTCTCTCCCCCAGGTTGGGCTTGCGGTAGTATCTCGCTAGGGAGTATATTTTATTTCTCCGTGCTCTGTCCTGGTTGCGCAATAGTTTGTGAGTGCGATGCAAGCTGCTGGCTTTATTGCCTGTAGTCTCCTGAGGTTTGGAACTTGCTTTTCCTGGGCTTGCCTTTCGCTGAGGCATTTAGCATGAGCAGAGGAGCTCAAACCAGCAGCTCCTTGGGACTGTACATCAGCACACTGGTGTCAGCTGGTCCAGACTCCTCAAGGCTCACCTGGGGGTCAAGAGGTGGGTGCTGGGTTTTCAAGGGCCAGCTCTTCTCTTCTGCCTCAGTCCAGCAGAAGCAGGTCCAGCTGTCCTACTTCTAGGTGAACTCTGACGGCTTGGTGATGTGTCAATACTTCAAGAAATGCCGGGACTAGGGAGTGTGGATAAAGGATTTTGTGAAATTGGGTATTTAAACCTCCCACTCAAGTGACGCTGAGGAGAGCTGGCAGTGTAATATTGGCTTATCAGGAGCCATGTGGGCAGGGCAGTTTAAGAAAAATGTTGCATGAGCAGCACCAGGATCTTGTCCTACCACAAGAAGCCAGTGTCTTGTCAGGTACAGAGTTATAAAAGGGGTCAAAATTTCTTTTTTAAAAAAAGATTATTTTATTTCAATAATAAATGATGGTAGAATCACCATTGCCAGGGGCTGCTGAATGGCAACCAGGCAGGTCTTTTTGCAAGATAGGGACTAGAGACTTTGAATTATTTTCTAGCATTAATAATTCTGAATTAAGGACTGCAAATTCATGTAAATGTCATCTCTGCTGTCATGCATGCCAACAGTTTGGTTTCTGGATAGGTCTTTTGACAGTGCTATGTTCAGAGGCTTATTCAATCCTGAAATAAATAAAAAATTTGGCTTCTGAGCAGCAACCGTCAATAAAAGTCCTGGTAAATGAGTCCTTGCAGACTTCTGCAAGGCCATATGTAACTCACCTTGTCCAATGGAAGATTCTTAATTGGTGGTTTAAAGTAATTAAAAAAAGAACCCATTACCAGTCAGTCTGTTTTTAAAGATGGACTTTACGTGGTTGTAAAGTAAAAATTCTAGTTTAATTGTGGGAATCAAAGAACATTGGCTTAATTGCATAGGAACTGCGCACACAAGAGCAGAGAGGACACACTTCATTGGCAATTATCTTCTGGTAAAATACTCTACAGCGCAACAAATGGAGGCACTCCAAGCTCCAGAAGGCGCCTTGAGGCCAAAGTTGCTGAGCTGGTGAAGAGATGGCATTAAATCATCTGCAGATGGCCATGGTCCATCCTCGCCTCAGCACTGGCTGCCCCGCCTCTTATTTGTGGAAGCTTTACTTGCAGCTGGACAGGATTAAAGAGGTGATTTATAATTTCATACTAAAGCCTTGGTTGAGAAGTTGTTCTCGAGATGCCTCCAGAAGCTGGGGAGGGTAGCTCTGGGAGGTTTGCATGGCAGAGGATTTGGTTGTGGGAAGTACAGGCTCTGCTCCTGATGATTAGGAGATCCATCTGATGAGTTGCCTGTTGAGCAGAAAGGCAGATCCTGGAAGATATCAGAGTGCTTGGGGCAAGCCTGGAACTGTCGTCCCTGAAGCTGAGATATTGGGGAAGCTAAATTTCAGTGCCTGGGAAGAAGGCAGAATTTAGGACATGGCAGGGCGTGTTCCCAAAGTCTTAATGCGTTTCTGGGAAAAGGGTGGAAAGGGTATGGCAAGTAGAGGAAGTTAAGAGTCATGACTTCGCAGCACAGGCTGGTTTCGGCTTCAGCCAAAGCATCCCTAGACAGGTAGCATAGAAAGTGGACAGGGGTTTGGGAGGACGGACTGAACACGGTGCTGGTGGACGACTTGAGGCTGTCAGGGCTTGGGCGAAGGCACTGAACTGGAATGCTAGGAGCAAAGACATGTCCCTGTTTCTCCTGGAGGGCCAGGGGTGACTTTTCGGTGCAGGGTAGGAGGAGGTTGAGGGCAGAGCTGTGCGTGCAGGAGGGGCAGCCAGCTGTGGGGTGGCATGCTAGAGTGACAAATGGGCACATGGTCCAAGGAAGAAAAAAAAGTCTGTGTATCAGTGTGGAAACATGAAACAAAAATAGTCATCGTAGGCTGCTCGGTGGTGTAAAAAGACCTTGGCATAGCTGGTCTGATTGAAACGTGGCGGGGAAAGTGGTGAAAATCAGTAAGATACTGCATTGCCTGCGATCAAACATATACTGAGTAGGCATGTGAGGTCATAAAGGTGTGAAGGAACACTAGATCTAAAAAGTTGCTGTAAAATCCGAGAGGAAATTGGAGTAGTTATGACCGCACAGACAAATTTATGTTGGATATTAAAATATCCAACATAATAAAACCCATATTTTAATGACATGGAGGTATAGGAAAATTTTTATTCCAGAAAAGAAGGTGGTTATGGGTTTCACAGGGTTTGGGAGACAACCAGGCTCATGCGTCTTCATAAACCTGTAAGAAGAAGTAAATTCAATTATGTTCATGCTATCTCACTGGATTGCTTGCGAAGGAGCTGGCTAACAATTTGGTGAACAAACATCTTGATTTACTCAAATGATCATTTCTTCTAACAGCCTGGTATAGTTAGCCATGATGTAGGAGTAAAATGTAAGAACAGGTTCAAGATATAATTACTGTTGAGTCATTAAATAGCAGTGACCACAGTACAATTACAGATTCAGCATCCTCAGGGGTGGAAGGTGCTGCACTAAAAATGAGTCTTCTGTTATAAAGTATTGCAGGGGAGAAGATCAGAAAAATAAAGTCCTTGGACTTATCAAGGCAGCCCCATAGATACTTGGAAGTGTTACAGATACCCAAGTTAGGCAGAGCTCTGTCATGAAGGAGCTTCAGAGCTGAAGTGGAAATTAGTTAGGAAGTAAAATAGTTATAAAGTTACAAAATAAAATAGTTACAAAAGGAAGGACTTCCCGAGTCCAGCAAGACTTCATCAAAAGACAGAAGTCCAGCTCTTGCAAAGTAGATTGGAAGAGCCATGCTGTATGGCAGACATCCTGTGATCTGGAAAGTAAGGGGTTTAGGACGGGCTTTGAAGAGCCAGGGGGCCTTAGGGAGCAAGTGCTATCTTCAGCATATCAGAGAGAAGGCTGGGGAGAAAATCTGAGTGTGCAGGACTAAAGGCACAGTTAATTTTCTGCACTACTTCATACTAAAGTGACTTCTCAACGTCATTCTGGAGCACAGGGTATGTTTGAGAGCCTACCTATCCATCACCTAATCCTTTCGGACAGTAAAGATAAGGAGCCTCCATCTGAAACTCGAGTGTTTGAGGCAGAGGTGCTGGAGCAAAGTAGTAAATTCAAGTGGAAGAGCAACAGGTCTGCCTAGGAATTTAAAAAGACCTTGAGACTGAAACACTAAAGTTACTTGCAAAAATAGAGCTGTTAAAAAATAGCTTAGTATTCTCCATGACTAGATAACATCCTAATGTTGGTTTATTATTTTTTTCATTAAAGTATTTAATGGGGCACTGGGAACTGCAGATCAGCAACAGTGGATTCCAGTCTGAGGAGAAACTGAAGTGCTGTAACTCTTCAGTATGTGATAAGTTGAAGGCAATGTACTTTCTGCAAAGAAAGGGGGCTGGACTAGGTGGTCTTTGAAGGTCCCTTGCAACCCCAGCCATCCTGTGATTCTTTGTTCAGTCTTCTTTTCTGGGTAATCTACTGGAATCTTTGAACATGCTGACAAACAGCAGGAGGTGGAGAATCAGCTGATCTTTATTTGGATGTTTTAAAAGTTTTTTATCAAATCCTTCCAGGAAGGTAGTAAAGAATTATGCTTGGAATGAGAAGACAAATATCATGGAGTCCTCCTCTGGTTGCAGCCAATGTTGGTCACTTGAGCAACACAAGGTAGACAAAAGTCTGGTGGGAGATGGTGATCAAAAGCTTCCAGGTCTGCATCTTAAGTAGGTCTTCAGCCTTTGAGCAAATGAGTTTCCCTTGGAGAACGCCAATTCACTAAAACCAAAGTTGTCATATGGAGAAGGGTTGATTTTCATTCAGCTTTTCTGGTGAGCACATCTAGGTCCAGGCTGCAAAATCTGGTTGTGTGAAGAGGGGAAACAAGCTCAGAGTACAGGGTAGCATGGCATCTAGTTTTCTCCTGTAATGTTTCACCCCCAATTCGAATTCCTACCCTGAGCTTGACTTGCAGGCCTGCCAGATCCCAGAGCATGCCTCAGCAACTAATGTTGTGGGTATGTTCTCTTTTCTTTTGTTTTTACCAAGAAAAACCTAGAAGGCTTTGGCTTTGAAAATGGGCTGAAAGGGAAGAAGAGGAGAGAAAGGTCTAGTCAGCATTTTCCAGGTCTCGTCTGTCTCTGTTCTTGAGGGAGAACATACACACAGACCTGTGTTACCTCTTTTCCTGAGAGACCTAGGAGGACCTACAGCTAACTGGTGTGAACTAGAGCAACCCTTTGCTGCTCTAGCTTAGTTTTAGGCTTCTTAAAAGTCTAGAAGTCTTGCTTTTCGCACCTTCCCTGTCCCCAGTACATCATGGTACTAAAGAGTAAGTACTTCGGTAAATCATCAGATTTTGCAGTATGAGCAGGTTAACTGCAGGCATCTCAAGGCTTTTGATTAGAGTTAGTGTTTAAATATAAGAATTGGCAATTGAAAGAGCAGAGTGCTTGGTTTATACTAGAGAAGTGACTTCAGCCTGGCCATGACTGGAGAATTCAGAAGAGTGTAATAAGGTCTGGTACTGTGAGCATGCAGTGGTGGGAAATGCAAGACAATAGGTTGCGGGGGGTGGGGGGTGTGATGTATGTGCAGAAATTTAATGCTCCAACAGTATTGCTAGGCTTTAAGTGATTTGCTCATTCAGGAAGAACATCTGATTCTGGGTAGCAAAAGCAAATGAAGTGAAGGTGTACGGACTGCTGGATAAAATAACTGCGTATTACAGATTAGGTGCTAAGGTCTGAGAGGCTGCCATGCGTGAACTCTCTCTCCTGTGACACTGTTCACTAGAGCCCCATGGTGTCCCAGTGCTGTTTTCGCTTGGTAATCTGGTGATTGTCACCAGCACAGCCTTTGTCCCCTCCTAGAAATACTAATTTCATTAGATTGCTCACTTCTAGTTAAATTATACCAGCTGACTTTGAAGTACTTAATATAAAAACATTGTGGTATGCTTGCATGATAGTTATTTGATGTAAGGAAAAAAAAAATCTCTTGTGCTCTCTCTTTAGGAATTTGGGCTTTGAGTTTTACTGGGAGTTGTATGTACCCAACTGCACGGGATCAAGCCCATCTCTTTTTAAAAATGTATTTCACATCTGAGATTAGAAACGTTCTAGAAAACAAATCAGAAGACAAAGTTGTCTGTTACGGGCTCAGATGATAATAGCAACTTGTGCTACAGGCTGTCCGTCCCCATAGAAAACTGCACGGCTGCTTCTGTTTTAACTGCTGTCAAAGGTCTGGCATTTTGGTAATAGTATTTTTTTCTAAATGTACTAAGTATACTTGCCTTTAAATCCTGTTAGGTACAGATTATTATCGTTGGTATTCTGTAAATTAGCTCTATACTAGCATTCACATTGGCCTAGATTTAATATTGTGAGTGTCAAAGATGACTTGAAAAAGGAAAATTAATTTATACCCTTTTAATGCAGTTCTACCCTGTATAGGGGCTTGTTTGTAGAACTACCACGAGTGCTACATCTGTCTTCCCCCTTTTACTTTCTGTGATTCTCTTCAGGAGAACACACAGATTTGAATCTATTTTTCCATCCTTTGGAGACACTGAGATATTATTGTGGTAAGGTCCATGGAAGTGTCTTGATAGACCAGGCCATAATGCAGATAATGCATCTTTTCCATGTTTTTTTCTTCTGCTGCCAATCAGGCCTCCGATTTCAATGTAAAAAAGTTAATTTTTTTGTGTAAAAATCACTTCCCCCATCTGTCTGGTGGGACACCCTCTGATACCATAGCTCTGTTCAGGCTGGATTATATGTGGTCTTCCAGAAAAGGTAGACAGAACTGGAATTACTAATGCCAAAAATTGCCCATGGCAAGGGAGGGAAGTCCTTGTTTTGAAGACAAAACCCATCTGGGCCCTTTTCAGAGCCCCACAGCATACCATAGGGTATAAAAATCTACTTTTTCTTTTCCAGGTGATCTTTAAGGCCAGATAACATTGGGCAGGGTCATTGCGTCTGGACAGATAGGACAGGGGTCCTGCCCTGCAGATTTGCCCTGCTTTGGCATCAGACCTGATGGGTTTTTAGGCTGGGCTTTTGTCCTGCAAGCAGAGCTCAGCCCTGGCACAGCCAGCCCTCAGGGTTGCCAGTGCCATTTGGCATCCACGCTGTTTCATGCTCCTTGCATCTTCATGGGTACAAGACCCCTGGCATCCTCACAGGTGATGCTGCCCGCGCATTGCCCAGCTGCTTGGTGTACATTTAGGGAGATACGTGTGGTTGGCCTTCACCGTGTCCTCAATTTTGATCCCCAGGGCAGAAAAATTAGGACTTTCTCAGTTAAAGAGAAAACAAAAAATGAAGCAAAATGTCTGAAGAGTGGTGTTTCCCCACGGTAGTGACAGCCGTTCACCACCCACTTCTGTTCAGCCATGACCCCTGGTTTGGTTCTGCTGGGGTTTTAGCCATCTTGACCTCATGTTTGCAAATATTATTGGTAATATAATGCTCTATGTACAAATGTCTGTGTGGCTCGTGTATGTTTCTGTGGTTCAAGTCAGCCACAGACTTCTGGAATTTCATTGTACTTTGGTTAAATGTTGACTTCTAACTCTTTTACTGTATGGCTTCTTGATTTCTCTTGTCCAGTGTGGACCAACTCTATTTTTGGAAATAAATAAGCATGTAAATAAAATGAATGGGTTTATGCCACTTACAAGAAAATGCTTTATTTAAAATATACACTCAGTCTTGTATATTTTATGGTATCTCAGGGAGCGGGTGAGGCTTAGGCACCAGCAGCCTTGGCGATGAGATACCATATTATGTACAAATTCATTGCCAAGTGGTTTCAGAAGAAGACTTTCCATCTCCTGAGCCAAACCCCCATAGGATCAGCCTTGCGGAGAAGAGGCGGGGGGGGTGGAGGGGGAATCCAGAAAGGAACACATAGTGTTAAGGGGAGTAAAGGAAAGAAACACGACTTTTCTCTCAACACAAGGCTTCTGGTTTGAGGTGCCCGGGTGCCAAAGATGCCACCAAGGGTAGGGATACCATGGGGCAGTTCTCAGCTCCTGCCCAGGAGCATGTGGAGATCAGGAGCACAAGGACTTTTTTTTTTTAAAAAAAAAAACTTCTCCATATAAACCAATATTTACCAGTAATCCTGTGTTTCTGTTTTTGTTTTTTGGCAGACTTTTACCAGTAAATATCGGTTTATTCCTGAAACCAGAAGCCCTAAACATACCTTTGTTTATAAGGTCAGTTGTCATTTTGTCTCTCTTGTTCCCCGCTCCCCCCCCAGTACAACCCAGCAGGTGATTGAAAGGTACCGAGTTTTCTTTCTAGTTTTCCTGCTCTGCATCTCTGGGAACTGGAACCCGCAGGACCTAGAGCCTTCTGTTGGTAATGTAGACCCGAGTTTACAAACTATTCTTTTACCATTTTAAAGCCTGCTTTTAAGGACAGAGGTGTTCCTGGCTGCCCACTATGGGAACTGGTAGAAACCCCTGCAAATGCATAAATTGCTTCACCTCTCTGAAGCCTGCAGTCAGGTCTCTCACAAGCATCTTCAGGCTTGGGGCTGAGAAATTAATTTATCCAAAAATATACATTAAAAATGCCATTTCTGTTTTACAGTGAGCAGGACTGGGGGAGGGAGGGGTGGGAAAGGAATTTGAAAATTATTTTTCTCCCCCCATTTTTTTCTAATTTACTGCTAGAAAGAAAGTGTGGTGTGGGGCAGAGGGAGAGGATTTGAACATTGTCCTTCCTAAACTTGTTGTAAACTCTTCCTCCAAGGCTGGGAGAAAGGTCAAGTAAGAGGTCTGATCCTTAAAAGGACATTGCTAGGTGTCTAGGACCCCAGAAGCAGCTGGCACTTTTTAATGACGGGAATCACTTTAGGTAATTTTTTCAGAGTTTTGATTTATACCAAGACAAATTGACTTCGGAGTGTTGAAGCCTCCTTTTTTTTTTTTTTTTTTTTTTTTCTTTTTTTTTTTCTTTTTTTTTTTTTCCCCCAAGTGTTTGTTTGTGGCCCAAACACAACAGTGTTATGCTAATACTCAAGAAACAGAGAAGCTGGTGAGGAATAGAAAATGAGTTGACTGCATGGTCCCAGCCAAATTTTTTTCTCCCAAGCAAACAAAATGGAAAAAAAAATCCAGACCCAGCCCGGACCCAAAAAAATCATGCAACCTCCCAAAAAAGCAAGCTAAAGTGGATCTCAAATGCCTGCTTTGATTTTATCGTACGTGGTTGGCGAGAGTGTTTTTGGCATAGCTGCAACCTAACTATGTCCCTTTAAGGAGCACCAGTATTTCCTCCTAATGAACCCAAAAGCTGAGGTTTTTGCAGTTTTGAGTGCAGGTCAAAGCTCCTGCAGCCTTAGTTGGAGTCCAGAATGAGGGGAGCCCTTCCAGCTGTGCACTCTGAGCTGAAAAATACCTTTCCTCCCCTTTTGCAGCCTGGGTGGTTCTGATTGCTGGCAGTTCTGTAATACAACTTTAA